>NC_044392.1:52954244-53303411 GCF_006542625.1 Nomascus leucogenys
TTTGTTGCCATTGCTTTTGGTGTTTTAGACATGAAGTCCTTGCCCATGCCTATGTCCTGAATGGTATTGCCTAGGTTTTCTTGTAGGATTTTAATGGTTTTAGGTCTAACATTTAAGTCTTTAATCCATCTTGAATTAATTTTTGTATAAGGTGTAAGGAAGGGATCCAGTTTCAGCTTTCTACATATGGCTAGCCAGTTTTCCCAGCACCATTTATTAAATAGGGAATCCTTTCCCCATTTCTTGTTTTTGTCAGGTTTGTCAAAGATCAGATAGTTGTAGATATGTGGCATCATTTCTGAGGGCTCTGTTCTGTTCCATTGATCTATGTCTCTGTTGTGGTACCAGTACCATGCTGTTTTGGTTACTGTAGCCTTGTAGTATAGTTTGAAGTCAGGTAGCGTGATGCCTCCAGCTTTGTTCTTTTGGCTTAGGATTGACTTGGCGATGCGGGCTCTTTTTTGGTTCCATATGAACTTTAAAGTAGTTTTTTCCAATTCTGTGAAGAAAGTCATTGGTAGCTTGATGGGGATGGCATTGAATCTATAAATTTCCTTGGGCAGTATGGCCATTTTCACGATATTGATTCTTCCAACCCATGAGCATGGAATGTTCTTCCATTTGTTTGTATCCTCTTTTATTTCATTGAGCAGTGGTTTGTAGTTCTCCTTGAAGAGGTCCTTCACATCCCTTGTAAATTGGCTTCCTAGGTATTTTATTCTCTTTGAGGCAATTGTGAATGGGAGTTCACTCATGATTTAGCTCTCTGTTTGTCTGTGATTGGTGTACAAGAATGCTTGTGAATTTTGTACATTGATTTTGTATCCTGAGACTTTGCTGAAGTTGCTAATCAGCTTAAGGAGATTTTGGGCTGAGACAATGGGGTTTTCCAGATATACAATCATGTCATCTGCAAACAGGGACAATTTGACTTCCTCTTTTCCTAATTGAATACCCTTTATTTCCTTCTCCTGCCTGATTGCTCTGGCCAGAACTTCCATCACTATGTTGAATAGGAGTGGTGAGAGAGGGCATCCCTTTCTTGTGCCAGTTTTCAAAGGGAATGAGCATGCTTTTAAATAAGAAATGCGGATGGACAGAAAAGTGGGCCAACAACAGTTAGACGCTATTCCTGAAGCACTTCCAATGAGAATAGGCTGGATCATAATCTAACCTTATAAAAAATGAATCTGCTGCAGACTATCATGCCCATCTGTAGACAGTTTTCACATAATACTGGCTTTAAAGGCCAGGACGATAAAATGGCTATACCAGCCCATTTCGTTCCTGGATTGCATACAGAAATAAGTGACTTACTGAAGAAATCTAAGCTAAAATGAGAGGTAATTCTCACAGAACTGCAACATCTAGTAAGGCATGTTGAAGGGATATTAGATTAAAAAAAAGAACCCATCAGGTAAACAAACCACTGACTCTAGAATTAGAACAGTTGCAGGGAATTTGGCCTATCTTTAAAAAATCTTATTCCCAATTTTGCCTCCATTGATAAAGATGCTTAGGGTTACTGGAAGCAGAAGGGGCATTGGCAAAGAGATTGCCCATTGCTAAATAAGGGGAAATTGGAACAACCCCCACATCCTCTTAACTACTCTTAATGTTGATAGGGTTCCAAGGAATTGCTCAGTAAGCTACTTCCAATAAATCCTTTAAATCAATGAGGAGAAACCAAACTTAAATGAAGAAATTTGTACTGTGACACCAGAACAACTCTTTCTGCTTTAGAGTCCACCGTGATATATCAAGAACTTTCTCAGGATAATAAAAGTTATCTCAATGGCAGGAGTTTCAAATCAAGTTCAAAGGGTTCCTTTAACAGAATTCTCAACTGTCACCCTTGGCCCTTTTTCTGAGAATCATGCCTTCCTTTTATGTGATATTGCTCCTCTGAATCTCCTAGATAAAGATCTGTTTTCCTAAATAGGAGGCTCAATAAAATTATCCTCTGGAGAAATGACCCTAGGAATCTAAGATTTATCAGACAATAAAACATTGTGGGTTCTCCAGGCCCAAATTGACTATCCATAGAAACTATTAAGTTCCATAAATGTATAGACATACATCTTTCTGAAATTCCTGATACTCTATGGGCTTCTACTCTACAGATGTGGGAAAGATCAAACAGATCAGATCCGTTAAAATTGTGATTGACCCTTTTAAATTGCTTTCTTTTCTTTTTCTTTTTTTCTTTTTTGAGACGAAGTCTCACTCTGTTGCCCAGGCTGGAATGCAGTGGTGTGATCTCAGCTCACTGCAACCTCCGCCTCCCGACCTCAGGTGATCTTCCCACCTTGGCCTCCCAAAGTGCTGGGATTAGAGGCGTGAGCCATCGCGGCTGGCCTAAACTGCTTTGTAAGTTACCCCAATACCCTCTGAAACCTGAAGGAATGCAGGGACTCACTTTAAAAGTAGAGGACCTAATAAATCAAGGAGTAATTATTTCATGTACTAGTCCTTGTGACCTTCTTATCTTACCTGTCAAGAAATCCCATGGACAGGGATGGAGATTTGTACAGGGCCTTAGAGCTACAAATAAAATTATATATCAAGATTCCTGGCCAGGTGCTATGGCTCACGCCTGTAATCCCAGCACTTTGGGAGGCCAAGGCAGGTGGATCACGAGGTCAGGAGATTGAGACCATCCTGGCTAACACAGTGAAACCCCGTCTCTACTAAAAATACAAAAAGAAAATTAGCCGGGCATGGTGGTGGGCGCCTGTAGTCCCCAGCTACTCGGAAGGCTGAGGCAGGAGAATGGGATGAACCCAGGAGGCAGAGCTTGCATTGAACCGAGATGGCGCCACTGCACTCCAGCCTGGGTGATGGAGTGAGACTGTTTCAAAAAAAAAAAAAAAAAGATTCCCAGGGATACCAAATCCAAACACTTTGTTGTCAAAGGAATCAACTGAATCTGAGTGGTAAACTTGATTTGAAACTCCTGCGATTGAGATAACTTTTATTATCCTGAGAAAGTTCTTGATATATATTAGACAAAAAGAGTGTTAGTATTTGTTTGTTTTCACTTGGAAAAATCAACAAGGTACTTTGACAGTAACACCTTAAAGATTAAAGGCTCCTTCATATTTCTCACAAATTTTATATCAAGATTTGAACACTGCAGTTTCCCAGACATTCTACATTGATTCAATATGTAGGTAATTTGCTTCTTTGTTCTTCATATAAAGAGGATGTACAAATTGACCAAATATATATATCATAACAACCAGCTTATAAGGGCCATAAGACCTCTTGAGATAAGCTTCAATTCTCACAAGAAGTGGCACATTATCTAGGTCATGACTTCTCTGCAAAAGTAATCTTTCTGTTTCCAGAAAAAATAAATATTATTCAAAATTATTCTAGACCTGTGACTAAAAGGCAACTCAGAGGATTCCTCAGACTTTCGTGATAGACCAGGTCACAACACTGGCCTCTCCACTCCATGAACTAACTAAAAATAGCAATCAGGACCCTTTTCTTTGGAAAGCAAAATAGTAGGAGGCCCTTACTGATCTAAAACAGGTTTTGCAAAATCCTCCTGTGTTATGACTCTCCAATTATTCTAAACCATTCACATTGTTTATTCATGAATGAAACAATAAGACTTTAGGGATCCTCACTAAAAAACTTGTAGGAAAAAATAGGCCCATAGACTAGCATGGTGTACAGTTATGTCTGGTTGCTACAGCATATCCAAATTGTTTAAAGGCAGTAGTTGCAGGTGCCAAATTATACAATCTTTCTCAGAACTTGTTCAAAGCAATAACTTATACCTACACCTTTCACATGCTGTAGAAACCTTGCTAAATCCTGAATGTGCCCAGCATTTCTCAGCCAGTGGGATAACATTTTATGTGATTCTCCTCCTATCACCTTCAAATCTGCATATTCTTTGCTGCAATTCTTTCTTTAAACTCTGCTACCATCTTACCTTTACCCAACAAAAGTGAGACGTGTAATTGTGTTAAACTGATTTCTCAAAATTTGATTCCAAGATTGGATTTACAAGAAATTCTATTCACCAATCCAGAACTGTTGCTCTATGCTGATGGTTCCTATGCCAAAAATTTTGAAGGAAAATACTATGCTGGGCATGCTGTTAATATTCAACATGAACTATGATAAAAAGGAGATCTGCAATTTAATTCAGCCTAATTTGCAGAATTATTTGCCCCCACTTGAGATTGTAAAAGAGCAAAAGGTAAGATTGTAAACATCTAGACTGATGTCAGGTATGCTTTTTCAGTAGTCCGTGATTTTAGTATGTTGTAGAACCAGAGAGGATCCTTAACGTCAAATGATATGCCTGTAAAAATGGGTCTTAGGTTGCTAATCTCTGCATTATTGATGCCATCATAAGTAGCTATCATAAAAACTAAAACTCCTACTTATAAAAGAGATCCTGAATATCAGAGGAATTCTGTGGCTGATTTTCATGCTAAAGCTGCCACCAAAAAAACAAACAAACATAAAACAAAAAAACTTCAAAACTGTCTCAACTAATAAACTATGCACCTTGAGTGAAATCCATCCAAAGGATATAAAAAAATTCAGAACTTACAAGAATGGTAAAAATATGTCTTAGAAACAGAAAAAAAGATTGGATTAATACAGGATGTGAAATTCTTGATAGGTTCTGGGGGCACCCAGATAGCTGTTTAGTACTTTCTAGATCCCCAAAGTTCCCATTCTTCTGAGCTTTTCATTCTTTTACTTACCATGGAGTTGATAAAATGATTCAAGCCCTGGTGAAATATTGGAGGGCAGACTTTTCAAAAGGAGCTTAGCAATGTCTACCATCCCCAGTCCTGGAAACTCTGCTGTGTCACTCAGCCAAAGAAGATGCCAAATCTGATTGGTTATTCAGCAGCACAGCACTGTCAGAAATTTGTCCCACATGTCCCCTGGGCATGATCCCCTAACTAGCCTTCCTACATTGCTGGTACATCCCCTTTTGGACCTCTCTCATTAGCAAAGGGCAGCACTCTGACTGTTTATTAGAGCTGTGGTGAAACTGGGATTAAGGTGCCATCTAGAACTGAAAAGGAGGCAATGACCTGGCAATAAAGAACCTCTAAGCAAATATATCCAGTAAAATCCTAAACAAGTCAGACAAGGAAGACTGGAATACATAACCAATCCTTCAGTGCAAAGACACAGACATACATCCACAAAAAGCAATAGCAAACAGGAAACCATGTTCTCCTCAAATGAACAAAACAAGGAACCAGTACCTTCCAATCAATAGAAAAAGAGGGAATCCTCCCTAACTCATTTTATTAGGCCAGCATCATCCTCAGACCCAAGCCTGGCAGAGACACAAACAAAAAAGAGAATTTTAGATCAATATCCCTGATGAACATCGATGCAAAAATCCTCAATGAAATACTGGCAAACCAAATCCAGCAACACATCAAAAAGCTTATCCACCAAGATCAAGTTGGCTTCATCCCTGAGATGCAAGGCTAGTTCAACATGCACAAATCAACAAACGTAATCCATCACACACATAGAACCAAAGACATAAACCACGTGATTAGCTCAATGGATGCAGAAAAGGCCTTCAACAAAATTCAACAGTCCTTCATACTAAAAACTCTCAATAAACTAGGTATTGGTGGGAAGTATCTGTCAAAATAAAAAGAGCTATTTATGACAAACTCACAGCCGATATCATACTGAATAGGCAAAAACTGGAAGCATTCCCTTTGAAAACTGGCACAAGACAGGGATACCCTCTCTCACCACTCCTATTCAACATAGTGTTGGGAGTTCTGGCCAGGGCAATCAAGCAAGAGAAAGAAATAAAGGGCATTCAATTAGGAAAAGAGGAAGTCAAATTGTCCCTGTTTGCAGATGACATGATTGTATATTTAGAAAACCCAGTCATCTCAGCCCAAAATCTCCTTAAGCTGATTAGCAACTTCAGAAATGTCTCAGGATACAAAATCAATGTACAAAAATCACAAGCATTCTTATACACCAATAACAGACAAACAGAGAGCCAAATCATGAGTGAACTCCCATTCACAATTTCTACAAAGAGAATAAAATACCTAGGAATCCAACTTATGAGGGATGTGAAGGACCTCTTCAAGGAGAACTGCAAACCACTGCTCAATCAAATAAAAGAGGATACAAACAAATGGAAGAACATTCCTTGCTCATGGGTTGGAAGAATCAATATTGTGAAAATGGCCATACTGCCCAAGGAAATTTATAGATTCAATGCCATCCCCATCAAGCTACCAATGACTTTCTTCACAGAACTGAAAAAAACTTTAAAGTTCATATGAAACCAAAAAAGAGCCACATTGCGAAGTCAATCCTAAGCCAAAAGAACAAAGCTGGAAGCATCACGCTACCTGACTTCAAACTATCCTACAAGGCTACAGCAACCAAAAGAGCATGGCACTGTATTGAAACAGAGATATAGACCAATGGAACAGAACAGAGGCCTCAGAAATAACACCACACATCTACAACCATCTGATCTTTGACAAACCTGATGAAAACAAGAAATGGGGAAAGGATTCCCTATTTAATAAATGGTGCTGGGAAAACTGGCTAGCCATATGTAGAAAGCTGAAACTGGATCCCTTCCTTACACCTTATATAAAAATTAATTCAAGATGGATTAAAGACTTACATGTTAGACCTAAAACCATAAAAACCCTAGAAGAAAACCTAAGCATTACCATTCAGGAAATAGGCATGGGCAAGGACTTCATGTCTAAAACACCAAAAGCAATGGCAATAAAAGCCAAAATTGACAAATGAGATCTAATTAAACTAAAGAGCTTCTGCACAACAAAAGAAACTACCATCAGAGTGAGCAGGCAACCTACAGAATAGGAGAAAATTTTTGCAATCTACTCATCTGACAAAGGGCTAACATCCAGAATCTACAAAGAACTTAAACAAATTTACAAGAAAAAAATCAATCAACCCCATCAAAAAGTGGGCAAACGATATGAACAGACACTTTTCAAAAGAAGACATTTATGCAGCCAACAGGCACCTGAAAAAATGCTCATCATAACTGGTCATAGAGAAATGCAAATCAAAATCACAATGAGACGCCTTTCACACCATTTAGAATGGTGATCATTAAAAAGTTAGGAATCAACAGGTGCTGGAGAGGATGTGGAGAAATAGGAATGCTTTTACACTGTCAGTGGGAGTGTAAACTAGTTTAACCGTTGTGGAAGACAGTGTGGTTATTCCTAAAGGATCTACAACTAGAAATATCATTTGACCTAGCCATCCCATTACTGGGTATGTACCCAAAAGATTATAAATCATGCGACTATAAAGACACATGCACACATATGTTTATTGCAGCACTATTGACAATAGCAAAGACTTGGAACCAACCCAAATGTCCATCAATAATAGACTGGATTGAGAAAATGTGGCACATATACACCACGGAGTACTATGCAGCCACAAAAAAGGATGAGTTCATGTCCTTTGTAGGGTCATGGATGAAGCTGGAAACCATAATTCTGAGCAAACCATTGTAAGGACAGAAAACCAAAACCACATGTTCTCACTCATAGGTGGGAATTGAACAATGAGAACACTTGGACACAGGGCAGGGAATATCACACACTGGGGCCTGTTGTGGGGTGGAGGGATAGGGGAAGGATAGCATTAGGAGAAGTACCTAACATAAATGACGAGTTTATGGGTGCAGCAAACCAACATGGCACATGTATACATATGTAACAAACCTGCACGTTGTGTACATGTACCCTAGAACTTAAAGTATAATAAAAAGAAACAAAAAGAAAAAAGAAAAACTCAAGTGGCAGCAATGGAAACTGGAGGCACCACTCAGAACATTGGTGCCTTTCTCGTGTCTCTGCCTTTGGGGAAAAGATAACTTTTCTTGATACTCCAGGACATGCTACTTTCTCAGCAATGAGAGCAGAGGGGCTCAAGTCACTGACATTGTCATCTTGGTTGTAGCTTCAGATAATGGGGTGTAGAATCTATTCAGCATGCCAAGGATGCTCAAGTTCCTATTGTCCTTGCCGTAAATAAATGTGACAAAGCTGAGGCTGATCCTGAGGAAGTGAAAACAGAGCTACTGGCTTATGATGTGGTGTGTGAAGATTATGGAGGTGATGTTCAAACACTGCCTGTCTCTGCACTTGCAGGCGATAATCTGATGGCTTTGGCAGAAGAGCAACTGCAAAAAATGTTAGAATTGAAAGCAGAGCCCCACTGTTCCAGTGTAAGGAACAGTAGTAGAGTCACAAGGGAAGAGGTCCTGTTACTACAGCTATAATTCAAAGAGGAAGTTTAAGAGAAGACTCTGTTCTGGTTGCTGGAAAAAGTTGGGCAAAAGTACACTTAATGTTTAATGAAAATGGAAAAACAATCGGTAAGCCCTATCCCAGCATGGCAGAGGGAGTTATAGGCTGGAGAGACCTTCCTTCTGCAGGAGATGAAATTCTTGAAGTAGAATCTGAGCTAAGGGCACTTAGCTGGAGGAAGTATGAACTCCACTGGAGAAAAGTCAAGAGGATCTGAAAATAATAGAAGAAAAGTCAAAGGAACACCAAGAAGCACATCAGAAAGCCTGTGACAAGTATGGCAATGTGCAGTGGAAGGAGATATCATTTCTAAAGTATTTAGAAAGAAAAGAACAAACGTCCTTAAAGCCAAAAAAGGAAATGGAAAGAGATTCAAATGTACTTCCCAGTGATTATTAAAAGTGATATTGATGGTCTGTTGAGGCCATTTTGAACATTATAGATACCTATGATGCATCACACGAGTGTGAACTAGCATTAGTACATTTTGGAGTGGGTGATATAAGTGCAAATGATGTTAACCTTGCTGAAAGATTTGATGGTGTTATATATGGCTTCAATGTGACTACAGGCAATGTTATCCAACAGTCAACTGCAGAAAAGGAGTAAAACTTAAACTTCACAAAATAATTTACCGTCTTGTTGGAGATTTGCAAGAGGAAGTGAGCAGCAGAATACCCTGTGCTGTGGAAGAGCACCCAGTATTTGAGGCGTCTATACTAGCTACCTTCTTTATAACAGAAGGGAAGAAAAAATTCCTGTGGATTGCTGCAGAGTCCAAAAGGGACAGTTAGAAACAAAAATTTAAATTAGCCCGTAATGGACATGTAATTTGGAGGGGATCATTAACCTCACTGAAACACCATAAAGATGACATTTCAATTGTCAAAACTGGAATAGATTGTGGTATCAATTTAGATGAAGAAAATATAGAATTTAAGGTGGGAAATAAAATTGTTTGTTATAAAGAAAAGCAAATTCAAGCCAAGACTTTTTGGGATCCAGGACTTTAAAATTACATTAAAAATGTAAATAACTAAAAAAAAAAAGACAAAGAAGGGCATTACATAATAGTAAATAATTCAATTCAACAAGAAGACTTAAATACCCTAAATATATATGCACCCAACACAGGAGCAACCAGATTCATTAGGCAAGTTCTTAGAGACCTAAAAAGAGGTGTAGATTCCCACATAATAATAGTGGGAGACTTCACCACTCCATTGAGAGTATTAGATAGATCACTGAGGCAGAAAATTAACAAAGATATTGAGGACCTGAACTCAACATTGGACCAAATGGACCTGATAGATCTCTACAGAACTTTCTACCCCAAAACAACAGAATATACATTCTTTTCATCACCAAATGGTTTATACTCTAAAACTGACCACATAATTGGACATGAAACAATCTTTCACAAATGAAAAAGAATGAAAACCATCCCAAACACACTCTTGGACGACAGTGAAATAAAAATAGAAGTTAAGACTAAGAAAATTGCTCAAAACCATGCAATTACATGGAAATTAAACAACATGATCCTGAATCACTTTTGGGTAAATAATTAAATTAAAGCAGAAACAAGAAGTCCTTCTAAACAAGTGAGAACAAAGATACAACATACCAGTATCCCTGGGACACAGCTAAGGCAGTGTTAAAAGGGAATTTCATAGCACCAGATGTCCACATCTAAAAGGCGGAAAAATCTTAAATTAATAATCTAACATCACAACTGAAAGAACCAAAGAAGCAAAACCAAATCAACCCCAAATTCAGCAGAAAACAAGAAATAACCAAAATCAGAGCTGAATTGAAGGAAATAGAGACATGAAAGACCATTCAAAAGATCAATGAATCCAGGAGTTGGTTTTTTGAAAAAGTTATATGACAGACTGGACACTAGCTAGATTGATAAAGAAGAAAAGAGAGAAGATCCAAATAAACACAATTAGAAATGATAATGGGGATGTTACCACTGACCCCACAGAAATAAAAATAGATATCAGAAACTATGAAAAACACTATGTACACAAACTAGAAAACCTAGAAAAGAATAAATTCCTGGACACATACACCCTCCCAAGGCAGAACCAGGAATAGACAATATTCCTGAACAGACCAATAACATGATCCAAAATTGGATCAGTAATAAATAGCCTGCCAACCAAAAAAGCCCAGCACCAGATGAATTCACAACTGAATTTTTCCAGATGAACAAAGAACTGGTACCATTTCTACTGAAACTATTCCAAAAATTAAGAAGGAGGGACTCCTCCCCAACTCATCCTATGAAGCATCATCCTGACACCCAAACCAGGCACAGACACAACAAAAAAAGAAAACCTCAGGCCAATAATATCCTTGATGAGTCTCTATACAAAAATCCCAAAAAACCAAAAAACAAAAACTCTTGCAAACCAAATCCAGCAGCACATCAAAAAGCTATTTCATCATGTTCAAATAGGCTTCATACTTGGGATGCAAGGTTGGTTCAATGTACACAAATCAATAAATGTGATTAATCACATAAACAAAACTAAAGACAAAAGCCACATGCTCATCTCAATAGAGGTGGAAGAGGCTTTCAATAAAATTCAACACCCCTTCGTGTAAAAACTCAATAAACGAAGTGTGCAAGGAACATACTTCAAAATAATAAGAGACATTTATGACAAATCCACAGCCAACATCATACTGAATGGTCAAAACCTGGAAGAATTCCTTTTGAATATTGGCACAAGAAAAGAATACTCTCTCTTACCACTCCTATTCAACATATCATTGGAAGTCCTGGCCAGATCAGTCAGGCAAGAGAAAGAAATAAAGGGCATCCAAATGGAAAGAGAGAAAGTCTAAATATCTCTGTTTGTAGATGACATGATTCTAAATCTAGAAAACCCCATAGTCTCAGACAGAAAACTCCTTCACCATGGTACTGGTATAAAAACAGTCACATAGACCAATGGAACAGAATATAGAGCCCAGAAAAAAGGCAGCAAACCTATGACTATCTGACCTTTGAAAAAGCTGACAAAAACAAGCAATGGGCCTCCTGAAACTATTCCAAAAAATTGAAATGAAGGGACTCCTCCTTAACTCATTCTATGAGGCCAGCATGATCCTGATATCAAAATCTGGCAGAGATACAACAAAAAAGAAAACTTCAGGCCAATATTCTTGATATACATTGATGCAAAAATCCTCAGCAAAATACTTGAAAACCAAATCCAGCAGCAGCACATCAAAAAGCTTACCCACCACAATCAAGCAGGCTCTGGGACGCTGGGTTGTTTCAACATATGCAAATAAATAAGTGTGATTAATCACATAAACAGAACTAAAGACAAACAACCACATGATTGTCACAATAGATGCAGAAAAGACTTGATAAAATTCAACATTCCTTCATGTAAAGAACCCCCAATAAACTAGGTATTGAAGGAACATACCTCAAAATGACAAGAGCCATCTATGACAAATCTACAGCAGGCATCATGCTGAATTGGAAAAAGCTGGAAGCATTCCCCTTGAAAACTGGCACAAAACAAGGATGTCCTCTCTCACCACTCCTATTCAACATAGCATTGGAATTCCTGGTCAGGGCAATTAGGCAAGAGAAAGAAATAAACGGCATTCAAATAGGAAGAGGGGAAGTCAAACTATCTCTTACTGTGGATGACATGATCCTACATCTTGAAAACTCCATTATCTCAGCCCAAAGTCTTCTGAAGGTGAAAAACAACATCAGTAAAGTCACAGGATCCAAAATCAATGTGCAAAAATCACTAGCATTACCATACACCAAAAACAGTCAAGGCAAGAGCCAAATCATGAATGAAATTCCATTCACAATTGCCACAAAAAGAATAAAATACCTAGGAATACAGCTAATAAGGCAGGTGAAAGATTTCTACAAGGAGAATCCCAAAACACTGCTCATATAAATCTGAGATGACATGAACAAATGGAAAAACATTCCATGTTCATGGATATGAAGAATCAATATCATGAAGAATCTACTATTCCCATTAAACTACCATTGACATTCTTCACAGAATTAGAGAAAACTATTTTAAAATTCGTATGGAACCAAAAAAGAGCCTGAATAGCCAAGACAATTGTAAGAAAAACAAAAAACAAACAAACAAACAAAAACAAAGCAGGAGGCATCACACTACCTGACTTTATACTACAGGGACACAGTAACCAAAATAGCATGGTACTGGTATAAGAACAGGCACACACACTAGTGGAACAGAACAGTGAACTCAGAAATAAAGCTGCACACCTACAACTATCTGATCTTTGACAAACCTGATGAAAGCAAGCAATGGGGAAAGGATTCCCTATTCAACAACTGGCTAGCCGTATGCAGAAAATTAAAACTGGGCCCCTTCTTTACACCATATACAAAAATTAACTCAAGACGGAGTAAATACTTAAATGTAAAAACCAAATCTATAAAAACCTTGGAAAACAACCTAGGCAATAACATTCAGGACATAGGCGCAGGCAAAGATTTCATGAAGAAGGCACAAAAAGCAATTGCAACAAAAACAAAAATTGATGAATAAGACCTAATTAAACTAAATATCTCCTGCATAGCAAAATAAACTATCAACAGAATAAACAGAAAACCTACAGAATGGGAGAAAATTTTTGTAAATTATGCATCTGACAAAGGTCTAATATCCAGCATCTATAAGAAACTTAAACAAATTTACAAGAAAAAGAAAAACCCCATTAAAAAGTGAGCAAAGGACATGAACAGACACTTCAAAAGAAGACATTTATGTGGAGAACAAACATATGAAAAAAAGCTCAACATCACTGATTATTAGAGAAATGCAAATCAAAATCACAGTGAGATATCATCTCACACCAGTTAAAATGGCCATTATTAACAAGTCAAAAAAATAACAGATGCTGGTGAGGTTATGGAGAAAAAGGAACACTTTGACACTTTTGGTGAGAGTGTAAATTAGTTTAACCATTGTGGAAGACAGTGTGGCAATTCCTTAAAGACCTAAAGATAGAAATACCATTTGACCACGCAATCCCATTACTGGGTATATACCCATAGAAATAGAAATCATTCTATTATAAAGACACATGCATGTGTATGTTCATTGCAGCACTATTCACAATAGCAAATACATTCGTAGTAGCAAAGACCATCAACTACAGACTGGATAAGTAAAATGTGGTACATACACACCATGGAATACTGTGCATCCATAAAAAGGGATAAGATCATGCCTTTTTTGGGAACATGGATGGAGCTGGAGGCCATTATCCTTATCAAACTAAAGCAGGAACGGAAAACCAAATACAGCATGGTCTCACTTATAAGTGTAACTAAATGATGAGAACACATGATACACAGAGGAGAAAAACACACACTGGGGCCTATTGGAGGGTAGAAGGTGGCAGGAGAAAGAGGATCAGGGAAAATAACTAGTGGATACTAGACAATACCTAAGGTGATCAAATAATCTGTGTAATAAACCCCCATGACAGGTTTACCTATGTAACAAACCTGCATATCCTGCACACGTACCCTTGAACTTAAAATAAAGTTTAGAAAAATGCAATATGCACAGAGGAAAAAAAAACACAATGTTATGTGAGTCTAACAATTCCATAAGAAATGTATAAAACCAATAAAGTTCAAAATAATAAAAAAATGGGAAAAAGACTCCCTATTCAATAAATGATGCTGGGATAACTCACTAGTCATATGAGAAGATCCCTTCCTTATACCACATACAAATATCAACTCAAGATGGATTAAAGACAAATGTAAAACCCAAAACTGTAAATATCCTGGAAGATAACTTTGACCACATCATCCTGGACATAGGAATGGGTAAAGATTTCATGATGAAGACACTGAAAGCAATTGCAACAACACCAAAAATTGACAAATGGGATCAAATTCAACTAAAGAGCTTCTGCATAGCCGAAGAAACTATCAACAGAGTAAACAGACAACCTACAGAATGGGAGAAAAATTTTGCAAACTGTATATCTGACAAAGGTCTAATATCCAGCATCTATAGCAAACTTAAACAAACTTACAAGAGAAAAACAATCCCATTTAAAAGTGGGCCAAGAGCATGAAAAAACACTTCTCAAAAGAAGGCATACATGTGGCCAAGAAGCATATGAAAAAAAGCTCAATATCACTGATCATTAGAAAAATGCAAATCAAAATCACAATGAGATACCATCTTACACCAGTCAGAATGGCTATTACTAAAAAGTCAATAACAGATGCTGGTGAGGTTGAAGAGCAAAGGGAACACTTATATACTGTTGTGGGAGCATAAATTAGTTCAATCATTGTGAAAAGCAGTATGGTGATTCCTTAAAGAGCTAAAGCAGAACTACAATTAGACCTACCAATCACATTACTGGGTACATACCCGGGGGAATATAAATAGTTCTGCCATAAAGATATATGTACGCAAATGTTCACTGCAACATCATTCATGATAGCAAAGACATGAAATCAACCTAAATGCCCATCAGTGACAGACTGAATAAAGAAATTGTGCTACATATATACCATGGGATACTATGCAGCCATAAAAAACAATGAGATTATGTCTTTTGTGGGAACATGGATGGAGCTGGAAGCTATTATTCTTGGTAAACTAACACAGGAACAGAAAACAAAATACTGCATATTCTCACTTATAAGTTGGAGCTAAATGATGAGAACTCATGAACACAAAGAAGATAACAACAGACACTGGGGACTATTGGAGTGTGGAGGGTGGGAGGAGGGAAAGGGGCAGAAAAAATAACTACTGGGTACTAGGCTTCATACCTGAGTGATGAAATAATCTGTACAACAAACTCCCATGACAAGAATTTCACATGTATCCTCAAATCTAAAATAAAAGTTAAAAAACAAAATTGTCATTCAAGAATAGTGTATCTAGCAAACTTATTGTGAAGATGATATAAAATGTTTTCCCAGCAAAGGAAACCTGATGGAATTCACCACTACCTGACTAATCTTACAAGAAATGCTAAAGGGAGTTCTTCATTCTTAAAGAAAAAACCATTAATGTGCCAAAAAATTAAGGTATAAAACATATTGGTAAAATTAAAAACCAAACACTGCATGTTCTCACTCATAGGTGGGAGTTGAACAATGAGAGCACATGGACACAGGAAAGGGAACATCACACTCTGGGGACTGTTGTGGGGTGGGGGGAAGGGGAAGGGACAGCATTAGGAGATATACCTAATGCTAAATGACGAGTTAATGGGTGCAGCACGCCAACATGGCACATAGATACATATGTAACAAACCTGCACATTGTGCACATGTACCCTAAAACTTAAAGTATAATAATAATAATAAAATTATGTTCATGAATAAATTTGGGAGGTGAAGCCAGCTGGGCTTCTGGGTCAGGTGGGGACTTGGAGAACTTTTCTGTCTAGCTAGAGGATTGTAAATGCACCAATCAGCATTCTGTAAACATGGACCAATCAGCACTCTGTAAAATGGACCAATCAGTAGGACATGGGTGGGGCCAAATAAGGGAATAAAGGCTGGCCACCCGAGCCAGCAGTGGCAACCCACTCAGATTCTCTTCCATGCTGTGCAAGCTTTGTTCTTTTGCTCTTCATAATAAATCTTGCTGCTGCTCATTGTTTGTGTCTACACTACCTTTATGAGCTGTAACACTCACTGCGAGTGTCTGTGGCTTCATTCCTGAAGTCAGCGTGACCACAAACCCACTGGAAGGAACAAACTCCGGATTCACCACCTTTAAGAGCTGTAACACTCACTGTGAGGTCTGCAGCTTCATTCTTGAAGTCAGCAAGACCAAGAACCCACTAGAAGAAATAAATTCAGGACACATCTTGCCGACCCAGATGGGACTTTCGCCGAGTGATGGGAAACACTCAGGCACCAACAGGCTTACCCTTGAAATGCATCCTAAGCCATTGGGACCAATTTGACCTGCAAACCCTGAAAAAGAGGTGGTTCATTTTTTTCAGCACTATGGCCTGGCCCCAATATTATCTCTCTGATGGGAAAAAATGGCCACCTAAGGGAAGTATAAATTACAATACTATCCTGCAGCTTGACCTTTTCTGTAAGAGGGAAGGCAAATGGAGTGAAATACCTTATGTCCAAGCTTTCTTTTCATTGGAGGAGAATCCATAACTATGCAAAGCTTCCAATTTACATCCCACAAGAGGACCTCTCAGCTTACCCCCATATCCTAGCCTCCCTATAGCTCCCCTTCCTATTAATGATAAGCCTCATCTAATATCCCTGCCTAGAAGGAAACAAGGAAATAAATCTCCAAGGGGCTGCAAAACCCCCCAGGCCATGGGTTATGTCCCCTTTAAGCTGTAGGGTGTGGGGAATTTGGCCCAACCTGGGTACATGGCCCCTTCTCCCTCTGATTTAAAGCAGATCAAGGCAGACCTGGGGAAGTTTTCAGATGATCCTGATAGGTATATAGATGTCCTACAGGGTCTTCAATCTCACTTGGAGAGATGTCATGCTATTAGATCAAATCCTGGCCTTTAATGAAAAGAATGTGGCTTTAGCTGCAGCCTGAGAGTTTGGAGATACCTGGTATCTTAGTCAAGAAAATGATAGAATGACAGCTGAAGAAAGGGACAAATTTTCTATCAGTCAGCAAGCCATCCTCAATATGGATCCTCACTGGGACCTAGACTCAGATCATTGGGACTGGAGTCACAAACATCTGTTGATCTGTGTTCTAGAAGGACTAAGGAAAATTAGGAAAAAGCACATGAATTATTCAATGATGTCCACCATAACTCAGGGAAAGGAAGAAAATCCTGCCTTCCTTGAGAGGCTACAGGAGACCCTAAGAAAATATACTCCCCTGTCACCTGACTCCCTCGAGGGTCATTGGATCCTAAAAGATAAGTTTATTACCCAATCAGCCACAGATATCAGGAGAAAGCCCAAAAGTGAGCCCTGAGCCCTGAACAAAATCTGGAGGCATTATTAAACCTGGCAACCTTAGTGTTCTATAATCAGGACCAAGAGGAACAGGCTGAAAAGGAAAAGTGAGATCAGAGAAAGGCCACAGCCTCAGTCATGGCCCTCAGACAAACAAACCTTGGTGGTTCAGACAGGACAGAAAATGGAGCAGGCCAATCACCCGGTAGGGCTTGTTATCAGTGTGGTTTGCAAGTACACTTTAAAAAAGATTGTCCAATGAGAAACAAGGCACCCCCTCACCCATGTCCATTATGCCAAGGCAATCACTGGAAGGCTCATTGCCCCAGAGGACAAAGGTTCTCTGTGTCAGAAATCCCCAACCAGATGATCCAACAACAGGACTGAGGGTGCCCAGGGCAAGCGCCAGCTCATGTCATCACCCTTACTGAGCCCCAGGTACGTTTAACTATTGAGGGCCAGGAAATTGGCTTCCTCCTGGACACTGGTGCATCTTTCTCAGTGTTAATCTCCTGTCCCAGACAGCTGTCCTCAAGGTCCGTTACCATCCGAGGAATCCTGGGACAGCCAGTAACAAGGTATTTCTCTCACCTTCTCAGTTCTAATTGGGAGACTTTGCTACAGATGGTAAGTATGCTTATCTAATCCTACATGCCCATGCTGCAATATGGAAAGGGAGTTCCTAACCTCTGGGAGAGCCCCATTAAATACCACAAGGATATCATGGAGTTATTGCATGTAGTGCAAAAACCCAAGGAGGAGGCAGTCTTACACTGCTGAAGCCATCAAAAAGGGGAAGGAGAGGGGACTGCGGCAGCATAAGCAGCTGGCAGAGGCAGGCAAAGACCAGCAGAAATGAAAGAGAGAAAGAGACAGAAATTCAGAGAGAGAGGGAGAGAGAGGAGGAGACAGAGACAAAGAGGGAGTCAGAGAGAGAGAGAAAGAGAGAGATAGAAAGTCAAAGAGAGAGAGGAAGAGACAAAGAGGGAGTCAGAAAGAGAGAGAGAGAGAGACAAAGAAGAAGTCAAAGAGAAAGAGAGATGGAAGTAGTAAAGAAAAAACAGTGTATCTTATTCCTTTAAAAGCCAGGGTAAATTTTAGTCCTATAATTGATAATTGAAGGTCTTCTCCATAACCCTATAACACTTCTAACCACCTTGTTGTCAGTGTAAACAAGGGTGTAGCCCAAAAACACTGAGGCCACTGACAACCCATAGCCTTCCTATCAAAACCGTAGCCTTCCTATCAAAAATCCTTAACCTAGCAGGTTTCCTAACAGGGGATCTAAATCTTAATTACCATACAAACGTCCGATCAGACCTAGGAACTACTCCCTTCAGGACTGGATGATAGATGGTTCCTCCCAAGTGATTAAAGGAAAAAGACACAATGGGTATTCAGTAAGTGATAAGGAAACTCTTGTAGAAGCAGATTTAGGAAAATTGCCTAATAACTGGTCTGCTCAAACACGCCAGTTGTTTGCACTTAGCCAAACTTTAAAGTACTTACAGAATCACGAAGGAGCCATCTATACCAATTCTAAGTTAATATGGACAGAACAAGGTCTTATTAATAGCAAAGAATAATTGAAATCCCAAACTTACAAGGTTTTCAACAATAGTAAAGTTTGCTAAAAGTTAACAGTGTAACATATATTATCCTACTACCACACACTCTCAAAGGATTTCTCAGAGAGTTCACAAAAAATAACAAAATCTATCCTTACTCTACAATCCCAAATAGACTCTGGTAGCAGTGACTCTCCAAAACCGTCGAGGCCTAGACTTCACTGCTGAGAAAGGAGGACTCTGTACTTTCTTAGGGGAAGACTGTTCTTTTTACACTAATCAGGAAGGGATAGTAGAAGATGCCACCCAGCATTTACAGGAAAAGGCTTCTGAAATCAGACAGTACCTTTTATTTTTTTATTTTTTATTTTATTTATTTTTTTATTTTTTAGGTTTTTTTAAAAATTATTATTATACTTTAAGTTTTAGGGTACATGTGCACAATGTGCAGGTTTGTTACATATGTATACATGTGCCATGTTGGTGTGCTGCACCCATTAACTCATCATTTAGCATCAGGTATATCTCCTAATGCTATTCCTCCCCTGTCCCCCCACCCCACAACAGTCCCTGGAGTGTGATGTTCCCCTTCCTGTGTCCATGTGTTCTCACTGTTCAATTCCCACTTATGAGCGAGAACATGTGGTGTTTGGTTTTTTGTCCTTGGGATAGTGTGCTAAGAATGATGGCTTCCAGTTTCATCCATGTCCCTACAAAGGACATGAACTCATCATTATTTATGGCTGCATAGTATTCCACGGTGCATATGTGTCACATTTTCTTAATCCAGTCTATCGTTGTTGGACATTTGACTTGGTTCCAAGTCTTTGCTCTTGTGAATAGTGCCGCACTAAACATACGTGTGCATGTGTCTTTATAGCAGCATGATTTATAATCCTTTGGGTATATACCCATTAATGGGATGGCTGGGTCAAATGGTATTTCTAGTTCTAGATCCCTGAGGAATCACCACACTGACTTCCACAATGGTTGAACTAGTTTACAGTCCCACCAACAGTGTAAAAATGTTCTTATTTCTCCACATCCTCTCCAGCACCTGTTGTTTCCTGACTTTAATGATCGCCATTCTAACTGATGTGAGATGGTATCTCATTGTGGTTTTGATTTGCATTTCTCTGATGGCCAGTGATGATGAGCATTTTTTCATGTGTTTTTTGGCTGCATAAATGTCTTCTTTTGAGAAGTGTCTGTTCATATCCTTCTCCCACTGTTTGATGGGGTTGTTTGTTTTTTTCTTGTAAATTTGTTTGAGTTCATTGTAGATTCTGTTATTAGCCCTTTGTCAGATGAGTAGGTTGTGAAAATTTTCTCCCATTTTGTAGGTTGCCTGTTCACTCTGATGGTAGTTTCTTTCGCCATGCAGAAGCTCTTTAGTTTAATTAGATCTCATTTGTCAATGTTGGCTTTTGTTGCCATTGCTTTTGGTGTTTTAGACATGAAGTCCTTGCCTATGCCTATGTCCTGAATGGTATTGCCTAGGTTTTCTTCTAGGGTTTTTATGGTTTTAGGTCTAACATGTAAATCTTTAATCCATCTTGAATTAATTTTTGTATAAGTTATAAGGCAGGGATCCACTTTCAGCTTTCTACATATGGCTAGCCAGTTTTCCCAGCACCATTTATTAAATAGGGAATCCTTTCCCCATTTCTTGTTTTTGTCAAGTTTGTCAAAGGTCAGATGATTGTAGATATGTGGCATTATTTCTGAGGGCTCTGTTCTGTTCCATTGATCTATATCTGTTTTGGTACCAGTATCATGTATTTTGGTTACTGTAGCCTTGTAGTATAGTTTGAAGTCAGATAGCTTGATGCATCCGGCTTTGTTCTTTTGGCTTAGGATTGACTTGGTGATGCAGGCTCTTTTTTGATTCCATATGAACTTCAAAGTAGTTTTTTCCAATTCTGTAAAAAAAGTCATTGGTAGCTTGATGGGGATGGCATTGAATCTATAAGTTACCTTCGGCAGTATGGCCATTTTCACGATATTGATTCTTCCTACCCATGAACATGGAATGTTCTTCCATTTGTTTGTATCCTCTTTTATTTCATCGAGCAGTGGTTTGTAGATATCCTTGAAGAGGTCCGTCATGTCCCTTGTAAGTTGGATTCCTAGGTATTTTATTCTATTTGAAGCAATTAATTGTGAATGGGATTTCACTCATGATTTGGCTCTCTGTTTGTCTGTGATGGGTGTACAAGAATGCTTGTGATTTTTGTACACTGATTTTGTATGCTGAGACTTTGCTGAAGTTGCTTATCAGCTTAAGGAGATTTTGGGCTGAGACAATGGGGTTTTCTAGATATACAATCATGTCATCTGCAAACAGGGACAATTTGACTTCCTCTTTTCCTAATTGAATACCTTTTATTTCCTTCTCCTGCTGGATTGCCCTGGCCAGAACTTCCATCACTGTGTTGAATAGGAGTGGTGAGAGAGGGCATCCCTGTCTTGTGCCAGTTTTCAAAGAGAATGCTTCCAGTTTTTGCCCATTCAGTATGATATTGGCTGTGGGTTTGTCATAGATAGCTCTTATTATTTTGAGATACATCCCATCAATACCTAAATTATTGAGAGTTTTTAGCATGAAGCATTGTTGAACTTTGTCAAAAGCCTTTTCTGCGTCTATTGAGATAATCATGTGGTTTTTGTCTTTGGTTCTGTTTACATGCCGGATTACATTTATTGATTTTCATGTGTTGAAGCAGCCTTGCATTGCAGGGATGCAGCCCAGTAGATCATGGTGGATAAGCTTTTTGATGTGCTGCTGGATTCGGTTTGCCAGTATTTTATTGAGGATTTTTGCATCAATGTTCATCAAGGATATTGGTCTAAAATTCTCTTTTTTGTTTGTGTCTCTGCCAGGCTTTGGTATCAGGATGATGCTGGCCTCATAAAATGAGTTAGGGAGGATTCCCTCTTTTTCTATTGATTGGAATAGTTTCAGAAGGAATGGTACCAGCTCCTCCTTGTACCTCTGGTAGAATTCGGCTGTGAATCCATCTGGTCCTGGACTCTTTTTGGTTGATAAGCTATTGATTATTGCCACAATTTCAGAGCCTGTTATTGGTCTATTCAGAGATTCAACTTCTTCATGATATAGTCTTGGGAGGGTGTATGTGTCGAGGAATTTATCCATTTCTTCTAGATTTTCTATTTTATTTGTGTAGAGGTGTTTGTAGTATTCTCTGGTGGTAGTTTGTATTTCTGTGGGATCGGTGGTGATATCCCCTTTATCTTTTTTATTGCAACTATTTGATTCTTCTCTCTTTTCTTCTTTATTAGTCTTGCTAGTGGTCTATCAATTTTGTTGATCTTTTCAAAAAACCAGCTCCTGGATTCGTTAATTTTTTAAAGGGTTTTTTGTATCTCTATTTCCTTCAGTTCCGCTCTGATTTTAGTTATTTTTTGCCTTCTGCTAGCTTTTGAATAAGTTTGCTCTTGCTTTTCTAGTTCTTTTAATTGTGATATTAGGGTGTCAATTTTGGATCTTTCCTGCTTTCTCTTGTGGGCATTTAGTGCTATAAATTTCCCTCTACGCCCTGCTTTGAATGTGTCCCAGAGATTCTGGTATGTTGTGTCTTTGTTCTCGTTGGTTTCAAAGAACATCTTTATTTCTGCTTTCATTTCGTTATGTACCCAGTAGTCATTCAGGAGCAGGTTGTTCATTTTCCATGTAGTTAAGCGGTTTTGAGTGAGTTTCTTAATCCTGAGTTCTAGTTTGATTGCACTGTGGTCTGAGAGTTTGTTATAATTTCTGTTCTTTTACATTTGCTGAGGAGAGCTTTACTTCCAACTATGTGGTCAATTTTGGAATAGGTGTGGTGTAGTGCTGAGAAGAATGTATATTCTGTTGATTTAGGGTGGAGAGTTCGGTAGATGTCTATTAGGTCCACTTGTTGCATAGCTGAGTTCAATTCCTGCATATCCTTGTTAACTTTCTGTCTCATTGATCTGTCTAATGCACACAATGCCTTTCAAAGTCTTATACCAACCTCTGGAGTTGGGCAACATGGCTTTTCCCATTTCTAGGTCCTGTTTCAGCCATCTTGCTATTAATCAACTTTAGGCCCTGTGTTTTTAACCTCCTTGTCAAATTTGTTTCCTTCAGGATGGATTCCATCAAGCTATAGAGGTCTTACAAATGAAACCCTAAATGAAGTTAACTAACAACTTCTACTGAGGCCCCTGGATCAAGTCACTGGCCCTTTGTCTGGCCTAGAGAGTTCCCCTCTGGAGGACACTACCACTGCAGGGCCCCTTCTTTGCCCCTATCCAGCAGGAAGTAGCTAAAGTGGTCATCAACCAATTCCTACAGCAGTTGGGGTGTCCTATTTGGAGGGGGGATTGACAGCTGAAGCCAGCTAGGCTTCTGGGTCAGGTGGGGATGTGGAGAACTTTTCTGTCAAGCTAGAGGATTGTAAATGCACCAGTCAGCATTCTGTAAAAATGGACCAATCAGCACTGTAAAATGGACAAATCAGCACTCTGTAAAATGGACCAATCAGCAGGACATAGGTGGGGCCAAATAAGGGAATAAAAGCTGGCTACCAGAGGCAGTAGTGGCAACATGCTTGGGTCCCCTTCCATGCTATGGAAGCTTTATTCTTTCATTCTTCATAATAAATCTTGCTGCTGCTCACTCTTTGGGTCCACACTACTTTTACGAGCTGTAACACCACGAGGGTCTGTGGCTTCATTCCTGAAGTCAGTGAGACAACACACCCACCAGAAGGAACAAACTCTGGATTTGCCACCTTTAAGGGCTACAACACTCACCACGAGGTCTGCGGCTTCATTCTTGAAGTCAGTGAGACCAAGAACCCACCAGAAGGAATCAATTCTGGACACAAACTCAGAATACTTTAATACTATAATCGTAGTGTGCAATACACTTATAACTCTAATATGAGGCCTCAAAAAGCAAATCTATCAAAAACAATCATAGCTACAGAAGCCTGTTAAGAGATAGGTAATATAAAAATATGTAAAATCAATTAAAATTCAAAATGAGAGAGAAATAAATTTAAAATGTGCAAGTTTTGTTTTTTCTGTGTTTGTTTCTATTCTTTGTGATCTAAGATAAATTGTCATCTCTTTAAAATAACTTGTTATATCTACAAGATGTTTTTTGTAAACCTCATAGTAACCATAATGCAAAAACCTATAATAGATTCACAAAAATTAAAAAGCAGCAAATTAAAACATACTACCATAGAAAATCACTTAACCGGCTGGGCGTGGTGGCTCACACCTGTAATCCCAGCACTTTGGGAGGCCGAGGTGGGTGGATCATGAGGTCAGGAGATCAAGCCCATCCTGGCTAACACGGTGAAACTCTGTACCTACTAAAAAAATAAAAATAAATATTAGCCAGGCGTGATGGTGGGCACCTGTAATCCCAGCTACTCAGGAGGCTGAGGCAGGAGAATGGTGTGAACCCGGGAGGCGGAGCTTGCAGTGAGCCGAGATTGCACCACTGCACTCCTGCCTGGGCGACAGAGCGAGACTCCATCACAATAAATAAATAAATAAATAAATAAGAAAATAACCACAAAAGAAGAGAGTCAGAAAAGAAGAAAGGAAGAGAAGAGTTTCAAAATACCAGAAAACAAGCAACATAATGGCAGTAGCAATTCCCTACTTATCAATAACAACACTGGATTTACATGGACTCAATTCTCCAACTAAAAGGCATAGGGTGGCTGAATGGATAAAGAAACAATACCTAACTACATGCTGCCTATAAGAAACCCACTTCGCCTCTAAACATACAGATAGACTGAAAGTGAAGGGGTGAAAAAAGTTATTGCATGCAACTGGAAACTAAAAAAGAGTGGGAGTAACTACACTTGTATTAGCGGAAATAGACTACAAATCCAAGATTGTAAAAAGGGATAAAGAAGGTTACTACATAATGATTAAGTGGTGAATTCAGCAAGAAAATGTAACCATTATATACATCTATGCACCAACACTGATAGGTCTATACAAATATAAGTATAAAAAACTGATTAAAGTAATTGAATAAAACATTTAAATAAGGATATTCCATGTCATGGATTAGAAGAATTAATACTGCTAAAATAACAATACTATCCAAAGCAATTTACAGATTTAATGCAATCCTTATTAAAAGACCAATGCCATTCTTCACAGAAAAAGGGCAAATGTTAAAATTTATATGAAATCACAAAGACCCTGAAGGCCCAAAGTAATTCTGACCAAAAAAAGAAAATAAAAAGCTGGAGGCATCACATTATCTGACTTCAAAATTTACTGCGAAGATATAATAACCAACTATTCACAATAGTAAAGACATGGAATCTATCCAAATGCCCATCAATGGTAGACTGGATAAAGAAAATGTTGCACATATACACCATGGAATACTATGCAGCCATAAAAAGGAACAAGACCATATCCTTTGTAGGGACATAGACGGAGCTGGAAGCTGTTATCCTCAGCAAACCAACGCAGGGACAGAAAACCAAACACCACATATTCTCACCTGAATGAGCTGAATGACGGGACCACATGGACACATACTGGGCCTGTTGGGGGCAGGGTGTTGCAGGAGGGAGAGCATCAGGAAGAATAGCTAATGCATGCTGGGCTTAATACCTAGGTGATGGGATGATCTGTGAAGCAAACCACCATGGCACACATTTACCTACGTAAGAAACCTGCATATTCTGCACACGTACCCTGGAACTTAAAACAAAAATTAAACAATAAAAAAAAAGCTATAGTAACCAAATTAGCCTAGAACTGGCAAGAAAACAGACACATAGACCAATGAAACAGAATAGAGAACCCAGATATAAACTGATGCATTGACAGCCAACTCATCTTCAACAACAGCACCAAGAGCATACAATGGGAAAAGGAGAGTCTGTTTAATAAACGATGCTGGGAAAACTGGGTAATTACATGTAGAAGGATGAAACTAGACACCTATATCTCACCATACACAAAAATAAAATTAAAATGGATTAAAGGTTAAAATCAAGACCTGGAACTATGACTATGAAACAATTAGATGAAAACTTTGGGGAAGTGTTCCAGGACATTAGTCTGGGCAATGATATTTTGTGTAAGACTCTAAAGCACAGGCAACCAAGAAAGAATAGACAAATGGGATTGAATCAGGCTAAAAAGCTTCTGCACAGCAAAGGAAACAATCAACAATGATTTAAGGTTCTGTATGGGGGATTTGTTAAAGTATAATCAAAATGGAGGACACAGTATAGCCTTAGGTTAACCACTCATAGTCACATAACCAAAATTTAAGCTATCCTGATTTCCCTGAAATGCAATTTCTAACCATTAACAAAAGTTCAGCTTTCCTTTCTTGTTAGTATGATGAAATTGAACCAATTTGTTACAGACAAATAAGCTTATACAGCTCTACTTGCCCAAAAAGGAATATGTTTTTAATAGCCAGTCACAATAGAGGTCAATGCACTTCCTCACGGATGCTTTATATGCTGCACTGTAACTCTCATGTCAAGTTTCTTATTACTTTTGATTTGAAGTCTTTCGGTTTGTGAACTCTTCTTTTGTATGTATGATAACCTGCATATTCCTTTTTTACTTGACCTGACTTTATTTTTATGGGGTCCTCCATGGTGTTTGGGTTTCTCACAGTGTGGCAGTCTCAGGATAATATCATAGTACTTTTCACCAGGCAGCTGTCTTCTATGAGCAAGGTCTCCAGGAGAAAGGAAGTGGAAGCTCTTGTGGTCTGGAACAGTAAGCCCACACAATCTCTCTCTCTCTCTCTTTTTTTTTTTTTTTTTGAGACAGAGTCTTGCTCTGTTGCCCTGGCTGGAGTGCAGTGGCGTGATCTTGGCTTACCACAAGCTCTGCCTCCTGGGTTCAAGCAATTCTCCCGTCTTAGCTTCCCATGTAGCTGGGATTACAGGCATGTGCCACCATGCCCAGTTAGGTTTTTTTTTTTTTTTTGCATTTTTAGTAGAGATGGGGTTTCACCATATTGGCCAGGCTGGTCTCGAGCTCCTGACCTTGTCATCTGCCTGACTCAGCTTCCCAAAGTGCTGGAATTACAGGCGCAAGCCACCACACCTGGCCAGCCCACACAATATCTCTTCAGCAATATTCAGTAGGTTAGGGGAGTCACAGAGCTCACCCAACTCAAGGGGAGAAAACAAAGGACCCTTATTCCCCCTTTATACACTTCATGATGATGAGAGTATCAAAGTGCTTGTTGCAATATTTATTTCACCAAGGAGGAAAAGGTCAATTTGGACCAGAAAGGTCAGAAAAAGTTATATAGGGAAGGCAGGTGATAAGCTGGTTTTAAAGGATATGGAGCATTTGAAAAACTGGAATGTGCATAAGGCTGGAAATATCAAATATTCAAATATAGAACAGGAACAGTGATGAAAAGACTTACAAAATTCTTAGCAAAATGAGAATTATATTTCTTTCTCAACTTTTTTGTTCTAACAGCGAAAGCAACAGTGGGGATCAGCATCAGCTTGGGCAAGTAAGTTTCTCTAGTCATAAATAGGCTGATTCAACTGAAAAAAATGTTTCTTTAAGTAAGTTCAGCTCATTTGAAGAAGGGTGAATTTGTGTCTAAGGATTTTGTGAGACTAACTGGGAAAAGTCAGTCAGAGTTTAGTTTGAGGCGAGAAGTGCTTATTGTTGACACTCTACCTAATTATAGGGAAATGTGTGCAGTTAGTCCTGAGACCAGATGCAGGGTAGAAAGAAAGAGGCGTGATGTAGCAGCCATTGATTAGGCAATTTGGGTTTAGCATGCCCAGTCAATGCCCTCAGAGGGTCAACAGTGTATAAAATTTAGTCCTTGAAGGCGTCTTTTAAAGTTTCATTCAAAAGATTTTAATCATTGTGACCATAATTTTCTGAGAAGAGGCTTTTATGAGATTTGTTATTCACAGATAAACAGTTGTCTAATTTGTGTGTGTGTGTGTGTGTGTGTGTGTACATGTGTGCATGCGTGCATTTGTGCATGTGTGCCTATCTAGCCTCTTTTGAACACAATGACTGGCACCTGGTAGATAATATTGTTGAATGAATTGTATTATTCATATTCTCTCACTGCCAATTTGAAGAATCTACATTGTTTCCAAAGTTTTGCACATATAATACTAAAACAAAAAAGGACATGTTTTAGTAATACGTGCCAATTACAAATTAACCATTCCTGCCTGGAATAAGCATAGGTTTTGTTAAATAGTTCAATTTTCAAAATTTGTCTCATGTTATTTCCAATCCTTTTCTTTTTAAAGCTGATATATTTTGAATTTACGAATGTGAAAGTTGAACTTCAAAAAATAAAGGGAGAGGAAACAAAGCTCTTGAAAAATATTTAAAGTATCTTTTAATGCGTTATAACATACTGGAGAGAAATCAGATCAATGTGTTTCAATGTTACAACATAGATTTCTCCTCCCCTCCAGGATAAAGGACTAATTTATTTAATTTGGTTCAGAGCACTGAATATTCCAAGCTACAGCCTTGTGGGTAAGAGCATTATCTTAGTGTTCGGATTTAACAAAGGTCAACGTCTTGTGCAGTTTACATAGCATCTACTCTCAGTAGCTTTTGCTTCTTGAGCTCTACGTGGCTCCTCAGAAGCTGTTAGGCTTAACAAACAAAAATAAAGTAAAATCAGATATGGTATGGGGCCTTGGGACTCAGAAACCTTCATCCTTAGAAAATCAGTTAAGCCTTCAGAGGCTAGAAGAGAGAGTGCGTGTGATTGGTAGGCAAAGCAAAGAAAGATTAGTACAAGTTGGCAGCTGGATAAAACCTTACACCTGCGCAAAAATAAGTCTCCCTCATAATAAAACCCAAAGATAACCCGGGTCGGGGAGGAGAAAAGTGTCTCTCATCTGTCCCATCAACGCAAATTAGTGAAACCTGCCTCAGATGAAGTGCGAAGGCCAGTCTTGCAGGGAGAGTTTCAACCTCTCCCCACGAGATGGGCTAGACATCACCTGCCCAAGCTCTCTCCCGACCTGCTAGAGCCGAAAGGGCGGAGGCGGAGAGGCTGCAGCCGGGAGTAGCACCGCACATCCGGGAACGCCAGCAGCCGGCTGAGGGCTGCATAACTGATGGGAGGCCGAGCGCGATAACAGCGCCTCGGGGGAGTAGGGCAAGGCGGCCGGACCCCTCCCATCCCTCCTTTTCTTCAGCGTCCTGCCCGCGGCACTGGCTGCGGGCGCCGGGCCACCTGCGAGTGTGCGCAGGGACCGCGGACACCCGCGGCGGCGAGCTGAGGGAGAAGTCTCCACGAGGACCGAGGCGGACCCTCTGGCGCCATGCGCGCCCTCCCCGGCCTGCTGGGGGAGAGGGCGCCTACGCCCCGGCTGCTCTTCCTCCTCCAGTGCCTTCTCGCCGCCGCGCGCCCAAGCTCTGCGGACGGCAGTGCCCCAGGTGTGATGGGTACAGGGGCCAGGGTAAGGAGGGCGGAGGGCGCTCGAGGCTCGGGTCCCCGCGGGCGGAGGGCATCGCCGGCGCGCCGGGCAGGGGTGGCGGGGAGAGGCGCGGGGATGCTGGTGAGGGCGGGTGGCGAGAGTCGTCGGCGGCCTCCCATTGGCTACGTTTGTGTCACCTAAGCTGAATCCTGGAACTGGTGTGGCTGGTGCTCCTGCGCTCTTTGAGGCGAGTCTTGAACAAACAGCGCCCCGAGAGTTGGGCGAGTAGGTAACAGGGCAGAGTGTGGTTTTTCCTAGGAAGACGGCAGTGGGGTGTGTGGGTGGATGCAGGGACCAGATAGCGATTTGGCTTGTGCAAATGTGGCATGAATTTTGAAAGCCACATTTCCCCAAGGCCTACCCCCTTTTCTTGATTCGAGGGTAAGGCTGGAGTATCAGCTTTTTCCCTCCTCTTGGCAGGTGGGATGGCTTTGAGGATTTTTTTTTATTTTTTCTTTTTGATACAGAGTTTTGCTCTTGTTGCCCAGGCTGGAGTGCAATGGCGTGATCTCGGCTCACCGGAACCTCCTCTTCCCGGGTTCAAGCGATTCTTCTCTCAGCCTCCAGAATAGCTGGGATTACAGGCATGCGCCACCACGCCCGGCTAATTTTATATTTTTAGTAGAGACCGGGTTTCTCCACATTGGTCAGTCTGGTCTCCAGCTCCAAACCTCAGGTGATCTGCCTGCTTCAGCCTTGCAAAGTGCTAGGATTACAGGCCTGAGCCACCTCACCTTGCCGAGGATATTTTTTTAGAGCTGAGTGGGGGAAAAAACATCATAACCAACTAGCCAACCAAAGATCCACAACTTAAAGGATAACGTGTGTGTATCTTCATTTTATACCGTGGTCTTTGAAAACAAAATGTGTGTGTGCGTGTGTGTGTGTGTGTTATTTTTGCTTGTTGTTTTATTAAGACACTTTGACAGAGGGATTATGTGCGAAATATTACCAAAGCCAACATGAAAGTTGCCATTTTACCTTCACCTGTTTATAATTACTTTTCATACTGAAAGGATTCCATCCAACCTATTGCAAGTTTCTGTGTCATAAATGTTAGCAGCCAGTAAGGGTAATAAAACACCACCTCTCAAGCTGGTAAATATTGGCCACCAGTAACTAAAATTGGGACATTATTCTGCAAAAAGTTTTCAAATTCTCATGGGAATTTATTTTCATGGGCTTGTAATATGTGGAATTTTTGTAACACACCATAGAGAAAGAAGGATAATCAAAAGGTAACACTATTAATTTTTATAAATGCCTTTTAAAAGGTCTAGTTGTTAACAACTTGGATAGAACATCTTGGGTTGCTTCAGTTCTAAATTTCCTTGTGCCACATCTCTTTTCCGTAATACTACTTATAAAGAATTGTCCAGGCCTGTAATCCCAGCACTTTGGTGTGCTGAGGTGGGAGGATGGCTGGAATCCAGGAGTTCAAGACCACCCTGGCAGCATAGCAAGGTCCCTTCTTTATTAAAAAAAAAAATTTAAAAGTGCTCTTGTGGTGATGTACACCTGTAGTCCCAGGTGCTTGGGATGCCAAGGCAGAAAGATTGCTTCAGCCCAAAGTTTGAGGCTGCAGTGAGCTATGATTGTGATGGTACCAGTAAGATCTAGCCTGGGTGACAGCACAAAACTGTCTCAAAAAAAAAAAAAAAAAAAAAAAGAAAAGAAAAAGAAACAGAATTGCCCAGTTCATTTTTCCCCCTTCTGGGTATCTCCAATTCTTCTATCCCTGGTTCACCTCAGAGTGTTGCAGTTCTGAGAACCAGTGCATTCTGGATTCATTGTAGAACTTTGATTCTCTACTTGACTGTATGTCAGAATCACCAGAGAGCTTGAAAAATCCTGATACGAGAGGTGGAGCCAAGATAGCCGAATAGGAACAGCTCTGGTCTACAGCTCCCAGCATGAGCAATGCAGAAGATGGGTGATTTCTGCATTTCCATCTGAGGTACTGGGTTCAGCTCACTAGGGTGTGCCAGACAGTGGGCACAGGACAGTGGGTGCAGTGCACTGTACGTGAGCCAAAGCAGGGCGAGGCATTGCCTCACTTGGGAGGTGCAAGGGGTCAGGGAGTTCCCTTTCCTAGTCAAACAAAGGGGTGATAGATGGCACCTGGAAAATTGGGTCACTCCCACCCTAATACTGCGCTTTTCTGATGGGCTTAAAAAACAGCACACCAGGAGATTATATCCGGCACCTGGCTCGGAGGGTTCTACGCCCACAGAGTCTCGCTGATTGCTAGCACAGCAGTCTGAGATCAAACTGCAAGGTGGCAGTGAGTCTGGGGGAGGGGCGCCCACCATTGCGCAGGCTTGCTTAGGTAAACAAAGCAGCCAGGAAGCTCGAACTGGGTGGAGCCCACCACAGCTCAAGGAGGCCTGCCTGCCTCCGTAGGCTCCACCTCTGGGGGCAGGGCACAGATAAGCAAAAAGACAGCAGTAACCTCTGCAGACTTAAATGTCCCTGTCTAACAGCTTTGAAGAGAGCAGTGGTTCTCCCAGCATGCAGCTGGAGATTTGAGAATGGACAGACTGCCTCAAGTGGGTCCCTGACCCCTGACCCCCGAGCAGCTTAACTGGGAGGCACCCCCCGTAGGGGAAGACTGACACCTCACACGGCCGGGTACTCCTCTGAGACAAAACTACCAGAGGAACGATCAAACAGCAGCATTCCCGGTTCACAAAAATCCGCTGTTCTGCAGCCACTGCTGCTGACACCCAGGCAAACAGGGTCTGGAGTGGACTTCTAGCAAACTCCAACAGACCTGCAGCTGAGGGTCCTGTATGTTAGAAGGAAAACTAACAAACAGAAAGGACATCTACACCAAAAACCCATCTGTACATCACCATCATCAAAGACCAAAAGTAGATAAAATCACAAAGATGGGGAAAAAACAGAGCAGAAAAACTGGAAACTCTAAAAATCAGAGCGCCTCTCCTCCTCCAAAGGAACGCAGTTCCTCACCAGCAACAAAACAAAGCTGGACAGAGAATGACTTTGATGAGTTGAGAGAAGAAGGCTTCAGTCGATCAAAGTACACCGAGCTACAGGAGGAAATTCAAACCAAAGGCAAAGAAGTTAAAACCTTTGAAAAAAATTTAGATGAATGTATAACTAGAATAACCAATACAGAGAAGTGCTTAAAGGAGCTGATGGAGCTGAAAGCCAAGGCTGGAGAACTACATGAAGAATGCAGAAGCCTCAGGAGCCAATGCGATCAACTGGAAGAAAGGGTATCAGTGATGGAAGATGAAATGAATGAAATGAAGCGAGAAGGGAAGTTTAGAGAAAAAAGAATAAAAAGAAACAAACAAAGCCTCCAAGAAATATGGGACTATGTGAAAAGACCAAATCTACATCTGATTGGTGTACCTGAAAGTGACGGGGAGAACGGAAACCAGTTGGATAACACTCTGCAGGATATTATCCAGGAGAACTTCCCCAATCTAGCAAGGCAGGCCAACATTCAGATTCAAGAAATACAGAGAACTCCACAAAGATACTCCTTGAGAAGAGCAAATCCAAGACACATAATTGTCAGATTCACCAAAGTCGAAATGAAGGAAAAAATGTTAAGGGCGGCCAGAGAGAAAGGTCGGGTTACCCACAAAGGGAAGGCCATCAGACTAACAGCAGATCTCTCGGCAGAAACTCTACAAGCCAGAAGAGAGTGGGGGCCAATATTCAACATTCTTAAAGAAAAGAATTTTCAACCCAGAATTTCATATTGAGCCAAACTAAGCTTCATAAGTGAAGGAGAAATAAAATACTTTACAGACAAGCAAATGTTGAGAGATTTTGCCACCACCAGACCTGCCCTAAAAGAGCTCCTGAAGGAAGCACTAAACATGGAAAGGAACAACTGTTACCAGCCACTGCAAAATCATGCCAAATTGTAAAGACCATCGAGGCTAGGAAGAAACTGCATCAATTAACGAGCAAAATAACCAACTAACATCATAATGACAGGATCAAACTCACACATAACAATATTAGCTTTAAATGTAAATGGACTAAATGCTCCAATTAAAAGACACAGACTGGCAAATTGGATAAAGAGTCAAGACCCATCAGTGTGCTGTATTCAGGAAACCCATCTCACCTGCAGAGACACACACAGGCTCAAAATAAAAGGATGGAGGAAGATCTACCAAACAAATGGAAAACAAAAATAGGCAGGGGTTGCAATCCTAGTTTCTGATAAAACAGACTTTAAACCAACAAAGAACAAAGGAGACAAAAAAGGCCATTACATAATGGTAAAGGGATCAATTCAACAAGAAGAGCTAACCATCCTAAATATATATGCACCCAATACAGGAGCACCCAGATACATAAAGCAAGTCCTGAGTGACCTACAAAGAGACTTGGACTCCCACACAATAATAATGGGAGACTTTAACACCCCACTGTCAGTATTAGACAGATCAATGAGACAGAAAGTTAACAAGGATACCCAGGAATTGAACTCAGCTCTGCACCAAGTGGACCTAATAGACATCTACAGAACTCTCCACCCCAAATCAACAGAATATACATTTTTTTCAGCACCACACCACACCTATTCCAAAATTGACCACATAGTTGGAAGTAAAGCACACCTCAGAAAATGTAAAAGAACAGAAATTATAACAAACTGTCTCTCAGACCACAGTGCAATCAAACTAGAACTCAGGATTAAGAAACTCACTCAAAACCGCTCAACTACATGGAAACTGAACAACGTGCTCCTGAATGACTACTGGGTACATAATGAAATGAAGGCAGAAATTAAAGATGTTCTTTGAAACCAATGAGAACAAAGACACAACATACCAGAATCTCTGGGACACATTCAAAGCAGTGTGTAGAGGGAAATTTATAGCACTAAATGCCCACAAGAGAAAGCAGGAAAGATCCAAAATTGACACCCTAACATCACAATTAAAAGAACTAGAAAAGCAAGAGCAAACACATTCAAAAGCTAGCAGAAGGCAAGAAATAACTAAAATCAGAGCAGAACTGAAGGAAATAGAGACACAAAAAAACCCTTCAAAAAATTAATGAATCCAGGAGCTGATTTTTTTGAAAGGATCAATAAAATTGATATACCACTAGCAAGACTAATAAAGAAGAAAAGAGAGAAGAATCAAATAGATGCAATAAAAAATGATAAAGGGGATATCACCACTGATCCCACAGAAATACAAACTACCATCAGAGAATACTACAAACACCTCTATGCAAATAAACTAGAAAATCTAGAAGAAATGGATAAATTCCTCGACACGTACACTCTCCCAAGGCTAAACCAGGAAGAAGTTGAATCTCTAAATAGACCAATAACAGGCTCTGAAGTTGTGGCAATAATCAATAGCTTAGCAACCAAAAAGAGTCCAGGACCAGATGGATTCACAGCCAAATTCTACCAGAGGTCCAGGGAGGAACTGGTACCATTCCTTCTGAAACTATTCCAATCAATAGAAAAAGAGGGTATCCTCCTTAACTCATTTTATGAGGCCAGCATCATCCTGATACAAAAGCCGGGCAGAGACACAACCAACAAAGAGAATTTTAGACCAATATCCTTGATGAACATTGATGCAACAATCCTCAATAAAATACTGGCAAACCAAATCCAGCAGCACATCAAAAAGCTTATACACCATGATCAAGTGGGCTTCATCCCTGGGATGCAAGGCTGGTTCAACATACGCAAATCAATAAATGTACTCCAGCATATAAACAGAACCAAAGAAAGAAACCACATGATTATCTCAATAGATGCAGAAAAGACCTTTGACAAAATTCAACAACACTTCATGCTAGAAACTCTCAATAAATTAGGTATTGATGGGGCGTATCTCAAAATAATAAGAGCTATCTATGACAAACCCACAGCCAATATACTGAATGGGCAGAAACTGGAAGCATTCCCTTTGAAAACTGGCACAAGACATGGATTCCCTCCCTCACCACTCGTATTCAACATAGTGTTGGAAGTTCTGGCCAGGGCAATGAGGTAGGAGAAGGAAATACAGGGAATTCAATTAGGAAAAGAAGAAGTCAAATTCTGCCTGTTTGCAGATGACATGATCTGGAAAACCCCATTGTCTCAGCCCAGAATCTCCTTAAGCAGATAAGCAACTTCAGAAAAGTCTCAGGATACAAAATCAATGTACAAAAATCACAAGCATTCTTATACACCAATCACAGACAAACAGAGAGCCAAATCATGTGTGAACTCCCATTCACAATTGCTTCAAAGAGAATAAAATACCTAGGAATCCAACTTACAAGGGATGTGAAGGACCTCTTCAAGGAGAACTACAAACCACTGCTGAATGAAATAAAAGAGGATACAAACAAATGGAAGAACATTCGATGCTCATGGGTAGGAAGAATCAATATTGTGAAAATGGCCATACTGCCCAAGGTAATTTATAGATTCAGTGCCATCCCCATCAAGCTTACCAATGACCTTCTTCACAGAATTGGAAAAAAACTACTTTAAAGTTCATATGGAACCAAAAAAGAGCCTGCATTGCCAAGTCAATCCTAAGCCAAAAGAACAAAGCCGGATGCATCACGCTACCTGACTTCAAACTATCCTACAAGGCTAGAGTAACCAAAACAGCATGGTACTGGTACCAAAACAGAGATATAGGTCAATGGAACAGAAGAGAGCCCTCAGAAATAATGCTGCATATCTACAACTATCTGATCTTTGACAAACCTGACAAAAGCAATGGGGAAAGGATTCCCTATTTAATAAATGGTGCTGGGAAAACTGTCTCGCCATATGTAGAAAGCTGAAACTGGATCCCTTCCTTACACCTTATATAAAAATTAATTCAAGATGGATTGAAGACTTACATGTTAGACCTAAAACCATAAAAACCCTAGAAGAAAACCTAAGCATTACCATTCAGGACATAGGCATGGGCAAGGACTTCATGTCTAAAACACCAAAAGCAATGGCAACAAAAGCCAAAATTGACAAATGGGATCTAATTAAACTAAAGTGCTTCTGCACAGCAAAAGAAACTACCATCAGAGTGAACAGGCAACCTACAAAATGGGAGAAAATTTTCACAACCTACTCATCTGACAAAGGGCTAATATCCAGGATCTACAATAAATTCAAACAAATTTACAAGAAAAAAACAAACAACCCCATCAAAAAGTGGGCAAAGGATACGAACAGACACTTCTCAAAAGAAGACATTTATGCAGCCAAAAAAGACATGAAAAAATGCTCATTATCACTGGCCATCAGAGAAATGCAAATCAAAACCACAATGAGATAGCATCTCACAGCAGTTAGAATGGCCATCATTAAAAAGTCAGGAAACAACAGGTGCTGGAGAGGATGTGGAGAAATAGGAACACTTTTACACTGTTGGTGGGACTGTAAACTAGTTCAACCATTGTGGAAGTCAGTGTGGTGATTCCTCAGGGATCTAGAACTAGAAATACCATTTGACCCAGCCATCCCATTACTGGGTATATACCCAAAGGACTATAAATCATGCTGCTATAAAGACACATGCACACGTATGTTTATTGCGGCACTATCCACAATAGCGAAGAGTTGGAACCAACCCAAATGTCCAACAACGATAGACTGGATTAAGAAAATGTGGCACATATACACCATGGAATACTATGCAGCCCTAAAAACCGATGAGTTCATGTCCTTTGTAGGGACATGGATGAAACTGGAAATCATCATTCTCAGTATACTATTGCAAGGACAAAAAAGCAAACACTGCATGTTCTCACTCATAGGTTGGAATTGAACAATGGGAACTCATGGACACAGGAAGGGGAACATCACACTCCAGGGACTGTTGTGGGATGGGGGGCGGCGGGAGGGACAGCATTAGGAGATATGCCTAATGCTAAATGATGAGTTAATGGGTGCAGCAAAACAACATGGCACATGGATATATATGTAAGAAACCTGCACATTGTGCACATGTACCCTAAAACCCAAAGTATAATAAAAAAAATAAAAGAGCATTAAAAAAAGGAAAAATCCTGATACCTGGATCTTTCCCTACAAAACTCTGGTTCATTTGGCTTGGGATTCAGTGTGGGCATTAAGAAATTTTATCAGCTGCCCATGTAGCTTTAAATGTGATTTTGAGCTGTTTGAAAACCACAGCTTTAAAATGATATGGCTTAGAGAGTGCACTGTTAGGTAAATACTTATTCCGCAGACATCAGGGTTAAGTTGATATGCAGAGAAGATCTCTAAAGAGAAAAAAAAAAGGTAGGAATCAAATGAAAGTGGAATAAATGAAGGTGTAAGTCAATAAGATGAATGGGGGAGGGGATGTCCCTCTATGTATATGGCATAAGTTCTGTCCTTTAAGCTCCACTTAAGCTAAAATTGTGGAACAATGTACAAGACAAAAGTTATGAAGTTAGAATCAAATTTCAGCCAGAATTAAAAATTGTCAGGCACTCTCAGCTTGTTTTCTAGATTCGATACTGATCTCTGCAAAATTCAGTTTTCTGTTTGCCAAAGGATATTGTGAGGTTTACTGGATATTTTTTACCTAGATGTATAGACCTACACACTTGGACATAGGTTTTCTGTTAACTTGAGTCTTTGAGTCAAATTTTAATAGTAAGAATAGTTATAAATGTATAGCCCTATGAGTTAGCATTTTTTTAGTTCCAGCTGAAAAAAAATAGAATTTTCCAGGACATTTTTCTCCCTTCTGAATATCCCCAATTCTTCTATCCCTGATTCACCTTTCGAAATTCATCTCAGAGTATTGCAGTTCTGAGAACCTCTGCATTCCTGGGGGATTCTCACTCTTTCGCTCAGGCAGGAGGGCAGAGGCACATTCACGGCTTGCTGCAGCCTTGACCTTCTGGGCTCAAGATGAAGAAATTGGGGCTTAGGTTAAGTAATTGCCCAAGTACACACAGTTAAGCAGCAGAGCAGGAAATTTGGCATTGGTCCATCCAGTGCCTGTTTTCTTAAACACAGTGCTTAAACACAATATCCAGTTGTCTCTCTGAGCTAATTGGAAATGTCTGTGAAAGTTCAGAACTACTGACAGCATAGCCTACACACCTAATGTCTGGTTTGCACTGAATGACATGCTGACACAGTTTGAGTCCTGGAATAAAATTAGGTACAGGAACTCTTCTAAGGTTTTTTGATTAAATAAGACGTGTAATATATCTTTGTAAAGGATACGTCAGTGGGAATATTTAAATATCATTATTATTAGTATTACATGGCACAAATTAGAGAAATGGGTCATGTTTATCTTTTGAAAAATGTTTGCAGTGGAATCATTTTAAATGATCCTTTTAACTTCCAGAGGACGTGGCTTTTGCATTCCCTTTATGAACCCCATTCCGTACTAACCCCTCACTCGAAACACAGCAGCTTTCTAGTAATAAATATTTTGAAGCAAATATTATTCAAGCACCCACATATGTCTGACATTGTTAGCCTATATCTCAGTAGAACATGCTAGCACTTTTTACCTTTAAGGACATTTAAAGGGGTTCCCACTGGACAAATCTGGGACAAATTGAGCATCAAATAAATAATAATATTAGTGGATTGCAACTCATTTAGTAATATGGGAATTCATGAGTACCAACTGATGTAAATTAAAAAAGGAGTCAATGAAAATTTTTATGGGATACAAAGTATTAAAGATTCAAAGTAACCCTTCAGAATGTGCTTATTAATATCAAGGGAAAAAGAGTAACTTTATGGTGGAGAAGCTTGGCAGACAGCACTTTGATCAAATGATCAAAGATCAAAATCTGTTTAAAGGGAACAGATTAACCATAAGCCTACCTTCATTTATGTATGTATGTATGTATGTATGTATGTATGTATGTATTCATTCATTCATTCATTTAATTTTTGAGACAGGGTCTCACTCTGTCATTCAGGCTGGAGTACTGAGGCACACTCATGGCTCACTACAGCGTTGACCTTCTGGACTCAAGGGATCCTCCCACTTCAGCCTCCCACATGGCTGGGACTACAGGCCTATGCAACCACACCCGGCTAATTTTTGTATTTTTTGTAGAGATGGGGTTTCACTACGTTGCCTAGGCTGGCCTTGAACTCCTAGGCTCAAGCGATCTTCCTGCCTTGGCCTCCTAAAGTGTTGGGATTATAGGCGAGAGCTACTGTGCCCAGCCTAAGCCTACCTTTAATAATGATGTTTGTGATGCATGAACATTTTTACCCTAAATTTATCATCACAAAAATTATATGTTTAAAACATTTGTTAAGAATTAGGGCAACTGACTCTTCCTCATCTTCTGTCACCCTCATTCCCTTCCCTCCTTCCTCTCATCTTTCCCTCGATAGATCCTATTGTTATTTGTTGGGGAAGAGCAAGGAGACATCCTCACTAAGTGGTTGGAGCCCAAGGGGCCCAGATCAGGATATCTGAGGCTGACCCTGGTAAGGATGGCATCCAGGCAAGAGAGCAGCCTGGTGTGGAGTGTTAGGGCCTGAGCACAGTGAATGAGTGCTCCTGCAGTGGGCAGTTTGACACAGGGTCCCAGAGTTGAGAAAGTTAACAAGGCTTTTGTGCAGGAGCAGCAGATGGGTGATGTTTAATCCCAAGCAAGATGTGGAGGAAAGCATGTAGGAGGGTCAGACCAGCGTTGGAGGTTGGAGCCTGAGTGGGTAAGGAGACATCTCTGTGGGGACAGGTGTGGCAGTGGCAATGAGAGTTTAGCGATATACAGGGTGGCTGATCAAATAATTAAATCTAGGAAAGATAATAGGATCTAGGTTTTTCACTAGCGAAGAATGAAATAAAGACAGAGAAAAAGTAGAATGAACCCTGTGGTGTTGGATTGCAGTTGGCAGTATCCATGGGAATCCATGACATTAAATCCCTATCTCTTTACCTATGTCTATATAGGTATATAGATTTAAACAAGTAATATGTGTAAATATATTATGATGAATACATATCATGCATATCATATACATAAATGTATATGATATACATTATAAGTTGTACGTGTATACGAATATGTGCACCTGTATTCTTAGCAGTGATTTCCAGTAGTGATGAATATACTTAGCACCCAGATCTTGGATTCTAAATACCATTCTTTACTAATAGTAACCAAGGCTTCTTGGAGAAATGGCTGATTTCAGGGCTAGTGTGGGAAAGTAGCAGATAAGCCTGGAACATCTTGTGCCAGAAAGCAATGGAGTGCTCAAAGGATAATGAGTCATGTCTAAAAGATACAGGAGCCAACATGAAGGGGTTCCCACTGGACAAATCTGGGACAAAATTGAGCTTCAAAATAAATAATATTAGTGGATTGTAACCCACTTAATAATATGGGGATTCATGAGTACCAACTGATGCAAATTAAAAAATGAATCAATGAAAACTTTGATGGGGTACAAAGTACTAAAGATTCAAAGTAACTCTTCAGAATATGCTTATTAATATCAAGGGAAAAAGAGTAACTTTATAGTGGAGAAGCTTGGCAGACAGCACTTTGATCAAATGATCAAAGACCAAAAAAATGGTGTGTCATCTGAGACGATCTGGTGAGAAGAGCACAGCATCAATTCTATGATGTTCCTGCCAAAGGTGCCTACCTCAAATATAATCATATTACAGTAGAACTGTCTTGGAATTTTAAAAAGTGTCAGGGTTATGGAAAAGTCAGAAGAGACTGTCACAGTTCCAGAGTGAAGCCACGTTAGAGAGAAGTGACAGCCAATGGCAATGGGTGATTCTGAGCTGGAACGTTTTGCTACCAAGTGCATTATAGGGACTTTTTTTTGAAACTTAGATGGGGTATGGGGACGAGATGGTGCTTCGTATACATTCATTTCTTGATTTTAATGGCTGTATTGGGATGGTATGGGGAATGTCCTTTGTAGGAAATAGATGGTAATGTTTTAGTGGGGCATGAAGCATCAGGTCAGAAACTTACTCTCACATGGTTCAGAGGAGAAAATGTTCTGTTCTTCAAATATTTCTGCTACTTTGAGATTGTTTGAGAAGAAACAAAAAGAATTAGTTTACCTGAGAAAGCTTCAGTTTACATAGGCATTAAACTAAAACAAAAGTTGAGAAATCTGTTAAGGTTCTTAGGTATCATTTTCCAAAGGTGTGTATGCCCTCCAACAGAAACAAATCACATGTGTTGAGGCTATTTGTTCTAAAGTGTAATCTTTTGACATTAACTTTGTACAGCTGGTCTCACATATTGTACAATATAAGGTGAACGTTAGAAATTAACAACTTATCACATACATGCTGATGTAGGAGAACAAACCTCACAACACTTTGCTAAAAATAAACTCTACTCCTAATAAAAATTGCTGCTATTTAAACATAGAATATCTCAAATAATGTTAGAATATAAATAATGAATGTTACCTTTATAGAGTTGTTATTCTTTGAAAATAGCATTTTCCTGGCATTTTTGAAGTTATTGAGGTTACTGTACTAATGCGTCCCTAATCCCAAACCACAAGCTTTTAATAGCCTTACAATTATATACTTCTGAGAACTTGAAAGGGAATTTAGATACCTTGTGTGATTGATCTTGAAGCCCAAAGTGCTTTTGTAACTTAGCCAAAAGCAATGAGATAGCTAATAGCTATAACTGTTTTCCTGGTTTGCATTTCAGCGTCCATCCAGTATGTGGTTTTTCTTCATAAAAAGTCCTCAAAATAGGCCCCTGGCAGGAGGGTGTTCTTGGGAGGGAAGGGTGGCAAAAAATGTTCACACTTTAAAAATGTCTGCACCTAAACTGGGCAGAACAGGAATTTAGGGCCACAGGGCCATTGGAAGATTATTAAGAATCATCACATTGAACAATCAGGGTTGCCGATGTATCTGTTCAAAATCAAGGTTTTCAACTTTGGTACTATTGGCATTTTCCGCTGGATAATTCTTTTTCATGGCAAGCTGTTATCCTAAAATGTTTAGCAGTATCCCTGCTAAAAGTTATTAACTTTTGGGGTTTTATTTTTTAGTAAGTTTTATTTGGCATAAACCCATATGTGGTGGGTGAATTGTACACCCCCAAAAGATATGTTTAATGCCTAACCTTTGGTACCTGTGAAAGTGACTTTATTTGGGAGTAGGGTCTTTGCAGATGTAATGAACTAAAATAAGGTCATACTAAATTAGAGTAAGCCCTAAACCTAATGACTGTGGTCTTTATAAAAAAAAAAGGGAGGGAGATTTGAACATAGGGACAGAGACATATACAGAGGGAAGATGATCATGTGAAGACAGAGGCAGGTGTTGGACTAATGCAGCTACCACCAGCCAAGGAATTCCAAGGTTGCCAGCAACTGCCAGATGCTAGGCAGAGGCAAGGAAGGATTCTTCACTCGAGAGTTCAGAGGAAGAAGGCCCTGCCAACACCTTGATTTCAGACTCCTGGCCTCCAGAACTGTGAAAGAATACACTTCTGTTATTTTTGCCACCAAATTTGTAGTCTTTTGTTATGACACCTAATTTGTGGTAATTTGTTATGGAAACTTATATAACCTACTAAATAAATGTGATCATCCCCCAATTGTGACACGCAAAATGCTTTCAGACATTGCCAAATGTCTCCTGTGGGGCAAAACTACCCTCAGTTGAGAGCCACTGAATAAAATCCCAACTCTTATCAAATAGACTAACAATGGAAACATTTAACAAATCTATAGTGTTCAGAAAGAATAGAAATCTTAGTTATTAACTTTTGGGGTTTTATTTTTTAGTAAGTTTTTATTTGGCATAAGTTACTGTTAAAGTATCTTAGTGACCCATGTAGAGGTCATTTGAAACAGAATTTTTATGTTGCCCTTTGAAATGTATATTATTGCCAAAATTATATATTTTTAAAAAGATCAATTTATTTCCATTCCTATACCATCTGGTTTTTAAAATAGTTTTACAAGACTGGTAAAAGTGTACATTGTACTTCTCAGTAAGCCTTAAAAAGAAAACCTTGTCTGTAAAGGCTTCTTGTCCAATAGCTTCCATACTATGCAGAAAATATCAAGAGCTCAAGAGTTCTCTATGTGGAGTATTATCTGTCCCTGACTTAGAAAGTCTGACTTATAAATGTCCCCATCAGGATTACTATAATTTTTTTTTTTTTTTTTTTTTTTTTTTTTTTTTTTTTTGGAGATGGAGTCTCACTCTGTCATCCAGGCTGGAGTGCAGTGATGCAATCTCAGCTCACTGCAACCTCCGACTGCTGAGTTCAAGCAATTCTCCTGTCTCAGCCTCCCAAGTAGCTGGGGCCACAGGCACATGCCACCATGCCTGGCTAATTTTTTGTATTTTTAGTAGAGACGGGGTTTCACCATGCTGGCCAGGCTGGTCTCGAACTCCTGACCTCATGATCTGCCCGCCTCAGCCTCCCAAAGTGCTGACATTAGAAGCGTGAGCCACTGCACCTGGCCCCGATAACTATAATTTTTTGACAAGCTTTTTTTTTTTCCCTTGTTTTTCTTCTTTTTTGGATGAATCTCTCTGGAGTATAATTTCCAGGACTCAGAGATGACTTATTTCCTTTTTCCTCTTTCTGCTGCATTTATGGACAGGGGATAAGGCTACTCTGTTCCTAAAACCCATAATTCTCCATGTGTTGTGTATAATCAGTATTTTACTTAGTAATTAGGTATTTTAAAGATAAGGTTTAACCATATCATGGCTTAAGTGGCCTTTACAATTTGGCATGGGATCACATGGTTATATATAACATTGCTTCCATGAAGAAATATGTTCTTATTTCCAAATCTCTATCTTATGAATAATATATAATATTCATTCCTATCAGTGTTTCTGTAATTAGGTTGCACATTTATAATGCTGTATATCAGAATGTTAAAATTAAGATTTATTAAGTACTGCATGTTGATATCAATCAGTATAGAGATGAGAAATATAAAGAATAATATTTATTTTAATAGTAGTTGCTTCTTACACTTTTTTCTTAATGAAGTTCAGACCCTTCCAAGATTTTAACATATAATAAAGGGATTTTGGGGGCTTTGGAGAGAATGTTTATTCTTTTTTTTTTTTTTTTGAGACGGAGTCTTGCTCTGTCGCCCAGGCTGGAGTGCAGTGGCACAATCTCGGCTCACTGCAAGCTCCGCCTCCCGGGTTCACGCCATTCTCCTGCCTCAGCCTCTCCGAGTAGCTGGGACTACAGGCGCCCGCCACCACGCCCGGCTAATTTTTTTTTTGTATTTTTAGTAGAGACGGGGTTTCACCGTGGTCTCGATCTCCTGACCTCGTGATCCACCCGCCTCAGCCTCCCAAAGTGCTGGGATTACAAGCGTGAGCCACCGCGCCCGGCCTGAGAATGTTTATTCTTAATCAGAGATGTAGTTGCATTTATTTCCTGATTTAAAAAAAACAAATCTTAAGACCCAATGCAGTTTTCTAGTGTTACTTATTTTTCTTCCCAATTTACTTCAATTAAATGAAGCACTCATAATGAAATATGTGAAAAGTTTACCTTAATACCTTTAAGTAGAATTATAGCATGTTTATTTCCCTTGAAAGTGTTAATAGAATAAATTATAAGCCCTTCTAGCAACACATATTTTAAAATATAATATGTGAAAAACATTTAAGTAAAGGTCATTTTTCTATTTCACAGAAAATTATAACAGGTGAAAATTAAGATGTTACTCAATTCTTTGTTGCAGTAGTCTCATGCCTCATCTGCCCTGCAAAGAGAGAAAAAAGTCTTTTAATCTCTTGAGCAACTATTTGATGTTACTCTTTCATGTTGATATTTTTGTCTCTACCTGTAAAAGAATGCTATATGGAAATTTTCCAGCAATGATTAAGAAAGGGTGAGTTTGATAACTTGAGAAATGCATGTTATGATCTTGGCATCATCACTCATATTTATACAACTTTTCTGATCCTCATTTTTTTCACTATCAGATGAGGTTTACAGTGGAGACATATTTTCAAAGCACTGAGCTGGGCATATGGTGTTTGGAAACCCTAAGTAACAGTCAGTGACAGAATTTGGATTAAGACCCCAAATTCCTTCCTCTACATTTTATACTTCTTTTTGTGACTCAGCCTAATCCTTTTAGGGAAGTATTCAAACCACATCTGCCTGAGTCTCCTGCCAATTTCCTTTAAACCCCAATGTTAGCTGAATCAGCCTCCTGCCAGCTGTCCTTCAACTAAAAGCAATAAGGTTTACATTCTCACTTTTTTTGGTTAAAAAATAACTTGCTTAAACAAAGAACTTCTTTTACTGGCCTAATACCTTCTGTAGGCTGTCCTGCTTTTCCACTTAAGGCTTTTCTGTATATTGCCTCTTTAAGGGACTTTTCCCAAGGCAAAAGCCACACAGCAGTTATACGTGTTCTTTTGCACTTGGGGCTTTTTCAGTGGAACCTGAAGCTTGATCAAGATTAATGCCTTAAAGGGAATATGAAGTTAAGGTACTGGTGGTGTTTGGTTTATGGATGTCTGATTGTATTTTTAATATGTGAGCCAGCAATTGGAAATGGCCTCAACAGCTAGTATATTTTGGAAATACCCAGACTTCCCTACCTCTGGAAACTTGGTGTTTCCTTCCTTTCCTATCCTTCAACTGTCATCAGCTTAGATTCTGCCAAAGCCAAACTTAGACTCATTTTCTCTCCTTGTTCTGACACAGGTCCCTATTGAGCCCATCCATGACAAGTCCTAGTGATCAGTAAGGGAGAATAGCCCCAGCATTGGAGCTCATCTTCCTGGAATTATCTTCACCCTCCTTCCACCTCCAGGCTCAGGCTTCACACTCTAGCTCATGTGCCAATTTGCATAAAATATACTGGCTAGTTATAGTCAATACTATGCATTAATGGGGGCTGCTCAAAATTTTAATGACTCTCAGTTTCAAATTGTGGGCCCAAACCCCTACTATTATGATCCATATAACCCCTTAAGGACCAAGTTTGCCCAGCTTCATATTCCCCATCAGTACAAAGTGTGCATCAGATACTGTGTATATTCACTTACTTAAGTGGAATAGGAATAAGAATGACAGAAAGCATTTTTTCTTTAGTTTATGCCACTCTTATTGTTACTGATACTGTGAACCATAATAATAAATGATGCTGGAAATCTCAAAAAGGTTATGGGTTTGTTTCAGGGATAAAGAGTGTAATAAGAACCCTTAAGATTGTATTCTGCTGTACAGTGGGGTATCCCTGGGGAGGAAAGCAAAGATATCAAAGCTTACATTTTGCAGGCTTCACAGAAAAGATGATATAGTAGAATAGCTGTTTCCTTCTCATCTACCCCTGCCTGGCTTCCTGTCCATAAGTGAATAGCATCTGCCTTGATCTTTCTGAAATATTTTGTCTTTAACCTCTAAGTATGCTAGCCACAAGAATAGAAACAAGGAATTTTCATTAGGAAAATAACATTTATGGGAGCCTTTCATTTAAGCAGTGTGTATATTTGTGTTTGTGTGTGTATGTGTGTGTGAGAGAGAGAGAGAGAAAGAGAAGATTGGGGAGGGTGGGAGGGAAGAGGAAGAGAGAACAGGGGGAAAAGACAGAGAAGGAGGGTGATGGGAGAAGAGGGAGAATGGGAGAATATGGGTATGAATATGAATGAATGAGTGAATGAATGAATGAATGAATACTAGATGTGACTGGAGGAAAGGTTTTGTATACTTGATAGCCCAGTGAGAAACTCAGGACATATTTTCCTATATAATCATTGTGAGAGGGTAGTCTGATTTAATATGTTATTTAAGGACTTTTTTTTTTTTTTTGAGATGGAGTCTTGCTCTGTGGTCCAGGCTGGAGTGCAGTGGCGCGATCTTGGCTCACTGCAAGCTCTGCCTCCCAGCTTCACGCCATTCTACTGCCTCAGCCTCCTGAGTAGCTGGGACTACAGGCCCCTGCCACCACACCCAACTAATTTTTTTGTATTTTTAGTAGAGACAGGGTTTCACCGTGGTCTCAATCTCCTGACCTCATGACCCACCCGCCTTGGCCTCCCAGTGCTGGGATTACAGGTGTGAGCCACCATGCTCGGCCACTTTTTTTCTTTATTTAAAAAATTATTATAAGTTCTGAGATACATGTGCAGAATGTGCAGGTTTGTTACATAGGTATACATGTGCCCTGGTGGTTTAGAAAGTGCATTAAACTTCCAAAGCTGTTTTAGAAGTGGTTAAACCTTTGGAACACAGCCTATTGGAGAGTTAGGTTCTGCTAGGTACGTTATTTTATTAGGCAATATTGTAAAAGCAATGTTCTAAAGCTAAAGTAACAAAAGAGATCACTAACTTTGATAACATTTTTCATACATATAAGAAAATGAAAGAACTGGAAATCTAATCTTGTACTAGAAATAACTTCCTGAGCAGATTATTATTATTATTTTTTAAAGCATTTTTTGGTTATGTTTATCATTGCTTTTATATTCTTTTGACTAAAAATACATTTTGCTGTATCTATACCACTGATGGTTATAACTATACTTGAAATTTCAGCACTTTCCAGTTATAGCTGAACAAAACTGCAGAATGCTAGTTTCTACTTGAATGATGAATGTTAATTACTAAATAACATATTTTGTGTATTCTATTTTTTTCTTTTTTATTATTATACTTTAGGTTTTAGGGTACATGTGCACAATGTGCAGGTTTCTTACATATGTATCCATGTGCCATGTTGGTTTGCTGCACCCATTAACTCGTCATTTAGCATTAGGTATATCTCCTAATGCTGTCCCTCCCCACTCCCCCCACCCCGCAATAGTCCCTGGAGTGTGATGTTCCCCTTCCTGTGTCCATGAGTTCTCATTGTTCAATTCCCACCTATGAGTGAGAACATGCAGTGTTTGGTTTTTTGTCCTTGCAAGTTTGCTGAGAATGATGGTTTCCAGTTTCATCCATGTCCCTACAAAGGACATGAACTCATCATTTTTTATGGCTGCATAGTATTCCATGGTGTATATGTGCCACATTTTCTTAATCCAGTCTATCGTTGTTGGACATTTGGGTTGGTTCCAAGTCTTTGCTATTGTGAATAGTGCCGCAGTAAACATACACGTGCATGTGTCTTTATAGCAGCATGATTTATAGTCCTTTGAGTATATACCCAGTAATGAGATGGCTGGGTCAAATGGTATTTCTAGTTCTAGATCCCTGAGGAATCACCACACTGACTTCCACAATGGTTGAACTAGTTTACAGTCCCACCAACAGTGTAAAAGTGTTCCTATTTCTCCACATCCTCTCCAGCACCTGTTGTTTCCTGACTTTTTAATGATGGCCATTCTAACTGGTGTGAGATGGTATCTCATTGTGGTTTTGATTTGCATTTCTCTGATGGCCAGTGATGATGAGCATTTTTTCATGTGTTTTTTGGCTGCATAAATGTCTTCTTTTGAGAAGTATCTGTTCATGTCCTTCTCCCACTTTTTGATGGGGTTGTTTGTTTTTTTCTTGTAAATTTGTTTGAATTCATTGTAGATTCTGGATATTAGCCCTTTGTCAGATGAGTAGGTTGTGAAAATTTTCTCCCATTTTGTAGATTGCCTGTGCACTCTGATGGTAGTTTCTTTTGCTGTGCAGAAGCACTTTAGTTTAATTAGATCCCATTTGTCAATTTTGGCTTTTGTTGCCATTGCTTTTGGTGTTTTAGACATGAAGTCCTTGCCCATGCCTATGTCCTGAATGGTATTGCCTAGATTTTCTTCTAGGGTTTTTATGGTTTTAGGTCTAACAGGTAAGTCTTTAATCCATCTTGAATTAATTTTTGTATAAGGTGTAAGGAAGGGATCCAGTTTCAGCTTTCTACATATGGCTACCCAGTTTTCCCAGCACCGTTTATTAAATAGGGAATCCTTTCCCCATTGCTTGTTTTTGTCAGGTTTGTCAAAGATCAGATAGTTGTAGATATGCGGCATTATTTCTGAGGGCTCTGTTCTGTTCCATTGATCTATGTCTCTGTTGTGGTACCAGTACCAGGCTGTTTTGGTTACTGTAGCCTTGTAGTATAGTTTGAAGTCAGGTAGCGTGATGCCTCCAGCTTTGTTCTTTTAGCTTAGGATTGACTTGGCAATGCAGGCTCTTTTTTGGTTCCATAAGAACTTTACAGAAGTTTTTTCCAATTCTGTGAAGAAAGTCATTGGTAGCTTCATGGGGTTGGCATTGAATCTATAAATTACCTTGGGCAGTATGGCCATTTTCACGATATTGATTCTTCCAACCCATGAGCATGGAATGTTCTTCCATTTGTATCCTCTTTTATTTCATTGAGCAGTGGTTTGTAGTTCTCCTTGAAGAGGTCCTTCACATCCCTTGTAAGTTGGATTCCTAGGTATTTTATTCTCTTTGAAGCAATTGTGAATGGGAGTTCACTCATGATTTGGCTCTCTGTTTGTCTGTGATTGGTGTACAAGAATGCTTGTGATTTTTGTACATTGATTTTGTATCCTGAGACTTTGCTGAAGTTGCTTATCAGCTTAAGGAGATTTTGGGCTGAGACAGTGGGGTTTTCTAGATATACAATCATGTCATCTGCAAACAGGGACAATTTGACTTCCTCTTTTCCTAACTGAATACCCTTTATTTCCTTCTCCTGCCTGATTGCCCTGGCCAGAACTTCTAGCACTATGTTGAATAGGAGTGGTGAGAGAGGGCAACCCTGTCTTGTGCCAGTTTTCAAAGGGAATTTTTCCAGTTTTTGCCCATTCAGTATGATATTGGCTGTGGGTTTGTCATAGATAGCTCTTATTATTTTGAGATACGTCCCATCAATACCTAATTTATTGAGAATTTTTAGTATGAAGGTTGTTGAATTTTGTCAAAGACCTTTCCTGCATCTATTGAGGTAATCATGTGGTTTTTGTCTTTGGTTCTGTTTATCTGCTGGATTACATTTATTGATTTGCGTATGTTGAACCAGCCTTGCATCCCAGAGATGAAGCCCACTTGATCATGGTGTATAAGCTTTTTGATGTGCTGCTGGATTTGGTTTGCCAGTATTTTATTGAGGATTTTTGCATCAATGTTCATCAAATATATTGGTCTGAAATTCTCTTGAGCAGATTATTTTTAAGAAGTGTAGTAAAAATGGCTCAGGTTTCATTTAAATTGAATGGGATTTAATTTAAATAATGCAGCCAAGTTTACAATAATAAGCCTTTTTTCCCCCTTCTCTGACTTTTTTGATATATTTGAGTAGTTTCCTGGAAGGTAAGATTTGGTACTCTAAAATAAAAGGAACAGTAGGCCTTGTCGTTGGCCGGGCACAGTGGCTCACGCCTGTAATCCCAGTACTTTGGGAGGCCGAGGTGGGCAGATCACAAGGTTAAGAAACTGAGACCATCCTGGCCAACATGGTGAAACCCCGTCTCTACTAAAAATACAAAAATTAGCTGGGCGTGGTGGCGGGAGCCTGTAATCCCAGCTACTCAGGAGGCTGAGGCAGGAGAATCGCTTGAACCGGGGAGGCGGAGGTTGCAGAGATCCGAGACCATGCTACTGCACTCCAGCCTGGGCAACAGAGGGAGACTCGGTCTGAAAAAAAATAAAATAAAAGAAATAAAATAACTTGGAGGAGAGTGAGAGAGGTGGAAATAGAAACCTTGTTTCTTTAATGAAAGTTTTCAAAAGGAGAGAGAAGTGACAGAGGCAGAGGAAATTGAAGGTCAGGTGATAGAGGGCATGCCTCTTGGTAACCGCAGCTAGAAAACAAATAGCAACCCAAAGTTGCCCGTCAGCCATTTTATCTTCTCTCTTCCCTGGTGCCCAATGCTATCTATTTTGTTTTTTTAATTCCCTTTATTAAGGTCTGCCTGTCGCTCTTCTTTGATCTTCTCTCTCTGCCTCTTCATGTCCTTCCATTTTCTGGCTCTCTCATCTAATTCCTTGGCATCTTCAGTTTATGTATGTTTTGTAAAGAAACTATAGTAGTAGAATAAAAATGGAAGGTGTTATTTAAAAAAAGCCATCTGATGTAAGTCAGTAGGGATTTTTAGGTTAAAAAAGAAGAAAAAATCAGAATATTTTTCACATTTAATAGCCTAATATATCTCTAAATGTCTTTGAAGTATATAAGACTTTGAGCTTCCTGAAAGCAGTTTTTCATTAATAGTTCACAACAGTGTTTTAGCTGTTTCAAAGTGGTTTTTAGATAGTCATTTACTCTTAGTAAGAGTGTGTAATCACGTGTTCTTTCTCTTATAGATTCGCCTCTTACAAGTCCACCTCTCAAAGAAGAAATGATGGCAAATAACTTTTCCTTGGAGAGTCATAACGTATCACTGACTGGTAAATGTATCATGTTTCAAATAATGCAATTCCAAAAAAAGGGTTTAAGCAATTTTTCTTAAACAAAGCTACTGCTTTTTGCTTTGTGAAGTGGTAATTCCTGATCCTGGCCCGGTGGGAAAACATACCGCTAGTGTGCTGGGAATCTAATGTGGTGAGGACGTTTTACTAGGGGGGCACAAAGGAGGAAAATATTCCAGACTTGCTAAGGCTAAGAATGGCTCCCCAGAAAACAGATACCTGAGAAAAGGGAGAATCAATTTTGATTTGCAGGTACTCTTATGTTTTCATTAATTCCTGGTGGTGCATCCATTACATAACTCTAGGTCAAGAAGAGAATTTGTATATCTGTTGGAAAACCTTTAGCCAGAGAAATTAAAGGTGATATCAAATGAGTCACTGTGCTAAGGAGAAGCAAGCAAGGAACTCCAAAATTAAACCCAGCCCTGCTTTCTCTGCTTTTTCTTTCACAGTTTTGGATTCCATGTTTCCAAAGTAATCTTAGTCTTTTAAATTCCTAAGAGTCATTAATCTGTTTTAGGAACAATATTAAAATTTTATAATTAGAACTTAAAACATCACAAACCTATTATTAAATCAATAGTTAGGTTTTTCCAAATACACATCTAGTGTTTAACTGTCCTCTAGTCTTATGAACTGTTTCTCTATTTCTGTTTAATATGAATAGAAGGTGTGTGTGTGTGTGTGTGTGTGTGTGTGTGTGTGTGTGTTTGTGCAGCTGTGTGTTTCCCAATCTGGTAACAATGGAAAGTTTGCATTGAGCTTTTTGGGGGAGCATTTTTGTGACTTTGTGCAGCTTTTGTTTGTTCCCAAATGTCCCCATTCCAATGTATGGAGTTCATTCTTGTAAAAAATAATTATTATAACTTTCTTATGTTCTTTTTACTTTTTGCAAGTTCTAGTTGTTGGTTGCCTCTGTTAAGATGAAATGTTTCTTTAAGAGACTCTTGTGAGAAAGCAATTTGCACATTCTTTAACCAGCCTGGCAATGTTGGCAGCAGGGCACCACTTAACCAGTACAGCTGGGGCCCGGAAACGAAACAGTCAATGCTCAGGGCAGGGGCAAAAAATGGACTTTTTAATTGTTATCAGGCTGGTTATTTACTTAACCTGTTTGGAGGGTTTAACTCCTATTCTTTTATTCTAAATAGTGCTATTTAAAGCTGTATTCCCACTGTTATAAAGAGACTAATTGTTTGCCATTATCCATTACTTACCTCTGCCTTGGCTTGATTAAACTTTAGTCTGTCTTTTTTCTTCCTTACAGACCCCTGAAACGTGGCTTGCCCTAAGTCTGAGCAAGCATTAAAATGAAGAACATCTTGAGAATTGGCTGACTGCAGCCCGATCATGCTGTCTGTGTACACTCTTTCATTTGCCCAGTTTCCCTAAGAAAGTTCCTGCTTTATTGCTTATCCCTCTCCACAAAACACAAAAAAATAGCGTTTTGTGTTTACTTTTGGGATCCTTGCAGATCTTAAGTTTGGAGCTTTTTCTCTATTGCAATAGTCTTTTTAAAAATAATATCTTCAGTCTGGGCAGGGTGGCTCACCACTGTAATCCCAGCACTTTGAGAGGCCAAGGTGGGTGGATCACTTGAGGTCAGGAGTTCAAGACCAGCCTGGCCAACATGGCAAAACTCTGTCTCTACTACAAATACGAAAATTAGCTGGCCATGGTGGTGGACACCTGTAGTCCCAGCTGCTTGGGAGGCTGAGGCAGGAGAATCGCTTGAACCCAGGAGTTTCAAGTGAGCCACTGCACTCCAGCCTGGGGGACAGAGTGAGACTCTGTCAAATAATAATGATAATAATAATGTCTTCATTTAACTTTGGATTTGTTTTTGACCAAAGAAAAGATTTGACATTAATTTAGAAACATTAGATCTCAGAGTTGGGCATTGAATGGTTACATTTCCGTGTAGGTTGTTGCTCTAGTTCCTTCCCATCGAAAAGTTTGGTCTTAGAAACTACCTTTACTGAACTACAGAATTTAAATTTGAAGATATATTTATAATTTTTAGTGTCAATGTAAAATAAAAATATCGAGATGAATCTCTAAACAAAATGTTTTATTTGGTAGAACAGAATTAGAGTTCAGGGCATACACAGAGAGTGGAATGGTCTTCAGTATGACTGAAAAACAAGGAGAAGCTTAGAGGTTTTATTAGAGAAAAATGTTATATATTGTTTTGGAAGAAAACTCATTAGCACTAGTAAAGTTTTTGGGAGCTGACAAGCTCTGAATAGTGAGTGATGGTGGTGGGTGAATTAGTCTTAGAGTCATGGAGGTTTGTTTCAGAAGCTGCTAGGTAAAACTGATCTTAAAGTTATACCAGGTCATTTCAGCAGCTGGCTTGCAGTATTAGCCCCGGGCAGGTGCTTTGTGTCCCAAGTGTTTTTTTTTTTTTTTCTTTTTTACTGGGTCTCTGGACTCTAATTTAGTTGAATATGACAGGATAACTCCAATTCCTGATTATCAATTTTTACCTTGTGAACCATAGACTTTCTTCTTACTGCTGTTAAGATTTTTAACCTACTATTTGTAAATGGAGTGTTTTCATAACATTGATATGTATCAATATTGATTTTATCATTATTCACTGTTGTATATAAACAATACTTATAACATTTCTATGTTGTTACTTATTATTTTCTCTGTCCCTCTGGCCATTGTTGAAGTTAATCTATTAGGATAAAATGTGTCTTGTAGAGAGATTCAAATACAATACGTTGATTGTAAATTTTGGACCAGAAAGATTTTGGTCTGGCTCTTGACATCATACTTCTCCAAAGATTCTTGAGACTGGAAAACATATGGATTCTTGTGCCTGGGAGAATGAAAACATGGCCTTTGATTCATAAAAGCTTATTTATTTAATATTTTTAAAACATTGCTAATTATTTACTTAACAAACTCATGATGTTGACTATGTACCATGTTTGTATTTCTAAATTACTCAATTCTTATAACAGCTCAATGAGGTGGCTACTGTTACTATTTGTAATTTGCAGGTGAGGAAAGAGAGGCACAAAGAGACAAAGTGAACTGACCAGGATCACAGTTCCTGAGTTGGAGCTTATGGTTTTAAATGCAGGCAGCTTGGTGCCGAGTCTGTGCTATTAACCATTATGCTTTGCAGCCTTTCTTTCTGGGCATAATGCCCAGTTACTTGTTTCTTTTAACAGCATTACTAAATCAATTATATTTATTTTAAGAAGAATGACATTAGTTTTGAAATGATGTAGTAAACTAGGAAAATAAAGCTGTTTTCTAGGTTTATTGCTATTTCTAGGTTTATTTAGCAATAAAGCTATTGTTTTAGAAGTTGCATTTGCTGCCTGCAATCCCAGCACTTTGGGAGGCCGAGGCAGGCGGATCACCTGAGACCAGGAGTTTGAGACCAGCCTGGCCAACATAGTGAAACCCCATCTCTACCAAAAATACAAAAATTAACCAAGTGTGGTGGTGGGCACCTGCATTCCCTTCTACCTGGGAGGCTGAGGCAGGAAAATCGCTTGAACCTGGGAGTTGGAGGTTGCAGTGAGCCGAGATTGTGCCACTGCACTCCAGCCTGGGTGACAGATCAAGAGTCCATCTCCCCTGCCCCACAGAAAAAAAGAAATCGCACTTGCTTAATCATAAATTTGTGAAAGTAATTGACTTGACTGAAACTAAAAGTATTTTTTCTGCTGTCAGGGGTTTTAAAACAGATCTTTTGATAATGGACTATTTTTATATCCCTGTACTTAATTTTCCAATATCCATAGTATTTGGAATTCATTGTATTGTTTGTATTACCACAATATATTTTTATTTTTTTCTCCTCTCTGCATATTAGTGTTTGGTTTCTCAATCAGTGTGTTATAGTTTAACAGAAGAGACTGAAATAAAAATAAACAGCTGACAGTTTCCTTGACCAACTTGTTAATATTGGAATCAGCTCTCCTGTGTTGACCCAATGGCACATCTTATTTACATGTTGAGATGTGAGCAGCTGTCCCACAAGGTCCTTGTGAACCAAGGAGATAATATAAGCAGACATTAGAGGTGCAGATGTGCAAATTAAGGCACAATGTAAGATTTGGGAAGATTAGTCAAGATAAGGAAAAACAACCACATTGTCTAAATCTCAGCCAGCAAGAGGTCTAGGTTAGGACCACTGAGATTCTAGGGGCAGGTGATTGAGAAGATTGAGAAGAAGAAAAGAAGTGAAAATACTTTATTGCAGAAGAGATTCTAGCATGACTCCAATGCTGCAAATGTAATGATATTTTTCAGAGGCACTCATCAAACTTGGTATGTAGACTGTTGATGTACAGAGAAAAAAATTGAGACCTAACATTCATAGAGAGTCAGAGAAAGCGAAGATGGAAGAGAGATCTACCCATAGCACCACAAGTGGTAGTGGCTGTGATCAACTTTTGTTGTATATCAGGTTTTTTTTGTTTTTGTTTTTGTGTTTATTAACAAAGGTATTGATGTTTGGGGCTGGATGATTCTTGGTTGTAGGAGGTTGTTTGCAGAATTGTAGGTTGTTTAACAGCTTTCCTAGCCACTATCCACTAGATGTGAGTAACACCTGCTAAGTTATGACAGCTGGATATGTCTCTAGATATTGTCAAACATTCCTTGGGGGACAAAATTTTCCCCATTTGAAAATTATCCCCACTGTTCTATACATTAAAAATGAGAGTCCTGCACATGTTTCCCATCCCCTTATCGTGGGAATACACATGATTTAATAATCTTGTGATTAACGTTTAGTAAAGAATTTCACCATAAAGTTAGATGATGGTGCTGAATCACAGGCACAGGACCTCACACTCTGTAAGTGGGACCTGTCTCTTCCCTCCCTCCTACTGGTGTTTAGATCCTTCCTCTCTTTAAGAATGGAGCCAAGATCCCATCTTCAATAAAGCACGTATCGGAGAAGCACATATGTTCCTGCTTCTCTGATATGTATTTACTGTATTTTTGTTAATTTTTAATTCTGTAAGTAAAAATGAGTTCCGTTTTGAAAATATTAAAACATTATTTTCAGCATTAGAGTAAATTAGAAAATCTGAAAACCCTCCTGCCACACCTATGAATATCTAAAATACAGTAAACATTCTTTTAAATATATAGCTATGTACACAAAGTAAAGAAGTTTCTACTGATCAAAATTGGTGATCAGGGCATGAAACCCGTTAACTGATATTGTGTTAGGTTTCCTGTGTTTGTTGCCAAGATATTTGAGTTTTAAGAGCTACAAAAATATAAGAAAGAAGGCCTTGAGTTCATGCAAGGAGGAGCGTTGGAACTGAAAACCTGCAGAAAACTATCCTTCCTAGGCTGTAAATGTAGGGAAACATTTGATTTAGGGAAGAAAATCAGCTGACAGCACAAGATGACAAGTTGGCTTCTTTCTTTTAAAGTTTTGTTAGGCATTTAAACCAAAAGATTCCCAGTGTTACCTGCCAATTAAAAACAATATGAATAAAAATAATTTTTTAAAGAAAACCTCCAAACCCCCAAAGATTTCCCTTATTATTTAAAGATGTGGACCTGCCCTCAACAAAGTTTAAATTGCAAATATACATTACCCGCATTATACTGTACAGGATCCTCCGAGCTGAGAAATAACACAAAAATGACCCTGGCAGGTAGTACTTCCACAGGAAAGCAATGAAAAACCCTCTGTGGAAGAATGCATTGTCCATCCTGGTGACATAATCACTGCTGTTACATGTCTCAACATGTCACAAAACAAAAATATAAAAAACAAACACACAGTCCCTAACAGAGCTAAGGAACAGTAGGATTAGACATTCCAGAGCTTCGGATTATAGAAATACTAGGTAGAGAAATAAAAGAAATATTAAAAACATGAGAATGAATATTATACTGTTTTTTAAAAAGACAAAGCAGGTTTGAAAAATATCCAAATAGAACTTCAGGAGGTGAAATAAAAAACTTAACTGATGAGGTTCAAGTCTCATTGAATTACCCACCATTTCTATCTCTCTTCTCTCTCCTCTTTTCCAGTGGTATACTCTGTTCAATGTGGTTTTTCCCATGCTGTGTGTGTGTGTGTGTGTGTGTGTATGTATGTATGTATGTGTGCATCCATAAAAACTATGTAGTATTGTTTGTATTCTTTAGTTTTAGTGGTATTAGTCCATATATATTGTTCTGAAAATTGATTTTTGTCATTCAACATTAGCTTTTGGAGATCTAGTCATATTGCGTATGAATCTAGCTTGTTTTTTTTTTTTAACTTGTATGCACGGTATAAATACACCAGCTTACTTAGACATTTTTTTCCTAATAGACCCTAGTTGGCTAATATATTTTTTGTTATAAACCATGTAGCCAGGGACACCCTACATATATCTCTCTGGGCATAATTGTGAATGTTTCTCTATGATAAATACCACAAAGTAGAATTGCTCAGTTAGAAATTATGCACATCTTTATTTTAATATATACTTCCAGATTGGCCTTCAAAACATCTTGACAGTTGGCCCCTTCCCCTGACCCACATACTAGGCTTATATTTTATTTTTTGAATTAATTTAAATGAGGTAGGCAGAAATTTTGGATACTGAATTTTTATTTTTTATAGAAGTTGCTAATATTTTTTCCCACTTTAAACTTTTATGTGGTGTTTTTTAATTGTGAAGAAGTTTCATTATATGTTTCCTCGTATTATTCGCATACTTTTCCACCTTTCACTTTTTAACCCATTTATGATATAGTTTTATGTTTTGTACATGAGAAGGAACTAATTTTATGGTTATGATTTTGTACAACAGTTAGCCAGCGTCTCAATGCTCTTAACTGAATCGTTCTCCTTTTCCTGATAGCTTTGAAATAGTCCTCTAATCATATTTTCAGTTCCCAAACTCTGTTCTGTTTCTCTATTGTTGCATTGTTTTACGAAGTTATTAAACTACTTCCCAAAGTAAGAAGTACATTTTACTTTGTAACCTGATGCACCAACTGCATGTTCACACACATATGAAACAAAATATTCATCGAATAACACCTACACCTACACCTAATAGGCTTGTTATACTCTGATAATTTCTCTTTTACTCCATTCTATTAAAAAACAAATCTGGTGATAACTATTAAATTGATTTCCTGATCCACTAATAGATTTTTGCTTGCAGTCTGAAAAGTTCTGCCTATTTTATTTCATTAATTTCTTGGTATTTTATGGCATAATTAACATGTTAGTATTATTTTTAAAAACATATCTTTTTATCTCTGTTCATTTTAGAACAACATTTTCTTTCTTGGACTTTCATTCTTTCACATGCACTTTTTTTTTTATTATACTTTAAGTTTTAGGGTACATGTGCACAACGTGCAGGTTTGTTACATATGTGTACATGTGCCATGTTGGTGTGCTGCACCTATTAACTCATCATTTAACATTAGGTATATCTCCTAATGCTATCCCTACCCCCTATCCCCACCCCACAACAGGCCTGGGTGTGTGATGTTCCCCTTCCTGTGTCCATGTGTTCTCATTGTTCAATTCCCACCTATGAGTGAGAACATGCGGTGTTTGGTTTTTTGTCCTTGAGATAGTTTGCTGAGAATGATGGTTTCCAGCTTCATCCATGTCCCTACAAAGGACATGAACTCATCCTTTTTTATGGCTGCATAGTATTCCATGGTGTATATGTGCCACATTTTCTTAATCCAGTCTATCACTGTTGGACATTTGAGTTGGTTCCAAGTCTTTGCTATTGTGAATAGTGCCGCAATAAACATATGTGTGCATGTGTCTTTACAGCAGCATGATTTATAATCCTTTGGGTATATACCCAGTAATGGGATGGCTGGATCAAATGGTATTTCTAGTTCTAGATCCCTGAGGAATCGCCACACTGACTTCCACAATGGTTGAACTAGTTTACAGTCCCACCAAGAGTGTAAAAGTGTTCCTATTTCTCCACATCTTCTCCAGCACCTGTTGTTTCCTGACTTTTTAATTATCGCCATTCTAACTGGTGTGAGATGGTATCTCATTGTGGTTTTGATTTACATTTCTCTGATGGCCAGTGATGATGAGCATTTTTTCATGTGTCATTTGGCTGCATAAATGTCTTCTTTTGAGAAGTGTCTGTTCATATCCTTTGCCCACTTTTTGATGGCTGCACTTCTTAAAATTGGGTTCTGTAAAAAGTACTTTTGGAATTTGACTGATTCTGACTTGGTAGATTTATTTTGGGGAAAGTATTGTAGTAATTTTGGAATTTCACTGACTTTGTAGATTTATTTTGGGGAAAATTAATGTTTTTATACTATTGTATTGCCATCTGTGATTTAGATCTCATTTGATTTAGAGTATCTGTTGTAGTTAAACTTAATTGTAGTTCTTTATGTTTGAGTTATATGTTCCCTGCTAGATTAGTAATTTTTAAATCCCTTCTGTATCACATATAGCATATAAAAGTACTAAACAAATTTGTTTTGGCCGATTGATGAGTCAACTGTGTGAGACAGGAACTTCTTATGCATTTCTTGCATATCCCGTAAAGCACTTTCCACCTAGAATTCCTCATATAAATCATGAGGCAGAATTTTAATATGCTTGAACTCTCAGTCTAAGACAAGGTACCTTATCTGTCTAAAGAAGTGATTCGTGTTTTAAGTACTATATTCCAGGAGCTACAACCATTTCAACAAAAATTTATTGAAAGCCTGGTTTACAGTGGTGAATGTGGCAGACTTCCCTTTCTGCCCTCCTTCTCCCATGTCATACAGTATATGTTTCAGTGGGAAAGGCAATGAATAAGTAAATAAACAAATTAATATGAAAGGCAAAACCAGACAGTGCCAAATGCTAGGAAGTATATAAAGGAAGTGTGATAGAGAGAGTCTGTTGTTAGCAGTGTTGTAAGGTTAGAGGAGCCCTTTCTGCAAAGGAGGCATGTGACCTGAGACAGTCAGTCACGTGGGGTGTGTACAAAATGTATGTACTGCCTCCCTGAGTGTCTGCATGGCTAGCACCTTAGAAGTTGATACCATGAGACATAAACCATTGTTAAGACTCAATATCGAGGACTGGCATCAGGGTGTAAACACCTGCAGTTTGGAGAAATTCATTACCAAGGTAGCAGGCCATGCTTTTCAGTTTACATTAGGTATTTATGAGCCCTTATCTTGATCTGGTGTGTACTGAGGTTTGTGTTTACCTCACCTTTGATGAAATCCAATTACTTTTATTGTATTTTATTTTTTAAATTCTGGGGTACATGTGCAGGATGTGCAGGTTTGTTACATAGGTAAACGTGTGCCATGGTGGTTTGCTGTACCTATCAATCCATCACCTAGGCAGTAAGCCCAGCATGCATTAGCTCTTTTCCCTAATGCTCTGCACCCCCTGCCCTCCCTCGACAGGCCCCAATGTCTGTTGCTCCCCTCCCTGTGTCCATGTGTTCTTATTGTTCACCTCCCACTTGTACGTGGGTACATGCGGTATTTGGTTTTCTGTTCCTGTGTTAGTTTGCTGAGGATAATGGCTTCCAGCTTTGTCCATGTCCTTGCAAAGGACATGATCTTGTTCCTTTTTGTGGCTGCATAGAATTCCATGGTGTATATGCACCACATTTTCTTTATCCAGTCTATCATTGATGGGCATTTGGGTTAATTCTATGTCTTTCCTGTTGTGAATAGTGCTGCAGTGAACATACGTGTGCATGTGTCACTTTTAAATCCTTTGTTCCATGCGATGTAACCATGATGGGGAAAGAAGATGAAGGGATGAAGAGGCCAATCTTGAATGCTTTCCACACCCTCTCCAGTCTTCACTAATTGTAGCAACATGTTTTATCAGTTTTATACAGTTATCTGTGTGTGTGTGTGTGTGTGTGTGTGTGTGTGTGTGTGTGTAGGTGGTGTAGGTGGGGGTTCTGTTTAAGTTTTCCTCTGATTTATTTCTGAAACAATTCTGCTACTAAAATAATTTTGAAATCCATTAGAATGATCCATTTCAAAATTTAAATGGTTCGTGTACTGGGGAATCAAATGATTTGACATTGCCATTTGCTCTTCCTTTCTTCCATTATATTGAAGTGGATATGTGCAAAATGGTTCAAAATAAATGAAAGCTTTTTATCGGGGTAGAGAAGGCAGACATTAGATATAAAGATCGGAGGCAAGTTGTTATGGCTTGAGATGATTTTCATTTGTAAATGTAGAAGAGATGGAAAAAATACTAAAGTGTGAGTTATAGCTACAAGAACAAAAGGGCAGGACTTGCCATGGAGGGGAGCATACAGGGCCAGGGACTGGCTGATCTGAGTCCTGGACTGCTACCTCAGCCTGGATCTTGTCCCCTGTGTAACCTCAGGTATTGTCTTTCAGATGTACTGAACTGGTACTATGATTACCACTTTGCAGAATTTATTCTGGGGACCAAATATTATCATATGTTCTAGATATTTGTGAGCTGCCAAGTGACATCAGTGCTATGTAATTTTAATCAAATGGAAGGAGTGCATAGATAAAGTATCTAGTGTAAATCTTGATAGGTGTATATGGATTAGGTTAATGATCTCAAGCCCAGAAACAGTCTATAGCCAGTTAAGCAGGAAATAATTTGATGAATAAAAGATTTTGGCTAGCAGAATTGATGAGAAAACTGGAAATCAAGTTCTGGCTATGCCAAGGACCTCAGGATGACAGAAAGCAAGGATTACTGGAAGAGTCTGCTTAAGATATTTCTGCGGGCACTGGACTCTTGATACTAGGGTCTAGAATAAAGGCACGTAATGTATTTTTAGTAAAATTGTTGAATGAGTGGATAAATGAAAAGCATGTGGTAGGTGTTCAGTAAATAAGTGTTAAATGAGTGAGTGAAAGAATAATGAGGCACAATCACTGCTAGACACTTGCCATTGCTATTGTGATTAATTTTCAGTTCTGCCTAGGTCCCTAACTCCCTCCCTCTAACTTTAAAGCCATGAGTAGAAGATTATAATTAACGTGGCCAAACCCTGGTGCTCAGCTGGGCAGAGAGAAGAAATATCTGTTCTTAGGTTTCCACAGTGAGTGAGTACTTTGCCTATCACCAAACCTTACACGGGTGGGAAGGGTGTTCGGATTCTGGTTGTCCAAAAATATGATCAGTGGTCCCCACTATAGTGTTGGATTAACTTCATGTTAATTATTTGGAAACAGTGGAAACAAATGTATTTGGTTACTAAAACAATGTAACCATTTACTATAGTTTTCCTGTAACTGATATAAACAATAGTTGCAGTGTTGTTCTCTATGTTGTAGAAAAATATATTTCATTATTAGATTATTACCCAATGTTATTGTCTCAAATACTACATTGTTGAAACAAGAGACATGCAATTCTGGAATTCAAATAGAATTGTTTTTGTTTTTCTTTGAAATGATGTTAAATCAGTTTAGAAAGTAGAGAAATAACCATTACATGCCTTAATTTCTGTTACTAATTGAAGTGGAGGAAAACAGTGACTGATAGAAGCTTTGTTTAGTGAAATTCAACTAGCATCTCCACTTAAATAATTTTAACACATTTTCCGAAATATTGCCAAATCTTTGATGAATTATTTTGGAAAACCTGGCTTCATTTGTGTAGAAGCCATTCATGTTTTCTGGTATTTCTCTTTCTTTTGAGGATGTCTGTGTAAAAAAAATTCTAAAAGCTTGAAAATAGGCTCGGCTTATATAACACCAGCCACATAGTTCATAGGTCTTAAGGGAGTCTCCAGGGATTACTTGGAAATTTTATATACATATAAAAAAGTGTATCAAAGTGTATATGTACTACATTTTACTCAAGTTGGGTTTATATAATTTCAGGTTTCTCTGTGCACATTGGTGATTTCACATTTTAAGTTTATGGGATTCAGGAAGCACATGTGTTTTAGGCTGTATCACACTGGTGTGGCACTAATCAGATGGCATGTAAATAACTTGGTGATAGGATCACTTAATAAACTATCATGATTATTCAATCAATATGAGACTTATTTGAGAGAGAAGTGAAATTACAAGAGTCAAGGGAATAGTATTATGTTTTATAAATTTTGGATATAAACTTTGAGAATTCTTATTCATAAGTTAACCCCATATGTTTAAGACACACAACATTAATGATAAAAATAAGATCCATTGTATCATTTTTATATAGGGGTGTTGGCCTCATGTTAGTGTGGCCTTCTGTTTCTGTAAGGATTCTGGATGTTTAATAGACATTTTGGGTTGCATCATGAAGCTTTACTGACTTTTATGGTGAAATTGTTACAGGGCAGGTGAATCCCAACAGTGGGGTTTAGCCCGAGAAGGTTGGCTCAGGAAAGAATTCAAGAGCGAGCTGGTGGTAGAAAAATCAGCTTTATTGAGGCAGGGGTGTTACAGCTCTGTGACTTCTCCTTCAGAGCAGGGGTACCCCCTGCACAGGGTGTCAAGAGTAGCAGCTCAGGGGCAGTTCTGCAGCCATGTTTATACTACTTTTAATTATGTGCAAATTAAGGGGCAGGCTATTCAGAAATTTCTAGAAAACAGAAGGTAACTTCTGGATCATTGCCATGGAAAGGGATGGTAACTTCTAGGTGTAGCCATGGCAATGGTAAACTGTCATGTTGTTGGTTGGTGTGTCTTATGGAGAGGAGCTTTCGTTACCTCTTCCTTGTTTCTGTCAGTCTTCAATCTGGTCCAGAGTCACATTCCACCTCCTACCTCATTATGAATAATGGAAAGTCAGGCTGATAGGGCTCTGTATTTTCTATCTTGGCTTGTATCAGAGTTGTCCCACTTAATCCGTCATATATGTCACAGTTCACTTAACTGTTTTTAGTAAGCGTTTCTGTCTTTAAAGCATGTTTGGAAACACTATCCTATCCAATAAATTTTAATTGGCTTCTTCCATATTTTCTTTTACTTAATAAAGAACAAAGCAGACTTTTATTTCTGGTGAAATGTTTACAAGATTGGGTCCTGAATAGACCCAAGAAAATCTAAATGTCATTTCTCTGAAGACTGCAAATTGCTGAAAGGCCCATATACTTTAAAAATGTTATCTATGAAAATAAGGAATTATTTAGACAGGTATAAATTACTATATGGTTTTAAGAACAGTCTTAAATATATGTTTCAGAAACAACAAATTGTTATCATTTTAGAAATACAGATGTCATATATGTTTTTGCAGCACTCTAAAGCAGCAAAAATGCATTGCAGTTGTGCAGTATTAAGGAAGTTGAAACATTGTTGACTGAGCTCACATTAGTTTGTTGGCTAACCACAAAATATGTAAAAAGGTAGAGCTTTTTGCATGGTTTTGATGCTGTGATTTCTTGACAGGAAGGAAAGCAAACTGCAGAAGCACAGCAAACTGCAGAAGCACCTGCAAAGTATTATAGGAAACAGTCAGACAACGATTAGGGCTTGGAGGATGGCCTACCATTAAGAAAAACTGTTGCATTTTAAGTTATGTAAAACTATGTTTAGTTGAAAGTGTGTATTTTTAAAATATTTTGATTGCACTGTTCATTTATCATCACATTCACATTGGTATATAGCTACACTCTACATTTCTTTAATCTTCTATTAATATTTTCTTTTATTTAAAATCTTGGTTCAACCGTTTGAAGGTGATGAAGTTAATTCCATTGTAATGAGAATTTAATATGTTTGAGAGTTGGTATATTCTGTTGGTTATCACAATCTGGATTCAGGCATACCTAAATCTGAGATTCAGTGTTGCCTTTGTCTTGATGTGTGATCTTAGACAAGATAGTCAGCCTCTCTTTGCCTCATCTCTAAAGTTGGAATTGTAACACTGATACTTACTTCATAAAGCTGTTGTGAAGATTAAATGATTCAATCAACATATAACCCTTAGCACCATATATGATAGTTTTTATAATATTCCCCAGTGAGATAATGGTGAGAAGAAGTAAGTAGGCATTTATTAATTGCTATATTATATTACTGTTGGCATTTCTTATGATAGAACTTTTTACAATCTCATGAAATATTATTGTCCCACCTTACAAAAAAGGAAACTGATGTCTAATACAAAGATACTTTGATTTGCAAATGCAAGGTATAGAATCAAGGCAGTTAAACAATTTGAGTTTTGCTTTGGTTGGAGCAAGAGAAGCTGGCCAAGAGAAATTAGGTAATTTGCCTGGTCTTGGTGAAAGATAATGAAGGCCAATAATAGGAGGGTTGGATAAAACTGGCAAATTTTTTTGACATTTTAGCGGTAGAATCAACTAAACACTACTGCATGTGATTCAGTGTTACAGGTCAGTGCAAGGGAATATTAATGGATCTCTCTTGGATATTTTGAGTTTTAAGTTCCCATGGGATATCCAGATTTAGATGGTCCGTAGACACCTGGAGCTGTAAAATAAAAAAAAGACTTCAGTGGAGTTTCTAATTTTGCAAGTAAAGAGCATTAGAGTTAATAGCTGAATCCAACAAAGGTGTGCCACATTGAGAAGTAAAGAGACCAGAGAGTAAAATCCTGATGGGCACCAACATTTAAAAGGTAGTTGGAATAATTTGGTGTGGCTAGCAAAATGTTTAAAATATGCTAGGATAGTGAAATAGAGCACAGTAAAGGGAACTGCAAGGAATAAAGTAGTCTCTGGCAATATATGTACTCTAGAGACATCAAATGTTATTTTTCTTTTTGAGCATTAAATTCAATTCAGCAATTTTGCAATTATACAAGCAGTTATTTCAAGCATGTGCTCACAAAGCACTTTGCACGAGCTGTACTTCACTATTGGCAAACCTTGCATCTGGTCGTTGCTTATGGAAGCATTTCTTAAAGTTTCAAATGTAATTGAAAGTGATAGAATTTTTTTTTTTTTCCAGAGATAGGGCCCTGCTTTATCACCCTGCCTGGAGTGCAGTGGTGCCACCTTAGCTCACTGCAGCCTCAACTCTCGGGCTCAAGAGATCCTCCCCCCTCTGCCTACGACTAGATGGGACCACAGGCATGCACTACCAAGCCTGGTTAATTTTTTCATTTTTTTTTTTTTTGTAGAGATGAGGTCTTATCATGTTGCCCAGGCTGGTCTAGAACGCCTGTGCTCAAGCGATCCCACACACCTCAGCCTCCCAAATTACTGGGATTACAGGCATGAACCACTGCACCTGGCCATTTTATTTGAGTTGTATTATTTTTCTTTCTACATTTTGGCTCTGCATTCTACATTTAATCATACTATACCATTATTGAGAATGAGAAGAGCTTGAGAAATTTGTTTATATGATGCACTACCATCTTCCAAACACAACTCCTTCTCTTCCCTTTAAGAGTAATTACCACTATTCTGATTTTTATGCAGTCACTTTCTTGCTTTTCTATATTGTTTTATTACCCAGGTAGGCATCCCTAAATATTACAGTTCAGTTTTGCTTTTCTTTTAATGATATTTTTTGAGTATCTTATAATCTTCAGGTGCCCCAAACATAGCACCTGACATCCAATACAAAGACATCTCTCTCCCTTTTAAAATTTATCTAGTGAAAAAACCAGGCCAGGTGCAGTGGCTCATGCCTGTAATCTCAGCACTTTGGGAGGCCGAGGCAGGCAGATCACCTGAGGTCAGGAGTTTGAGACTAGCCTGGCCAACATGGTGAAACCCCATCTCTGCTAAAATACAAAAAAATTAGCCAGGCATGGTGGCAGGTGCCTGTAATCCCAGCTACTTGGGAGGCTGAGGCAGGAGAATCTCTTGAATCCGGGAGGAGGAGGTTTCAGTGAGCTGAGACAGCACCATTGCACTCCAGCCTGGGCAACAATAATGAAACTCCATCTCAAAAAAAAAAAAAAAAAAAGAAAGAAAGAAAAAGAAAAAACCAGATCATTTATTTTGTAGAATTTTCCCAGAATCTGGATTTTGTTGATTACTTTCATGAAATGTAGGTTAATGTGTCCTTCCATAATCCATATGGATTCCTGTAAACTGGGAATTGGATCCAGAGACTTAACCAGTTTCAAGAACCTCCTCCAGCACCTTTTTTGACAAGACTATATCCTAGGTAGTGGGGTATTCTTCCTCAAGAGAGACATAATTTTGTTTTTGAAATTATTGCAGCAGTTGATGCAAAATGCCTAGATCCATGATTCACTAGGGGTTGCAGCATCATTATGGTATATTTGTATGATTTCTTTTTTATTCATTTGCTGGAATTTTTCTATAAAGAGAACGTTTACTTTCTCTACTGTTTGGTTAGCCAGTGATACAGTTAGTGTAGGACAAACAAGGTACGTGCTTAATATTTTTTCTTTATTTGCCACTGTTCAAAATTAAAGTTAACTTTTTTGTGTTTTCCCTAAGTATATGTGTGTGTGTGTGTGTGTGTGTGTGTGTGTATTGTTGGAGAGTTAGTGGTTGGGAACCTGAGAATTAAACTGAAGAAAGAAAAGACAAGTAGAGGCTCTTACTGCTCTTGCTCTAGTGCACCCTTGCACAAACCTGCACGTTGTGCACATGTACCCTAAAACTTAAAGTATAATAAAAAAAAAAGAAGTTCATGTGGAAGAATGAAAGTCCAGGAAAGAAAATCTGTTTTTTTAAAAAAGAACAGAGATAAAAAGATATATAGTTTTTAAAAATAATACTCACATGTTAATTATGCCACAAAATACCAAGAAATTAATGAAATAAAATAGGCAAAACTTTTCAGACTGCAAGCAAAAAAAGCTTGTACTTACCTGCTGGGTCAGAGGTACTGAAATCTCTGGCTTTGGAAGTGGGGTTGGAGTGGAAGAGTGGGGAGTCCTAACCATTCCATATTCCTTGCCAAACTGTCAGGGAGGAACCTTTTCTCTACAATCCTTGACAATTTCAGGCTCAATGAATTAAACTGACAAAAGATAGATTAGCAAAACAAAAAGCGTATTTAATCACATATGAACAAAAGTTAGAAAAACATGTAGCTCAAAGGGGCAGTTAAAAGTGGGGGCTTATATGCCATCTTAGTAGGGTAAGGAGAGGAAGAGAAAGGCCGCTTATGGAAAAACAAAATGAGTTTTAGGAAAGATAAATGAGCCCTTTAGAAAACAGGTGGAAGATATGATAGTTTTGTGACAGTGTCTGTTTAGGTGTGGTGTGAAGATTTCTCATCTTCAGTGATAAGAATCCATTCTCCCTATTGCTCCTAGGGAGGGGATTTATGACAATGGAGGTTTTTTGGAGTTCCTTTGAAAGGCTCTGCTTTTAGTCAGAGTAGCTATTTTAGGAACTCAAATGCCTTCTACTCAAAAGAATTTGTGTGCTATCCTGGCATATTCTGGACCCCTTCAGTGTGTGTGTGTGTGTGTGTGTGTGTGTGTCTGTGTGTGTGTGTGTGTGGTGTGTGTGTGTATTGTTTTCAAGATAAACACCTCAACTTCCCTAAAGCTTCTCTAAGGGTTAGCTCCTTCTCTTCCCACCTGTAGATGGGAAGAGAAATTCAGAACCTTTCAGACTACTTTTTAGGTACAAGTTTAAAAAATTTGCTAAGAGGGAAGGTCTAATGTTAAGTGTTCTTATGATAATCAATCAATCAATCTAAAATAAATATCTATTTTGAAAGTCAAAAAAAGATAAACACCTCATGAATTCATACTGATACTGAAATTCAGTTAAAATTCAGAACTACTGGATGCTTATTTAAATTCTCTGTCCTGTACCTATGTCTATATCTAGTCCCTACAGGTTCTGAAGAAGACTAGGAATGGTTAGAATATAACATATCACTCAAATCCATGTTACACACAAAACATTCTCATAATAACTACCAACAACATGATTACTCAAAATTACTGAAACAGGTATTCCATTCTCACCCATGAGTATGTGTTTGTATTTACAGTTGTGCTGTTTTTACACTGTCAGAGCATACGGCACATGTTATAGGGTACTCTCTACCCTATATTCTGCTCAGTACAGAGCTTAAGGAGATAATTAGCACAGCTTTAGGTTTTTTTTTAATTGTGTTAATGTTGGATCAAAACTTTTCTTTAGGTGTGCACATAAAAGGGAATGAGAAAGGGAACCAACTATGTTGATAGAGGAATAATTCTTCAAATGAATGTTACATTAAGAAATTGTCAATGAAACACTACTGTTAATAATTTAAAAGGTTTTATATATTAGATTCCTCTGAACATAACTTTCACATTTTGTCCTCTTTTGTGCTAATAGAACATTCTAGTATGCCAGTAGAAGAAAATATCACTTTAGTAAGACCTTCTAATTAAATCTCACATGCCAGTTCACAACATCTGGGGATTTGAATGCAGTAAATGTGACTTGGAAAAAAGATGGTGAACAACTTGAGAATAATTATCTTGTCAGTGCAACAAGAAGCACCTTGTATACCCAGTACAGGTGAGTATACAAATTTTAACCTACCTTGCTCACCAAAAGTAGCTTAATTCTAAATACTTTTGCTGACTGAGCATTCTTTCCTCTGCAGCCACTTGAATGTTATGCTAATATTCTAATTTGCATATTTACAGAATTATTTCTCTTTTTAGATTTTGATTAATGGCTAAGTCTTTTCATTTTCATTAAGAAGGTTTTGAGAACTAAGCCTATATTAATAACTTGAATTACCTTTAGGTTCACCATCATTAATAGCAAACAAATGGGAAGTTATTCTTGTTTCTTTCAAGAGGGAAAAGAACGAAAGGGAACACTTAATTTCAAAGGTCAGTATTAATAACTTGAGGAATAGTTAAATAACTTCAGCATTATGTTCTCAGATTTCTCAATCTTGTAATTTTTAAATTATTTTTACAATAATAAACATAATGTAGCTGAAAGAAAGTCATATGCTTTCCAGAGCCACAAGAGGCAGCCTTGAAAATGGTCTTTATCCCCCAAGTCCACTTCCTTCCTGCTTCTATTCCTCAATTTAAAGCACAGGTTTTAGTTCAAAAGGCCAGCCTACCACATTATTAGTGAATTATATCAGTCGCCTGAATTTCTTTATTTATCTCTCTAAATTCATAGCTTTTATAATAGTCCTCCACATTTCTAAGTTTTTGTGGTCCCAGCCTCTGAGAGTGTGGGTTGATGTTCTACATCCATAGCTCCAGGACATGGGATTTTAGGATCCATAAAACTTAAAAATAATATGGAGATGCACAAAGGGTTGCCTACTTTTTATTTCACCAAGTAAGGAAGTTTAAAGATATATACAAGCCCCAGAATATCGTCCACATTTCTTTTCCTCGGAAACAAATTAAAATATTTTACTGTTACCATCATTAAACCAAAACTCAAGGAGGTCTCAATCTCATATTAAAGACTAGTTGTTTGAGTTAGATAATTATCAGGAAAAACCCAGTATTTTGTGGTGATTAGTGAACCATAATATCATTCTGGTATTTGGGAAATGCAATACGTTGGACTCTGCTTTGCACTAATTTCCCAGGAAACATGAAAATTGTTGTAACTTTTCGTAAAACTCATAAAGCCCGACTGTCTGCTGTGACAGAATGTGGATGCTATTCTCAAGGCTCCATCAATAGCAGAATGGCTTGCTTCACCATTACCATGATCTAGTGGTTCACTCCTGTGTCCCTCATTGCATCCCTTCTGCACTCACAGTCATTTTATTTTTATGGCTTTGTAATTCTTCCAATGTGGTGAATATAATAAATTCTTGTATTTATATATCTTGGTCTCTCCAAAAGCAGAAACAGTATCATTCTTTGATTATTTTTGTCATGTATATTCTTTCTTAACTTTTTCCCCTCCATTTGCCTTTAACTTAGTGAAGGACTAGATAACACCATATACATTTCCTTTCCTTTTCCTTTTCCTTCTGCATTTCACTTTTCCCTCCCCTGCCCCATCTGCCCTTCCCCTCCTCTTTCCTTAATCTCTCTTTTCCTTTCCTTTTTTCTGTCCTTTCTTCCCTCCCACCTTTTGAATTCGTTTTCTTCCTTCCCTTCCTTCCTCCTTCCTTCCTTTTTTCCTCCGTTTCTTTCTTTTTCTTCCCAATGAGCAAAAAATATTAAACACACAAAATTTCAGTGAACACGTTTTATTGAGTTTTTAAAAAAATATGTAAAGAAGGTCTACAAATTCTGAGGAAATGCTCACAGAATCTTATGACTTAAAGTGCTCCCAAGATATTCAACTTTAAACACTGTTTTCATTTTTTTTTTCTAAGACATTGTGCTCTGGAAATATGTACTAGTAATACCTGCTTTCAATATTGAGGATAACACATTTTTCTCATTAGTTTTGATAATTACTTAAATTATTATGTGGAAGTGATCATTTTTGTGTCTAATGTGAAGATTAACAAACGTTTTACTTTTCAACATACCAATACACTGAATTGCAAGTATTCACACGGGAGGCCTCTTGATTCTCCAGGTGTTTTGAGATAACTAAGCTGATTTTGGCTGGTGTCAGCAGCATTGACCCAAGGCCTAGGATTTAAATCAAGGCTTTAAGGAAAGCAAAGAATCACTGAATATTTCCTTTTTTTTCTTTTCTAGTTGTCTTGAAGCAGTTTAGGTTAGCTAATTTGTTTTTAATGCCCATTTAACATTAACGTAACTTTTAAGTATGTATTATATCTTGAAGATATTTATAAAATTAATAAGTTGGGTCCTTTCAAATCTTCCTTGGTAAAATAAAAATTCTCTATAATTCATCTAAATTGAATATTGCTTAGAGAAATAATTTTACTTGAGTAGTATTTAAAGACCTCTGTACATTATTCATATTATAGTTATTTAATAGGTCTGAAAGGCTTATAAAATGGTCTATATTTTTATAAATGTCCTATTATATTATTTCTCCATATGGTTTACTTAATGGTTTTTCTTAAGAAGAATAATTATCTTTTCTTAGAATACTTACAACTGCATGTAGATGAAAAGCCTGTTTTATTCTCTATTTTAAATTGAGCCAAAGATAAATTTTTCTGCCATTGACTACGTGAGCCACCTGTAGTGCATGAGCCTGAGTCTTCAGAACAATTCATCAGCAAAGTCCCTGCTGCTGTCTTTATGGGTGCTGGTTGATTTACTACTACAAGGTTGTAAAAAGCCCTCAAGATTACTGATTAGTTCAATGCACAAAAACCTGCTGACTTTATGTGTTTCACTGTTGATGCCAGGACAGAGGAGACAGCAGAAGTGTACACTGGAAGTTTGTGACTGCTAATATATTGCCGATTATATATATATGTATATATATATATATATGTATATATGTATATATATACATATATATACATATATATACATATATATATATGTATATATGTATATATATACATATATATACATATATACATATATATATATGTATATATATACATATATATATATACATGTATATATATATATATATATAGCTGATTATATATTTCTCTTTCTCTTGCCACCCGAGAAAGAGAAAGATGAGTGATGGTCTATAGTGTTTCTCAGTAGTGGATCAAATATTCTGAGTGGTTGCTGAAAGCTTCCATAATATATATCAATGTTAAAATCTCTTAGTAGAAAGTATGAAGAAATTTAATTGGTAAAGAACAAGAACTTTTTGGAAGTCATGATGAGATTTTGATACTAGCAAATATAGTGAAGCTTGTCATAGCTCAACTATCTGTCTTCCCCTGGAAGTATCTAAAAATTCAAAGTATGGAAAGGTAGCATAATAGAATCAGCTGGGACTTCAGCCTTGGATCCCAGTGTTGAAGTATAGTTAGCATTCTTTTACTACATGGAGTAATCTTTTTTCCTAATTTGGTGATACCTAAAAGTCTTTGAACCAGTATGACATTTAGGCCAATTTGTTCTAGTTCATGAATATACAAATATAGTCTCCAATTTTACAACTCCAGAGAGCTGTTACTTTCACTGGGTATATCCAACCCCATCTTCCTAGAAACTAGCCTGAATCAGCAATTTCACCACCTTCAAACCTGGTTTATTCCAACCCTAGCACTCTTATGCATCCTACTTTATGCAAAGTCTTAAAAGGTCAACAGGGCACATTAGAATACTGTCTCACTGTCCTTATATTAATAAATATTTCCAAATATAAGCTGTGGCCTCGAACCTCAGAATAGTTCAAACAAATATCATGTTCCCTGAACATAGTGCATTTTATAATTTAAATCCACACTGCTGTTATTAGCCATATATAGCAGAACAAAAGCATGGTTTATGGTATTTTAGTCATTAGTCTAGGGGATAATCAAGAAAACTGAAGAGATGGCAAGAAAATAGAATTTTGGTTTCAGCTTTTCCATGTTGTCACTCAGTCATTGTCAGCTACCTGCAATTTACAGCCTGATCTTAATATTTAGTTGGGATGGTTTAATAACATAGTCATGTGTTCCTCATCAAATCTCGTAGAATACTCAACTTTCTTGAAAAGCCCCTTGCAGCTTCCAGTATGCTTCCCAAGCAGGTGGCTCTTTGAGGAATACTGAAAAGCACTATATATTCTGCCAGGTTTTTCCCCAAGAATTACCTTTCTTCCACATTTTATTCTTAGCCTGTGGGTAAATTTTGGTATTTTGAACCTATTTCAACACATATTTTCCTGCTAAAGCATGACTCAATTGCCAGAAAGAAACATGTAGAGATTGAGAAATAGGATATCTGGGAGATAAACAACCTGGGAAAGCAGAAACTGTGTCCTTAACTACTTAGTGTCTAATGCAAAGCCTGCACTCCAAAGCTGCGTTTGTTTTAAGGTGAGCCTAACAGGGCTGTAGAGGTCATTGCCCTAGTAATGCACTAATGCATCTTGTGCCTCTTCAGATGGAACTCAGGAAGTGTGGCTGCTCTTCCTCTCAGGCTGTAGGGAACCTTGTGGCTTCAGCAAAGATTCCCTATTTTAGCCAAGCTCCAATCTCTGCTTATCTGCAGGTCTTTAGTTGACATGATTTCATCCATTCTTTCCCTACTGGCAAACTAAACATATAAATGAAAAAAGTAAACGCACAAACACACGCATGTGCGCACACACAGACACACAAAACCAAATGAAGCAAAAAACCTGCTAAAATTCAAAAAAATAAAAGAAAAAAATTAACAAAATAATCTTAGTTGATGAGTCTACATCTTCAGTGTAAGTGTACCTTCTATAATACATCCTTCAAGGTCAATCAGAAGGAACTGATTGCACCATGTAGGCTTTTCACTGTACTGTTTATGCTCTTATCTTTTAATATTCTTTACCAAGTTATTTACATACTTAAAACTTATTTTTTTTTCTAAATTCAGTGCTCATTTGTATTCTGTTTCTAATGGAATCTACTTCAAACTTCCTTGACTAGGAAATTTATCATAATGGATATTAGTATATATATATATTTTTTACAAAACCACATGAAAGCATTTTTAAATCTTATTTTCTTTCTTATGCTGTTCTCTTTCTGTTAATTTTCCTTTGTTCCTTGTTCCCACTTTCTCTAACTCTTTGCTGACTTTTCATAAATTAGTATCAACTGAAGATTTCCTATCCTGGAAATTTTATCATCTCACTCAAATGCTACCTGAGGTTAAAGCTTTGAAGAAAATAATTACTCTAAGGTAGCTTAGTAGGTGGGAAGAAAGAACAGGGGTTTGAAAACATGAAGCCTCTTTCTTACCCAAAACATGTAACTTATCCAAAAAGGAACAATACTTTTGTTGTTAGGCTCAATAATAGAAGACCTTCCATTTCTATACATTGGAGACAATTATATTGAATCTATCTACTATTATTATTACTACTAACTACACCCTAACTACTATAAATTAGTTTCATTTATATATAACTGAAAATATGTAAAATAATGTAATGAAAAAATAAAAGGGGACAATATCTGCACATTTAATACATTTCCTTTACCTAAACTCTTTCAGTAACATACATTTCTCTATTTTATTCTCAGTCCCTGAACTTCATGGGAAAAACAAGCCATTGATCTCTTACATAGGGGATTCTACTGTTTTGAAATGTAAATCTCAAAATTGTTTTCCTTTAAATTAGACCTGGTACAGTAGTAATGGGAGTGCAAAGGTAAGATTGTTCCTTGGTTTGAAGAAAACAACAACAAAACAACATTTATTTACTAAAAAACAAGATTGTAACAGACTCAGCATTCCTAAGATGATTTATACTTTTGTTATCTTGTTGTTTAGCTTATGTTCATAAAGAAAGAGCAGTGATAAACGGAGTTGTCATTTGATGGTTTTTGGCATGTTTACATTATACATATGAAGATACTCTTAATGTTTCATTAGCTGGTACTTTGTTTTTTAGGTTTAACAATTTAATTACATTCTTTGAAAAGAAATTACATTTTGTGTATAGTTGCCTAGTTCAGAAATAACCCCATTAGAAAATATTCTTGAGGGAGTGGAGCCAAGATGGCCGAATAGGAACAGCTCCAGTATACAGCTCCTAGCGTGAGTGACGCAGAAGACAGGTGATTTCTGCATTTCCATCTGAGGTACCGGGTTCATCTCACAAGGGAGTGCCAAACAGCGGGTACAGGACAGTCGGTGCAGCGCACCTTGTGCGAGCAGAAGCAGGGTGAGGCATTGCCTCACTAGGGAAGCGCAAGGGGTCAGGGAGTTCCCTTCCCTAGTCAAAGAAAGGGGTAACAGACGGCACCTGGAAAATCGGGTCACTCCCACCCTAATACTGAGCTTTTCCAACGGGCTTGGAAAACGGCACACAAGGAGATTGTGTCCCGCACCTGGCTCGGAGGGTCCTATGCCCACGGAGTCTCGCTGATTGCTAGCACAGCAGTCTCAGATCAAACTGCAAGGCAGCAGTGAGGCTGGGGGAGGGGCACCCGCCATTGCCCAGGCTTGCTTAGGTAAACAAAGCAGCCAGGAAGCTCGAACTGGGTGGAGCCCACCACAGCTCAAGGAGGCCTGCCTGCCTCTGTAGGCTCCACCTCTGGGGGAAGGGCACAGACAAACAAAAAGTCAGCAGTAACCTCTGCAGTTTTAAATGTCCCTATCTCACAGCCTTGAAGAGAGTAGTGGTTCTCCCAGCACGCAGGTGGAGATCTGAGAACAGGCAGACTGCCTCCTAAAGTGGGTCCCTGACCCCCAAGCAGCCTAACTGGGAGGCATCCCCCAGTAGGGACAGACTGACACCTCACTCGGCCAGGTAATCCTCTGAGACAAAACGTCCAGAGGAACAATCAGACAGCTGAATTCGTGGTCCACGAAAATCCGCTCTTCTGCAGCCACCGCTGCGGACACCCAGCAAAACAGGGTCTGGAGCGGACCTCTAGCAAACTCCAACAGACCTGCAGCTGAGGGTCCTGTTTGGCAGAAGGAAAACTAACAATCAGAAAGGACACCCACACCAAAAACCCATCTGTACATCACCATCATCAAAGACCAAAAGTAGATAAAACCACAAAGATGGGGAAAAAAACAGAGCAGAAAAATTGGAAATTCTAAAAAGCAGAGCACCTCTCCTCCTCCAAAGGAACCCAGTTCCTCACCAGGAATGGAACAAAGCTGGACAGAGAATGACTTTGATGAGTTGAGAGAAGAAGGCTTCAGATGATCAAGCTATTCTGAGCTACGGGAGGAAATTCAAACCAATGGCAAAGAAGTTCAAAACTTTGAAAAAAAAAATAGATGAATGTATAACTAGATAACCAATGCAAATAAGGGCTTAAAGGAGCTGATGGAGCTGAAAGCCAAGTTTCGAGAACAAGATAACCAATGCAAATAAGGGCTTAAAGGAGCTGATGGAGCTGAAAGCCAAGTTTCGAGAACTACGTGAAGATTGCAGAAGCCTCGGTGGCCCATGCGATCAACTGGAAGAAAGGGTATCAGCGATGGAAGATGAAATGAATGAAATGAAGCGAGAAGAGAAGTTTAGAGAAAAAAGAATAAAAAGAAATGAACAAAGCCTCCAAGAAATATAGGACTATGTGAAAAGACCAAACCTACATCTGATTGGTGTACCTGAAAGTGACGGGGAGAATGGAACCAAGTTGGAAAACACTCTGCAAGATATTATCTAGGAGAACTTCCCCAATCTAGCAAGGGAGGCCAACATTCAGATTCAGGAAATACAGAGAATGCCACAAAGATACTCCTCGAGAAGAGCAACTCCAAGACACATTATTGTCAGATTCACCAAAGTTGAAATGAAGGATAAAATGTTAAGGGCAGCCAGAGAGAAAGGTCAGGTTACCCACAAAGGGAAGCCCATCAGACTAACAGCTGATCTCTTGGCAGAAACTCTACAAGCCAGAAGAGAGTGGGGGCCGATATTCAACATTCTTAAAAGAATTTTCAACCCAGAATCTCATATCCAGCCAAACTAAGCTTCATAAATGAAGGAGAAATAAAATACTTTACAGACAAGCAAATGCTGAGTGACTTTGTGACCACCAGGCCTGCCCTAAAAGAGCTCCTGAAGGAAGCACTAAACATGGAAAGGAACAACCGGTACCAGCCCCTGCAAAACCATGCCAAATTGTAAAGACCATCGAGGCTAGGAAGAAACTGCATCAACTAACGAGCAAAATAACCAACTAACATCATAATGACAGGATCAAATTAACACATAACAATATCAACTTTAAATGTAAATGGGCTAAATGCTCCAATTAAAAGACACAGACTGGCAAACTGGATAAGGAGTCAAGACCCATCAGTGTGCTGTATTCAGGAAACCCATCTCACGTACAGAGACACACATAGACTCAAAATAAAGGGATGGAGGAAGATCTACCAAGCAAATGGAAAATAAAAAAAGACAGGGGTTGCCATCCTAGTCTCTGATAAAATAGACTTTAAACCAACAAAGATCAAAAGAGACAAAGAAGGCCATTACATAATGGTAAATGGATCAATTCAACAAGAAGAGCTAACTATGCTAAATATATATGCACCCAACACAGGAGCACCCAGATTCATAAAGCAATGTGTCCTTGTGATAGTTTACTGAGAATGATGTTTTCCAGTTTCATCCATGTCCCTACAAACGACACGAATTCATCATTTTTTATGGCTGCATAGTATTCCATGGTGTATATGTGCCACATTTTCTTAATCCAGTCTATCGTTGTTGGACATTTGGGTTGGTTCCAACTCTTTGCTATTGTGAATAGTGCCGCAATAAACATATGTGTGCATGTGTCTTTATAGCAGCATGATTTATAGTCCTTTGAGTATATACCCAGTAATGGGATGGCTGGGTCAAATGGTATTTCTAGTTCTAGATCCCTGAGGAATCGCCACACTGACTTCCACAATGGTTGAACTAGTTTACAGTCCCACCGACAGTGTAAAAGTGTTCCTATTTCTCCACATCCTCTCCAGCACCTGTTGTTTCCTGATTTTTTAATGATGGCCATTCTAACTGGTGTGAGATGGTATCTCACTGTGGTTTTGATTTGCATTTCTCTGATGGCCAGTGATGATGAGCATTTCTTCATGTGTTTTTTGGCTGCATAAATGTCTTCTTTTGAGAAGTGTCTGTTCATGTCCTTTGCCCACCTTTTGATGGGGTTGTTTGTTTTTTTCTGGTAAATTTGTTTGAGTTCATTGTAGATTCTGGATATTAGCCCTTTGTCAGATGAGTAGGTTGCAAAAATTTTCTCCCAATCTGTAGGTTGCCTGTTCACTCTGATGGTAGTTTCTTTTGCTGTGCAGAAGCTCTTTAGTTTAATTAGATCCCATTTGTCAATTTTGGCTTTTGTTGCCAATGCTTTTGGTGTTTTAGACATGAAGTCCTTGCCCACGCCTATGTCCTGAATGGTATTGCCTAGGTTTTCTTGTAGGATTTTAATGGTTTTAGGTCTGACATTTAAGTCTTTAATCCATCTTGAATTAATTTTTGTATAAGGTGTAAGGAAGGGATCCAGTTTCAGCTTTCTACATATGGCTAGCCAGTTTTCCCAGCACCATTTATTAAATAGGGAATCCTTTCCCCATTGCTTGTTTTTGTCAGGTTTGTCAAAGATCAGATAGTTGTAGATATGCGGCATCATTTCTGAGGGCTCTGTTCTGTTCCATTGATCTATGTCTCTGTTGTGGTACCAGTACCATGCTGTTTTGGTTGCTGTAGCCTTGTAGTATAGTTTGAAGTCAGGTAGCGTGATGCCTCCAGCTTTGTTCTTTTGGGTTAGGATTGACTTGGCGATGCAGGCTCTTTTTTGGTTCCATATGAACTTTAAAGTAGTTTTTTCCAATTCTGTGAAGAAAGTCATTGGTAGCTTGATGGGCATGGCATTGAATCTATAAATTACTTTGGGCAGTATGGCCATTTTCACAATATTGATTCTTCCAACCCATGAGCATGGAATGTTCTTCCATTTGTTTGTATCCTCTTTTATTTCATTGAGCAGTGGTTTGTAGTTCTCCTTGAAGAGGTCCTTCACATCCCTTGTAAGTTGGATTCCTTGGTATTTTATTCTCTTTGAAGCAATTGTGAATGGGAGTTCACTCATGATTTGGCTCTCTGTTTGTCTGTGATTGGTGTACAAGAATGCTGGTTCAACATACGCAAATCAATATATGTAATCCAGCATATAAACAGAACCAAACACAAAAACCACATGATTATCTCAATTGATGCAGAAAAGGCCTTTGAATTTTAATTCAACAACCCTTCATGCTAAAAACTCTCAATAAATTAGGTATTGATGGGATGTATCTCAATATAATAAGAGCTATATACGACAAACCCACAGCCAATATCATACTGAATGGGCAAAAACTGGAAGCATTCCCTCTGAAAACTGGCACAAGACAGGGATGCCCTCTCTCACCGCTCCTATTCAACATAGTGCTGGAAGTTCTGGCCAGAGCAATCAGGCAGGAGAAGGAAATAAATGGTATTCAATTAGGAAAAGAGGAAGTCAAACTGTCCCTGTTTGCAGATGACATGATTGTATATCTAGAAAATCCCATTGTCTCAGCCCAAAATCTCCTTAAGCTGATTAGCAACTTCAGCTGAAACAATTTTTGAAAAATAGAAATGAAGTTGGAGAAATCACTTCATCTTATTTTAAGAGTTATTATGTAACTACCTTAATCAAGACTGTGTCGTACTAGCTGAAGGATAGAAAAACAGATCAATGAAATAGAAAAAGAAACCAGAAATAGTTCCACGCAAGTATTGCCAAAGAGTCTTTTTAACAAATGTTGCTGGAAAAATTGTATATCCAGAAAGATGACCCTCACCTTAAATCTCACACATTAGCCAAAAATCATCTCACACTGGATTATAGATTTAATAATAAAGCAAACTATAAACCTGTTTCACCCATGTTTATAGAAGCACTTCTCACAAAGCCAAGAGGTGGAAGCAATGCAAATGTCCAAATGTCATTGACAGATGAGTGGATAAGCAAAATGTGGTATATTCATACAACGGAACATTATTCAGTCTTTAAAGTGGAGGGAATCCTGTCACATGCTACAAAATGGATGAACCTGAAGGTCACTATGCTTGGTGAAATAAGCCAGTCACAAAAAAATCTGTATGGTTCCACTTATATGAGGTATCTAAAGTCATCAAAATTATAGAACTATAAAGTAGAATAATGGTTACTAGGGGATGGGGGAGGGAAGAAGAGTAATTGGTTAATGGGTATAGAGTTTAATTTCTGCAAGAAAATGTTCTGGAGATCTGTTTCACAACAATGCAAATATACTTAACATTACTAAACAGTACACTTAAAAATAGTTCATCTTAACCATGGCAAGTTTTATCGTTTTTAAAAATATAATTTAAAAAGTGGCAGGATAAAAAATCCTATAAAGCTTTCAGAAGAAAAATAAAATCTTTAAGATCTAGGGCTTGATAAAGAATGCTTGACATCAAAAAAGCCATAAAAATAAAATTGGTAAATTACACTTCATCAAAATTTAAAACTTTTACTCTGAAGGACCTTGTTAAGAGGATGAAAAGACAATCTACACACTGGGAGAAAATATTTGGGAACCGTATATCTTACAGATGATTCATTTAGAATATTTAAAGAACTCTCTAAACTCAACAATAACAACAAAACAAAAATTCTAGCTAGAAAATGAGCAAGAGACATGAACAGGCCAAAGAGGATATATAGATGGCAAATAAGCACATGCAAAGATGTTCATCACTAGCGATTAAAAACTGCAAATGAAGACCACAATCAATATCACTGCATACATATAAGAATAGCTTAAAACTACTGACAATACCAAATGTTGGTAAGCATACACAGAAATTATCTCTCTCATACATTGTTTGAGGAAATGTACAGACACTCTGAAAAGTAGTGCAGCAGTTTCTTTTTCTTTTTCTTTTTTTTCTTAATTTCTTTTTGAGGTGGAGTCTTGCTTTTTCACCCAGGCTGAAGTACAGTGGCGCGATCTCGGCTCATTGCAACCTCCGCTTCCCTGGTTCAAGAGATTCTGCTACCTCAGCCTCCATAGTAGTGGGGATTACAGGCACCCGCCACCATGCCCAACTAATTTTTGTATTTTTAGTAGAGATGGAGTTCACCATGTTGGCCAGGCTGGTCTCGAACTCCTGCTCTCAGGTGATCCACCCGCCTCCGCCTCCCAAAGTACTGAGATTACAGGCATAAGCCACTGCGCCCAGCTGCAGCAGTTTCTTAAAGGAATACACATATACTTATATGGCCAATCTCATTCCTGGGCATTTATCTCAGAGGAATGAAAACTTAGGTCCATACAAAGAATTGTACATGATCGTTCATAACGGCTTTAGTTATAAAAGCTTAAAGCTATAAGTAAACAAAATATCTTTAAGTAGGAGGATATTTAAACAAACTGTGGTACATCCATATGGTGGAATATTGCTCCGTAATAAAGAGGAATGAATTGTTGATACATGCAACAATTTGGATGGATTTCAAGGACGTTATCCTAAGTGAAAAAGAAGCCCATGTCAAAAGATCTGAGTCCGTTGATATGATGTCCTTGAAAGGACAAAATTACTGAGATGGAAAACAAATTAGTGGTTACCATGGGTTAGGAATGCTGGGGGGGGGGGGCAGGAAAGTGGGAGTAGATGTAACTATAAAGAGGTAATAATAGGGAGATTTTTGTGGGAGTGGGTTAGTTTTGTATCTTGGTGGTTGTGTGAATCTGCAAATGTGATAAAAGACATAGAACTAATACATATACATTATAACCAATGTCAATTTCCTCCTTTTGATATTGTACTATAATTACTTAAGATATAAGCATGGGGAGAAACTGAATTAGGTGGAAATGAGACCTCTCTGTAATATCTTTGCAACTTTCTATGAATCTGTAATTTTTTCAAAACAAAATATTTTAAAATGTTTGAATCAATTCATTAGTCTAAGCATTCAATGATTAGTATTAGAAAAGAATATGGACTTTTTACTTTTGGTTTAGGTAGAAAATCAACCTAAACTATCAGCTCAAACTATTGGCAGGCATAAAAGCAAAGTACAGAGTCAGTTACAAGCCCATGTGCTCAGATGTCTTACCAGATAGTCCTTGCAAGGAAAAAAAAAAAAAAAGTCTTTCTTATTTCTATTTAAATGACAATACAGGTTTCAAAATATCCTTTCATCATTGAATGATTGACAATATTTATGTATAAACTTGATAAAGATCATTTGAGAAGAATCTTTGTTTTGTGTTGCTGTAGCTACATAAGAGAAAGAAATTATATATATTAAATCTCTCATTGTATCTAGCCATAGCTACAATAGCCGCTTTATAGTGGGAAAAAAAAAGGTTATTTTATTTTGGAAATAAGTACATTTTCAAGTCTGAATCAAAACCTTTCACACTTACTAAAAAATATCTGTACACACAGAACACCAGAGTAAATATTCATATTCATGTCACCTCCCTATAATAAATACATTTACTCATATATTTCTTTCTGTGAATAGATTTTCTGGAGCCATTATAGTAGCTAAAATGTGGTGCAGGAGATAAGAGTGTTTAATCAAGGTTCACAATGATTTGCAGTGGCAGGAGACAGTTTGCGCCTAGAGATAACATTCAGCAGCACATGTTTCTGAGTGAGAGAGACACCTGTCTGATAGTACCACGAGCCAGCCTGTGTGCTTTGCTGAGGCATGTAGTGCTGAAAGCATTAACATTCTGTGCAGTGAAAAAATGTTATGCTTCTAAAACTTTTGAGATTCTGAAAACAATCATCAAATGATACTCTAATTCTGCTTTATGTTCTGAAGTCTCCTGAATTGGGGCAAACAAAAACCTTTAGCCTAAATATAAAATATGGTAATTTAAAACATAAACATAAGTATGTTTATCTAAAGAGAAACCAAAGTTAGTTTTTAATTTTTAGTTATTTTTTTTATTGTGGCAGAAATGCTGAACTTGAGATTTACCTTCTTAACAAATGTATAGGCACAATGTTGTACAACAGATCTCTCTTTTTTTTTTTTTGAGACAGGGTCTTGCTCTATTGCCCAGGCTGGAGTGCAGTGGAGTGAACACAACTCACTGCAGGCTCAATCTCCCGGGCTCAAGCAATTCTCCCACTTCAGCCTCCTGAGTAGTTTGGACCACAGGTGCATGCCACCACATCTGGCTAATTTTTACAATATTTTGTAGAGACAGTCTCACCTTATTTGTCTTACATAAGTGAAACTTTATACCCTTTGATCAACAACCTCCCATTTACCCTTCCCCCAGCTCCTAGTGACCACCATTTTACTTTCTGTGAGACTGACTTAACGTTAGATAGCTCAGATAAATGGCATCATACAGCATTTGTTCTGGCTAACTCACTTAGCACAATATCCTTCAGGTTTATCCATGTTCTTACAAATGGTAGAATTTTTTTAAGAGCTAAATAGTATTTCATTGTATGTATATATCACATTTTCTTTATCCATTCATCTATCGAGGGACATTTAGATTGTTTTGAAATCTTGGGTGTTGCTAATAATGCTGCAGTGAACATAAGAATGCAGAAATTCCTTTGAGTTCCTGATTTCAATTCTATTGGATACACTCAGAAGTGGGATTGCTGGATCATATAGTTGTTCTATTTTTACTTTTGTGAGGAACCTCCATATTGCTTTCCACAGTGGCTGCATCAACTATTCCCATCAACAGTGTATAAGAGTTCAAACTTTTCCACATCCTCAACAGCACTTGTTTATTAAGAGTCATCCTAAAGGTGTGAGGTGATTGACATTTCCCTGATGACTAGTGATGTTGAATTTTTTTTTTTTTGAGACAGGGTCTCACTGTGCCAGCCAGCTGGAGTATAGTGGTGCAAACACAGCTTGCTGCAGCCTCAATCTCCTGGACTCAAGTGATCCTGCTGCCTCAGCCTCCTGGGTAACTGGGACTACAGCCATGTACCACCATGCTTGGCTTATTTTTAAGTATTTTGTGGAGATAGGGTTTCACTATGTTGCCCAGACTGGTCTTGAACTCGTGGGCTCAAGTGATCCTCTCACCTCAGCTTTCCAAAGTGGTGGATTATAGGTGTGAGCCACTGAGCCTAGTTTGAATGCTTTTTAAATATATTTTTTGGCCCTTTGTATGTCATCTTTGGAGAAATGTCTATTCAAATCCTTTGCCCATTAAAAATTATTTTTTGATAATGAGTTGTAGAAGTTCCTTATATATTTGGAGATTAACCCATTATTGGATATGTGGTTTGCAAATATTTTAACCCATTCTATAGGCTGCCTTTTCACTCTGTTGATTGGTTCTTTTGCTATACAGAAGCTATTTAGTCTAAAGGAGTTTCACTTGTTCATTTTTATTGTTATTGCCTGGGCTTTTGTCATATACAGGAAATCATTGTCAAGACAAACATCCAGAATCTTTCCCCCTATGTGTACTAAGAGTTTTACAGTCTGGGGTCATACATTTAAGTCTTTATTTTGAAGTGATTTTTATATATGGTGTGAGATGAGAGTCCAATTTATTCTTCTGCATGTGAGTATCTTGTTTTCCTAACACTATTTGTGGAAGAGACTGTTTTACCCCATTGTGTATTCTTGGCACCATTTTTGAAGATTGGTTGGTTGTATGTGCATGATTTTATTTCTGGGCTGTCTATTCTGTTCCATTGATCTATATTTCTGTTTTAACTTCAGTAAATAAATATAATTAATTCAGCTGGAATTTTGATGGGGATTACATTGAATCTGTTGAACACTTTGGGTAGTATAGACAAGTTAACACTATTAATTCTTCCAACTCATGAGCGTTGGATAACTTCATTTTTTGTGTGTGTCTCATTTATTTTATTACCGTTTATAGTATGTAGTTTAATTTCATGGTGCTCAGAAAAGATACTTGGTTTAATTTCAACCTTTTTGTTAAAACTTGTTTTGTGACCTAATATGTGACATATCCTGTAGAATATTCCCTGTTTACTTGAGAAGAATGCATATTCTGCCACTAGGAGAGGAATGTTTATTACACATCTGTGAGGTAAATTTGGCCTGTAGCATTGTTCAAGTCTGTTGTTTTCTTATCTTTGAGTTCACTAATTCTTTCTTTCTTTTTTCTTGAAGAGGTGTTGAATTTTATGGAAAGCCTTTTCTGCATCTATTGGGATTAAAATGTGGTTTATGTCTTTAGTTATCTCTATGTGATGAATCACATTTATTGATTTGGGTATGTTGAACCAACCTTGCATCCTAGGGATAAAGCTGAGTTGGTTGTGGTGTATCAGCTTTATTACGTGCTGCTGGATTTGGTTCACCAACATTTTGTGGAGGATTTTTGCATCAATACTCATCAAGAACACATATTCATTTAATGTCATAAATTTCCCTCTAAGGAATGTTTTAGTGGAATCCTATAAATTTTAATATATTATGTTTTCTTATTATCATTTAAATGAAAATATTTTTCCATTATTTATTATACTTTAAGTTTTAGGGCACATGTGCACAACGTGCACGTTAGTTACATATGTATACATGTGCCATGTTGGTGTGCTGCACCCATTAATTCATTGTTTAAATATAGGTATATCTCCTAATGCTATCCCTCCCCCGCCCAACTCACAACAGGCCCCGGTGTGTGATGTTCCCCTTCCTGTGTCCATGTGTTCTCATTGTTCAATTCCCACTGATGAGTGAGAACATGCAGTGTTTGGTTTTCTGTCCTTGTGATAGTTTGCTGAGAATGATGGTTTCCAGCTTCATCCATGTCCCTACAAAGGACATGAACTCATCATTTTTTATGGCTGCATAGTATTCCATGGTGTATATGTGCCACATTTTCTTAATCCAGTCTATCGTTGTTGGACCTCTGGGTTGGTTCCAAGTCTTTTTGCTATTGTGAATAGTGCTGCAATAAACATACATGTGCATGTGTCTTTATAGCAGCATGATTTATAGTCCTTTGGGTATATACCCAGTAATGGGATGGCTGGGTCAAATGGTATTTCTAGTTCTAGATCCTTGAGGAATTGCCACACTGACTTCCACAATGGTTGAACTAGTTTGCAGTCCCACCAACAGTGTAAAAGTGTTCCTATTTCTCCACATCCTCTCCAGCACCTGTTGTTTCCTGACTTTTTAATGATTGCCATTCTAACTGGCGTGAGATGGTATCTCATTATGGTTTTGATTTGCATTTCTCTGATGGCCAGTGATGATGAGCATTTTTCATGTGTCTGTTGGCTGCATAAATGTCTTCTTTTGAGAAGTGTCTGTTAATATCTTCCACCCACTTTTTGATGGGGTTGTTTTTTTCTTGTAAATTTGTTTGAGTTCTTTGTAGATTCTGGATGTTAGCCCTTGGTCAGATGAGTAGATTGCAAAAATTTTCTCCCATTCTGTAGGTTGCCTGTTGACTCTGATGGTAGTTTCTTTCGCTGTGCAGAATCTCTTTAGTTAATTAGATCCCATTTGACAATTTTAGCTTTTGTTGCCATTGCTTTTGGTGTTATAGACATGAAGACCTTGCCCATGCCTATGTCCTGAATGGTATTGCCTAGGTTTTCTTCTAGGGTTTTTATGGTTTTAGGTCTAACATGTAAGTCTTTAATCCATCTTCAATTAATTTTTGTATAAGGTGTGAGGACGGGATCCAGTTTCAGCTTTCTACATAGGGCTAGCCAGTTTTCCCAGCACCATTTATAAAATAGGGAATCCTTTCCCCATTTCTTGTTTTTGTCAGATTTGTCAAAGATCAGATGGTTGTACATATGCGGCATTATTTCTGAGAGCTCTGTTCTATTCCATTGATCTATCTGTCTGTTTTGGTACCAGTACCATGCTGTTTTGGTTACTGTAGCCTTGTAGTATAGTTTGAAGTCAGGTAGCATGATGCCTCCAGCTTTGCTCTTTTGGCTTAGGATTGACTTGGCAATGCGGGCTCTTTTTTGGTTAAATATGAACTTTAAAGTAGTTTTTTCCAATTCTGTGAAGAAAGTCATTGATAGCTTGATGGGGACGGCATTTAATCTATAAATTATCATGGGCAGGAGGGCCATTTTCACGATATTGATTCTTCCTACCCATGAGCATAGAATGTTCTTCCGTTTGTTTGTATCCTCTTTTATTTCATTGAGCAGTGGTTTGTAGTTCTCCTTGAAGAGGTCCTTCACATCCCTTGTAAGTTGGATTCCTATGTATTGTCTTCTCTTTGAAGCAATTTTGAAAGGGAATTCACTCTGATTTGGCTCTCCGTTTGTCTGTTATTGTTGTATAAGGATGCTTGTGATTTTTGCACATTGATTTTGTATCCTGAGACTTTGCTGAAGTTGCTAATCAGCTTAAGGAGATTTTGGGCTGAGACGATGGGGTTTTCTAAATATACAATCATGTCATCTGCAAACAGGGACAATTTGACTTCCTCTTTTCCTAATTGAATACCCTTTATTTCCTTCTCCTGCCTGACTGCCCTGGCCAGAACTTCCATCACTATGTTGAATAGGAGTGGTGAGAGAGGGCATCCCTGTCTTGTGCCAGTTTTCAAAGGGAATGCTTCCAGTTTTTGACCATTCAGTATGATATTGGCTATGGGTTTGTCATAGATAGCTCTTATTATTTTGAGATATTTCCCATCAATACCTAACAATACCTAATTTATTGAGAGTTTTTAGCATGAAGAGTTGTTGAATTTTGTCAAAGGCCTTTTCTGCATCTATTGAGATAATCATGTGATTTTTGTCTTTGGTTTTGTTTATATGCTGGATTACTTTTATTGATTTTCATATGTTGAACCAGCCTTGCATCCCAGGGATGAAGCCCACTTGATCATGGTGTATAAGCTTTTTGATGTGCTGCCGGATTTGGTTTGCCAGTGTTTTATTGAGGATTTTTGCATCGATGTTCATCAGGGATATTGGTCTAAAATTCTCTTTTTTTGTTTTGTCTCTGCCAGGCTTTGGTATCAGGATGATGCTGGCCTCATAAAATGAGTTAGGGAGGATTCCCTCTTTTTCTGTTGATTGGAATAGTTTCAGAAGGAATGGTACCAGCTCCTCCTTGTAGCTCTGGTAGAATTCGGCTGTGAATCCATCTTGTCCTGGACTTTTTTTGGTTGGTAAGCTATTAATTATTGCCTCAATTTCAGAGCCTGTTATTGGCCTATTCAGAGATTCAACTTCTTCCTGGTTTAGTCTTGGGAGGGTGTATGTGTCAAGGAATTTATCCATTTCTTCTACATTTTCTAGTTTCTTTGCATAGAGATGTTTATAGTATTCTCTGATGGTAGTGGGTATTTCTGTGGGATCAGTGGTGATATCCCCTTTATCATTTTTTATTGCATGTATTTGATTCTTTTCTTTTTTCTTCTTTATTAGTCTTGCTAGTGGTCTATCAGTTTTGTTGATCTTTTCAAAAAACCAGCTCCTGGATTCATTAATTTTTTGAAGGGATTTTTGTGTCTCTATTTCCTTCAGTTCTGCTCTGATCTTAGTTATTTCTAGCCTTCTGCTAGCTTTTGAATGTGTTTGCTCTTGCTTCTATAGTTCCTTTAATTGTGATGTTAGGGTGTCAATTTTAGATCTTTCCTGCTTTCTCTTGTGGGCATTTAGTGCTGTAAATTTCCCTCTACACACTGCTTTGAATGTGTCCTAGAGATTCTGGTATGTTGTGTCTTTGTTCTCATTGGTTTCAAAGAACATCTTTATTTCTGCCTTCCTTTCATTATGTACCCAGTAGTCATTCAGGAGCAGGTTGTTAAGTTTCCATGTAGTTCGGCATTTTTGAGTGAGTTTCTTAATCCTGAGTTCTTGTTTGATTGCACTGTGGTCTGAGAGACAGTTTGTTATAATTTCTGTTCTTTTACATAGCTCAATCAAAGGAAGGTTTAACTCTGGGAGTTGAATGCACCCATCAAAAAGAAGTTTCTCAAAAAGTTTCTCTCTAGTTTTTATGTGAAGATATTTCCTTTTTCACCATAGGCCTAAAACTGCTCATAAATATCCCTCTGCAGATTCTACAAAAAGACTGTTTCCAAATTGCCCAATCAAAAGTAATGTTCAACTCTGTGAGATGAATGCAGATATCATAAAGAACTTTCTCACAAAGCTACTGTCTAGTTATTATGTGAAGATATTTCCTTTCTCACCATAGGCCTCAAAGTGCTCCAAATGTCCATTTGCAGATTCTCCAAAAGGCTGTTTCAAATCTCCTCAGTCAAAAGAAAGGTTCATCTCCATATGACAAATGCTCACATCACAAAGAAGTTTCTCTGAAATCTCCTGTCTAGTTTTTATGTGAAGATATCTCCTATTTCACCATAGGCCTCAAAGGGCTCACGAATATCTCTTTGGCGATTCTACAAAAACAAAGTCTTTCAAAAATGCTCAATCAAAAGCAACACTCAACCTGTGAGATGAATGCACACATCACAAGAAGTTTCTCAGAATGCTTCTATCTAGTTTTTATATGAAGATATTTCCTTTTTCACCTTAGGCCTCAAACCACTCACAGATATCACTCTACAGATTCTACAAAAAGACAGTTTCCAAACTGCTCAATGAAAAGAAGTTTCAACTCTGTGAGATGAATGTACATATCTCCAAGAAGTTTCTCGGAATGCTTCTGTCTAGTTTTTATGTGAAGATATTCCCTTTTTCACCATAAGCCTCAATGTGCTCCAAATATCCACTTGAAAATTCTATGAAAAGACTGTTTGCAAACTGCTCAATCAAAAGAAAATTTCAACTCGGTGAGATGAAAGCAAACATTACAAAGAAGTTTCTCAGAAAGCTTCCGTCTACTTTTTATGTGAAGTTACTTCCTATTTCACCATAGGAATCAATGGGCTCACAAATATCCCTTAGCAGATTCTACAAAAAGACTGTTTCCAAACTGCTAATGAATAGAAAGTTTCAACTCTGTGAGCTGAATGCACATATCACAAAGAAGCTTCTCAGAATGCTTCTGTCTAGTTTTTATGTGAAGATATTTCCTCTTCCACCATAGTCCTCAAACTGCTCACAAATATCCCTCTGCAGATTCCACAAAAAGACTGATTACAAACTCCTCAATCAAAAGGAAGTTTTAACTAGGTGAGGTGAATGCTCACATCACAAAGAAGTTTCTGAGAATGCTTTGTTGTAGCTTTTATGTGAAGATATTTCCTCTTTCACCTTATTCCTCAAACTGCTCAAAAATATCACACTGCAGATACTAGAAAAAGACTGTCTCCAATCTGATCAATCAAAAGAAATTTTCAACTCTGAGAGGAATGCACACACAACAAAGAAGTTTCTCACAATGCTTCTGTCTAGTTTTTATGTGAAGATATTCAGTTTTTCACCATAGGCCACAAAGCACTCCAAATATCTATTTGCAGATTCTACAAAAAGACAGTTTCCGAACTACTCAATTAAAAGAAAAGTTCAATTCTGTGAGATGAAAGAACACATAACAAAGAAGGTTCTCAGAAAGCTTCTGTCTAGTTTTTATGTGAAGATATTTCCTATTTCACCATGGGCTAAAACTGCTGACAAATATCCCTTTGCAGATTCTACAAAACGACTGTTTCCAAACTGCTCAATCAAAAGAAATGTTAAACACTGTGAGATGAAGGCACATATTATAAAGAAGTTTCTCAGAATGCTTCTGTCTAGTTTTTTTGGGAAGATATTTCCTTTTTCACCATAGGCCTCAAACTGCTCAGAAATATCCCTCTGCAGATTCTACAAATATGCTGTTTCCAAACTGCTGAATAAAAAGAAAGGTTCAACCCTGTGACATGAATGCACACATCACAAAGCAGTTTCTCAGAAAGTTTCTGACTAGTTTTTATTTGAAGATATTTCCTTTTTCACCATAGGCCTCAAAGCGCTCAAATTATCCATTTGCAGATTCTACAAAAATACTGTTTCCAAACTGCTCAGTCAAAAGGACGTTTCAACTCTGTGAGATGAAAGCACACATTACAAAGAAGTTTCTCAGAAATCTTCTGTCTAGTTTTTATGTGAAGGTATTTCCTATTTCACCATAAGCCAAAAGGGCTCACTAATATCCCTTGGAAGATTCTACAAAAAGACTGTTTCCAAACTGCTCAATCAAAAGAATTGTTAAATGATGTGAGATGAATGCACACATCATAAGTAGTTTGTCAGAATGCCTCTGTCTGGTTTTTATGTGAAGATATTTCTTTTTCAATAGGACTCAAACCCCTCAGAAGTATATGCTTGTAGATTCTACAAAAACAGTATTTCCAAACTGCTCAATGAAAAGAAAGGCTAAACTTTGTGAGATGAAAGCCCACATCACAAACAATTTTCTCAGCAATCTTCTGTCTACTTTTTATTTGCAGATATTTCCATTTCTACCATAGGTCTAAAAGCACTCCAAATATCCACTTGCAGATTCTACAGAAAGACTGTTTTCAAACTGCTCAATCAAAAGAAAGGTTCAACTATGTGACATGAAAGCAAACATCACAAAGAAGCTTCTCAGAAGGCTTCTGTCTAGTTTTTATCTGAAGATATTTCCTTTTTCACCATAGGACTCAAAGGGCCACAAATATCCCTTTGCAGATTCTACAAAAACACTGTTTCCAAACTGCTCAATCAAAAGAAAAGTTCAACTCTGTGAGATGAGTGCACACATCACAAAAAACTTTCTCACAAAGCTTCTATCTATTTATTATGTGAAAATAATTCCTTTCTCACCGTAGGCCTCAAAACACTCCAAATATTCATTTGCAGGTTCTACAAAAAGACTGTTTCCAAACTGCTCAAACAAAAGAAAGGTTCAACTCTGTGAAGTGAAAACATACATCACAAGGAAGCTTCTCAGAAAGCTTCCATGTACTTTTTATGTGGAGATATTTCCTCTTTCACTGTAGGCCTCAAACCGCTCACAAATATCCCTGTGCAGATTCTACAAAAAGACTTTTTCTGAACTGCTCATTCAAAAGGAAGGTTCAACACTGAGATGAATACACACATCACAAAGGAGTTTCTCAGAATGGTTCTGTCTTGTTTTTATATGAAGATATTTCTTTTTCACCATAGTTCTCAAACCACTCAGAAATATCCCCTTGCAGATTGCACAAAAAGACTGTTTCCAAACTGCTCAATGAAAAGAAAGGTTCAACTCTGTGAGATGAATGCAAACATCACAAAGAAGTTCCTCACAAGCATTTGTCTAGTTTTTATTTGAAGATACTTCCTTTTTCACCATAGACCTCAAACTGCTCACAAATATCCCTTTGTAGATTCTAAGAAATGACTATTTCCAAAATGCTAAATCAAAAGAAATATTCAACTCCATGAGATAAATGCACGCATCACAAAAAACTTTCTTACAAAGCTTCTGTCTAGTTATTATGTGAAGATATTTCCTATTTCACTATAGGTCTCAATGGGCTCACAAATATTCCTTCCCAGATTCTACAAAAAGACTGTTACCAAACTGCTCAATGAAAAGAATGTTTCAACTCTGGGAGATGAATTCACACATCACAGAGAAGTTTATCAGAATGTTTTTGTCTAGTTTTTATTTGAAGATATTTCCTTTTTCACCATAGGCCTGGAAGTGTTCCAAATATGTGGGCAGCAAGCCACCCAGGCGCTGAGGCAAGAGACCAAGGCCACGAGCTGTTCCAGTATAATAAAATATAAAACAAGAATAGTTATACCAGATATAGATCTTAGATATGATTATATATGGATATCATTAATCATTAGTTTGTGGCAATTACTCTTTATTCCAATTTTATAATAATCCATGCTCTGTAATCATAACCTATGAAAAACTAGGCCATACAGAGATAGGAGCTGAGGGGACTCAGTGAGTTGTGACCAGAAGACAAGAGTGTGAGCCTTCTATTATGCCTGGACAGGGCCACCAGAGGGCTCCTTGGTCTAGTGGTGATGACAGCGTCTCAGAAGACGCCCACTGCCAGGTGGACCATGGTCTAGCAGTAGCGAAAACTGTCAAGGAACAACACCTGCTACTTAGCAGACTGGGAAAGGGAGTCTCCTTTTCCCTGGGGGAGTTTAGAGAAGACTGCTCCTCCACCTCTTGTGGAGGGCCTGACATCAGTCAGGCTTGCCCACAGTTATTTGGAGGTCTAACCATCTCCCTGTGATGGTGTGCTTCAGTGGTCATGCTCCTAGTAAACCTTCATGTTCCATCCTGTACACCTGGCTCTGCCTTCTAGATAGCAGTAGTAAATTAGTGAGAGTACTAATAGTCTCTGATATGTAGAAATAATGGCATAAGCTTTCTTTCTCTTTGTCTCCTATCTCTCTCTGCCTCAGCTGCCAGGCAGGGAAGGGCCCCCTGTCCAGTGGACATGTGACCCACGTGACCTTACCTATCAATGGAGATGACTCACACTCTTTACCCTGCCCCTTTTGCTTTGTATCCAATAAATAACAGCACAGTCAGATATTCGGGGCCACTACCAGTCTCTGTACATTGGTGGTAGTGTTCCCCTGGGCCCAGCTGCCTTTTCTTTTACCTATTCTCTTGTGTCTTTATTTCTACACTCTCTCACCATCTCACACGGGGAGAGAGACACCGACCCTGTGGGGCTGGTCCCTACACAAATACGCATTTGCAGATTGTACAAGAAGACAGTTTCCAAACTGCTCAATCAAAAGAAAGATTCAACTCTAGGAGTTGAAAGCACACATGAAAAGAAGTTTCTCAGAAACTTTCTGTCTAGTTTTTATGTGAAGATATTTCCTATTTCACCATAAGGCTAAAGATCTCACAAATATCCCTTGGTAGATTCAACAAAAAGACTGTTTAAAAACTGCTCAATCAAAAGAAATGTTCAACTCTGTGAGATGAATGCACACATCACAAAAGAGTTTCTCAGAATGCATCGGTCTAGTTTTTATGTGAATATATTTCATTTTCACCATAGACCTCAAACTGCTCAGAAATAGCCCCTTGCAGACTCTACAAAAAGACTGTTTCCAAACTGCTCAATGAAAAGAAAGGTTCAACACTGTGAGATGAATGCAATAATCACAAAAAAGTTTCTCAGAATGCTTCTGTCTAGTTTTTATGTGAAGATATTTCTTTTCCACCATAGGCCTCAAATGGCTCACAAATATCCCTCTGCTGATTCTACAAAAAGACAGTTTCCAAACTGCTCAACCAAAGGAAAGCTTCAACTCTGTGGGATGAATGCAAACATCACAAAGAAGTTTCTCAGAATCCTTTGGTCTAGCTTTTATGTGTAGATATTTCTTTTCCACCATAGAGCTCAAATGGCTCAAAAATATCCCTCTGCAGATTCTACAAAAATACTGTTTCTAAACTGCTCAATGAAAATAAAGGCTGAACTCTGCAGGTTGAATGCACATATCACAAGTAACTTTCTGAGAATGCTTCTGTCTAGTTTTTATATGAAGATATTTACTTATTCACCACAGGCCTCAAAGTGCTCAAAAATCCATCTCCAGGTGCTATAAAGAGACTGTTTCCAAACTGCTCAATCACAGGAAGGGTTCGACACTGTGAGATGAATGGAAACGTCACAAAAATATTTCTCAAAAACTTTCTGTCTAGCTTTTATATGAAGATATTTCCTTTTTCACTCTAGGCCTCAAACCACTCACAAATATCCCTTTGCAGATTCTACAAAAAGACTGTTTCCAAACTGCTCAATCAAAAGAAGTATTCAACCCTGAGAGATGAATGCAGACATCACAAATAACTTTCTCACAAAGATTCTGTCTAGTTATTATGTGAAGATGTTTCCTTTCTCACCATAGACCCATAAGCACTCCAAATATCCACTTGCAGATTCAACGAAAACACTGTTTCAAAACTGCTCAATCAAAAGAAAAGTTCAACCCTGAGATGTGAATGGACACATCAAAAAGAAGTTTCTCAGAATGCTTCTGTGTGATTTTTATGAGAAGATATTTGTTTTTCACCATAGGCATTCAAAGCACTCCAAATATCCATTTTCAGACTCTACATAAAGAATGTTTCCAAACTTCTCAATCAAAGGAAAGGTTCAAGTTTGAGAGATGAATGCACACAACACAAAGAAGTTTCTCAGAATGCTTCTGTCTAGTTTTCATGTGAAGATATTTCCTTTTTCACCATAGTCCTCAAAGTGCTCCAAATATATATTTGTAGATATCACAAAGCGACTGTTTCCAAACTGCTCAATCAAAATAAATCTTCAACGCTGTGAGATGAATGCAAACATCACAGAGAAGTTTCTCAGCATGCTTCTGTCTAGTTTTTATGTGAAGATATTTCCCTTTTCACCATAGGCCTCAAAGAGCTCCAATTATCCACTTGCAGATTCTTAAAAAAGACCATTTCCAAACTGCTGAATCAAAAGAAAGATTCAACTCTCTGAGATGAATGCTGACAACTCAAATAAGTTTCTCAGAATGATTCTGTCTAGATTTTCTGTGAAGATATTTACTTTTTCACCGTAGGCCTCAAAGCACTCCAAATGTCCATTTGCAGATTCTACAAAAAGACTGGTTCTAAACTGCTCAATCAAAAGAAATTTTCAACTCTGTGATATGAAAGAACATATCACAAAGAAGTTTCTCAAAAAGTTTCTGTATAGTTTTTATGTGAAGATAGTCCCTATTTCCACATAGGCATCAATTGACTTTAAAATATCCCTCTGAAGATTCTACAAAATGACTGTTTCCAAACTGCTCAATCAAAAGAGATTCAATTCTCTGAGATGAATGCACACATCACAAATAAGTTTCTCAGAATGCTTCCATCTAGTTTTTATGTTGAAGATATTGCCTATTTCACCATAGGCCTCAAAGGGCTCCAAATATCCACTTGCAGATTGTACAGAAAGAGGGTTTCAAGGCTGCTGAATCCAAAGAAGATTCAAGTCTTTGAGATGAATGCACACATCACAAAGAAGTTTCTCAGAATGCTTCTGTCTAGTTTTTATGTGAAGATATTTTCTTTTTAACCATAGGCTTCAAAGTGCTCCAAACATCCATTTTCAGATTCCACAAAAAGGCTGTTTCCAAACTGCTCAATCAGAAGAAAAGTTCAGCTCTGTGAGATAAATGCACACATCACAAAGAAGTTTCTCAGAATGCTTCTGTCTACTTTTTATGTGAAGATATTTCTTTTTCCACAATAGGCCACAAAGTGCTCCAAATATGCACTGGCATATTCTACAAAAGGAGTGTTTCAAAACTGCTCAATCAAAAGAAAGGTTCAAATCTGTGAAATGCATGCACACGTCATGAAGAAGTTTCACAGAATGCTTCTATCTAGTTTTTGTGTGAAGATATTTCCTTTTCCACCATAGGCTTCAAAGCGCTCAAAATACCCACTTGCAGATTATACAAAAACAGTGTTTGCAAATTGCTCAATCAAAAGAAAGGTTCAACTCTGTGAGATGAATGCACACATCACAAAGTAGTTTCTCAAAATGAATCTGTCTAGTTTTTATTTGAAGATATTTCCTTTTTAACGATAGGCTGCAAAGTGCTCCAAATATCCACTTGCAGATTCTACAAAAAGAGTGTTTCAAAACTGCTCTATTAAAACAAATGTTCAACTCTGTGAAATGAATGTACACATCTTGAAGAAGTTTCTCAGAATGCTTCTGTCTAGTTTTTATGTGAAGATATTTCCTTTTCACCATAAGCCACAAAGCACTCCAAATATCCATTTGCAGATACTACAAAGAGACTGTTTCCAAACTGCTCAATCAAAAGAAACCTTCAACTCTGTGAGAGGAATGCACACATCACAAAGAAGTTTCTCAGAATGCTTCTGTCTAGTTTTTATGTGAAGATATTTCATATCTCATGATAGGCCTCAAATCGCTCCAAATATCCATTTGGAGATTCTACAAATAGACTGTTTCCAAGCTGCTCAATCAAAAGAAAGTTTCACCTCTGTAAGATGAAACACACATCACAAAGAAGTTTCTCAGAAAGTTTCTTCTAGTTTTTATGTGAAGATATTTCCTATTCTCCCATAGGCCACAATGGGCTTACTAATATCTCCCTGCAAATTCTACAAACCAACTGTTTCCAAACTGCTCAATATAAAGAAATGGTCAACTCTGTGAGATTAATGCACACATCATAGAGAACTTTCTCAGAATGCTTCTGTCTAGCTTTTATGTGAAGATATTTTCTTTTCCACTGTAGGCCTCAAAGCCCTCCAAATATTCACTTACAGATTCTACAAAAGGACTTTTTAAAAACTGCTCAATCAAAAGAAAGGTTCAAGTCCATGAGATGAATACACACATTGCAAAGAAGTTTCTCAGAATGCTTCTGTCTAGTTTTTATGATAAGATATTTCCTTATTCAACATAGGCCTCAAAGGGCTCCAAATATCCATTTGCAGATACTACAAAAAGACGCATCCAAATTGCTCAATCAAAAGAAACTTTCAACTCTGTGAGATGAATGCACACATCATGAAGAAGTTTCTCAGAAAGTTTCAGTCTAGTTTTCATGTGAAGATATTTCCAAATTCCCCATAGGTCTCAATGGGCTCACAAATATCCCTTTGCAGATTCTATCACAAGACTATTTCCAAACTGTTCAATCAAAAGAAACATTCAACTCTGTGATACGAATGCCCACATCACAAAGAAGTTTCTCAGAATGCTTCTGTCCAGTTTTCATTTGAAGATATTTCCTTTTTCACCATAGGCCTCAAAGTGCTCCAAATATCCTTTTGCACATACTACAAAAAGACAGTTTCCAAAGTGCTCAATGAAAAGAAAAGTGCAACCCTGTGAAGTGAATGCAGACATCACAAAGAAGTTTCTTGGAATGCTTCTGTCTAGTTTTTATGTGAAGATATTTCCATTTTCACTATATGCCTCAAAGTGCTCAAAATATCCATTTGTAGATTCTACAAAAAGACGTTTCCAAACTGCTCAATCAAAAGAAAGTTTCCACTCTGTGAGATGAAAGCACACATCACAAAGAAGTTTCTGAGAAAGTTTCTGTCTAGGTTTTATGGGAAGAGATTTCCTTTTCCAGCATAGGCCTCAAAGCGCTAGAAACATACCCTTGCAGATTCTACTAAAAGACGGTTTCCAAACTGCTAAATCAAAAGAAATGTTCAACTCTGTGAAATGAATGCACACATCACAAAGAAGTTTCTCAGAATGCTTCTATCTAATTTTTATGTGAAGATATTTCCTTTTTCCTCATAGGCCTCAAAGCACTGCAAATATCCTTTTGCAGATACTACAAAAAGACTGTTTCCAAATTGCTCAGATAAAAGAAAGGTTCAACTTTGTGAGATGGAAGCACACATCACAAAGAAGTTTCTCATAATGATTCTGTCTATTCTTTATGTGAATATATTTCTTTTTTCACCATAGGCCTCAAAGCTTTCCAAATCTCCTTTTGCAGATACTACAAAAAGACTCTTTCCAAACTGCTCAATCTAAAGAGAGGTTCAACTCTGTGAGATGAATGCAAGTATCACAAATAAGTTTCTGATAATTCTTCTATCTAGTTTTTATGTGAAGATATTTCCTTATTCACTGTAGGCCTCAAAGAGCTCCAAATATCCATCTGCAGATTTTACAAAAAGACTGTTTCCAAACTGCTTAATCAAAAGAAAGTTTCCACTCTGTGAGATGAAGGCACACATCACAAAGAAGTTTCTCAGAAACTTTCTGTCTTGTAATTACGTGAAGATATTTCCTCCAGGCCTCAATGGGCTCACAAATATCCATTTGCAGAACCTACAAAACGACTGTTCCCAAATTACTCAATCCAAAGAATGTTTCAACTCTCTGAGATGAATGCAAGCATCACAAAGAAATTTCTCAGAATATTTCTGTCTATTTTTTGTTTGAAGATATTTCCATATTCACCATAGGCCTCAAAGTGATCTAAATATCCATTTGCAGATTTTACAAAAAGACTGTTTCCAAACTGCTCAATCAAAGGAAAGTTTCAACTCTGTGAGATGATGGCACACACCTCAAAGAAGTTTCTCAGAAACTTTCTGTCTTGTATTTACATGAAGATATTTCCTTTTCCACTATAGGCCGCAAAGTGCTCCAAATATCCACTTGCATATGCTACAAACAGAATGTTTCAAAAGTGCTCGAAGAGAAGAAAGGTTCATCTCTGTGAGATGAATGCAGACATCACAAAGAATTTTCTCAGAATGCTTCTGCTAGTTTTTGAGAAGAAATTTCCTTTTTCACCATAGGCCTCAATGCACTCAAAATATCCATTTGCAGATATTACAAAAAGACTGTTTCCTAACTGTGTAATCAAAAGAAAGTTTCAACTCTGTGAGTTGAATGCACATATCACAAAGAAGTTCCTCAGTATGCTTCTGTCTATTTTTTAAGTGAGGATACTTCCTTTTTCACCACAGGCCTTAAATCACTCCAAATATCCATTTGCAGATTACACAAAAAGTTTCCAAACTACTCAATCAAAAGAAAGGTTCAACTGTATGAGATGAAAGCACACATCACAAAGAAGTTTCTCAGAAAGTTTCTGTCTAATTTTTATGTTAAGATATTTCCTATCGCCCCATAGGCCTCAATGGGCACAAAAATATACTACTGCAGATTCTACAAAATGACTGTTTCCAAACTGCTCAATCAAAAGAATGGTTCGACTCTGTAAAATGAATGCACACATCACAAAGAAGTTTCTCAGAATGCTTCTCTCTAGTTTTCGTGTGAAGATATTTAGTTTTCCACCACAGGCATCAAAATGCTCCAAATATCCACTGGCAGATTCTACTAAAAGAGTGTTTCAAAACTGCTGAATCAAAAGAGAGGTTCAAATTTGTGAGATGAATGCACATATCACAAAGAAGTTTCTCAGAAATTTTCTGTCTAGTTTTTATGTGAAGACGTTTCCTATTTCAAGAGAGGCCTCAAGGCTCTCACAAATATTCCTTTTCAGATTCTACAAAACGACTGTTTCCAAACTGCTCAATAAAGAAACGTTTAAATCTGTGAGATGAATGCACACATAGCAAAGAAGTTTATCAGATTTCTTCTGCCTAGTTTTTATGGGGAGATACTGCGTTTTACACAATAAGGCTCAGAGTGCTCCAAATATCTCTTTGCAGATACTACAAAAAGACTGTTTCCAAACTGCTCCATCAAAAGAAAGGTTCAACTCTGTGACATGAATGCACACATCTGAAAAAAGTTTCTCATAATGCTTCTGTCTATTTTTTATGTGAAGATATTTCATTTTTCACTATAAGTCTCAAAGCACTGCAAATATCCAATTGCAGATACTATAAAAGGACTGTTTCTAAACTGCTCAATAAAAAGAAATTTTCAACCCTGTGAGATGAAAGCTAACATCACAAACAAGTTTCTAAGGCAGTTTCTCTCTAGTTTTCATGTGAAGATAATTGCTATTTCCCCAGAGGCCTCAAAGGGTTCAGAAATATCCCTTTGCAGAGTTTACAAAACGACTGCTTCCAAACTGCTCAATCAAAAGAAAAGCTCAACTCTGTGAGATGAATGCACATATCACAAAGAAATTTTTCAGAATGCTTCTGTCTAGTTTTTATGTGAAGGTGTTTCCTTTTCCACCACAGGCCACAAAGTGCTCCAAATATCCACTTGCAGATACTACAAACAGAGATTTTCAAAACTGTTCAATCAAAAGAAAGGTACAACTATGTGAGGTGAATGTACACATCACTAATAAGTTTCTCAGAATGCTTAGGCATAGTTTTTATGTGAAAACATTTCCTATTGCCCCATAAGACTCAATATGCTCACAAATATGCCTCTGCAGATTCTATAAAACGACTCTTTCCAAACTGCTCAATCAAATGAAAGGATCAACTCTGTGAGATGAATGCACACATCACATAGAAGTTTCTCAGTGTTCTTCCATCTAGTTTTTATGTGAAGATATGTCCTTTTCCACCATAGGCCTCAAAACAGTCCAAATATCCACTGTCAAATTCTACAAAAAGAGTGTTTCAAAACTGGCCAATCAAAAGAAAGTTTAAACTCTATGAGATGAATGCACACATCACAAAGAAGTCTCTCAGAATGCTTCTGTCTAGTTTTTATGTGAAGATATTTCCTGTTCCAAAATAGGCCTCAAAGCGCTCCAAATATCCATTTGCAGATTCTACAAAAAGAGAGTTTACAAACTGCTAAATCAAAAGAAAGGTCCAACTCTGTGAGATGAATGCACACATCAAAAAGAAGTGACTCAGAATGCTTTTGTGTAGTTTTTATGTGAAGTTATTTCCTTTTCAAACATAGGCCAAAAGTGCTCCAAATATCCACTTGCAAATTCTAAAAGAAGAGTGTTTCAGAACTGCTCCATCACAAAAAAGGTTCAAATCTGTGAGATGAATGCACACATCACAAAGAAGTTTCTCAGAATGCTTATGTCTAGTTTTGATGTGAAGATCTTTCCTTTTCCAATCTAGGCCTAAAGGAGCACAAAATATCCACCTCCAGAATCTACAAAAAGTGTGTTTCCAAACTGCTCAATCAAAAGAAAGATTCAACTCTGTGAGATGAAAACACACATCACAAAGAAGTTTCTCAGAATGCTTCTGTCTGGTTTTTATGTGAAGTTATTTCTTTTCCACTATAGGTCTCAAAGCACTACAAATATCCACTTGCAGATTCTACAAAAAGAGTGTTTCAAAATTGCTCAATCAAAAAAAAGGTTCAAATCTATGAGATGAATACACACATCACAAATAAGTTTCTCAGAATGCTTCTTTCTTGCTTTATGTGAAGATACATTCTTTTTCAGCATATGCTTCAAAGAGCCCCATATATCCATTTGCAGATAGTACAAAAAGAGTGTTTCCAAACGGTTCAATCAAAAGAAAGGTTCAAGTCTGTGAGATGAATGCACACATCACAAAGTAGTTTCTCAGAATGCATCTGTCTAGTTTTTATGTGAAGTTATTTCCTTTTCCAAGATAGGCCTCAAAGCGCTCCAAATATCTGCTTGATGATTCTGCAAGAAGAGTGTTTCAAAACTGCTCAATCAAAAGAAAGCTTGAACCTTGTGAGATGAATGCAAGCATCACAAAGCAGTTTCTCAGAATGCTTCTGTCTAGTTTTTATGTGACGATATTTCTTTTTCCAATGTGGGTTTAAAAGGGCTGCATATATCCATTCGCAGATAGTACAAAAGGACTGTTTCCTGACTGGTCAATGAAAATAAGGATTCAACTCTGTGAGATGAATGCACACATCACAAAGAAGTTTCTCAGAATCCTTCTGTGTCAGTTTTATGTGAAGATATTTCCTTTTCCACCACAGGCCTCAAAGCACTGCAAATATCCACTTGCAGATTCTACAAAAGCAGTGTTTCAAAACTGGGCATTTGAAAGAGAGGTTCAAGACTGTGAGATGAATGCACACCTCACAAAGAAGTATCTCAGGATGCTTCTGTCTAGTTTTTATGTGAAGATATTTCCTTTTCCACCATAGGCCTCAAAAGCTCCAAATACTCCTTTGCAGATACTACAAGAAGAGTGTTTCCAAACTGCTCAATCAAGAGAAAGGTTCAAGTCTCTGAGATGAATGCACACATTACAAAGTAGTTTCTCAGAATGATTCTGTCTAGTTTTAATGGGAAGTTATTTCCTTTTCTAACATAGGCCTCAATGTGCTCCAAATATCCACTTGCAGATTCTACAAAATGAGTGTTTCAAAACTGCTAAATAAAAAGAAAGTTTCAACTGTGTGAGATGAATGCACACAACACAAAGGAGTTTCTCAGAGTGCTTCTCTCTAGTTTTTATGTGAAGTTATTTCCCTTTCCACTATAGGCCTCAAAGTACTCCAAATATCCACTTGCAGATTCTACAAAAAGACTGTTGCAATAGTGCTCTATCAATGTAAATGTTCAACTCTGTGAGATGAATGCACACATCACAAAGAAGTTTCCTACAATACTTCTGTCTTGCTTTTAGGTGAAGATATTTCCTTTTCCATGATAGGCCTCAAACCACTCCAAATATACACTTACAGATTCTATTAAAAGAGTATTTCAAAACTGTTCAATCAAAAGAATGATTCAACTCTGTGAGGTGAATGCACACATCACAATGAAGTTTCTCAGAATTCTTCTGTCTACTTTTTATGAGATGTTATTTCCTTTTCAACCATAGGCCTCAAAGTGCTCCAAATATCCACTTGGAGATACTTCAAAAAGAGTGTTTCAAAACTCCTCAATGAAAAGAAATGTTCAATTCTGTGAGATGAAAGCACACATCACAAAGAAGTTTCTCAGAGTGCTTCAGTCTACTATTTATGTGAAGATATTTCCTTTTCCACTGTAGGCCCCAAAAAGCTGCATATATCCATTTGCAGATAGTACAAATGACTGTTTCCAAACTGGTCAATGAAAATAAAGTTTCAACTCTTTAAGGTAAATGCACACATCACAAACATTTTCTCAGAATGCTTCTGTCTAGTTTTTATGTGAAGATATTTCCTTTTCCACTATAGGCCTCAAAGCACTCCACATATCGATTTGCAGATACTACAAAAAGAATGTTTCCAAACTGCTCAATGAAAAGAAATGTTGAACTCTGTGAGATGAATGCACACATCACACAGAAGTTTCTCACAATGCTTCTGTCTTGTTTTCAGGTGAAGATATTTCCTTTTCCACTATAGGCCTCAAACCGCTCCAAATATAAACTTGCAGATTCTACAAATAGAGTATTTCAAAACTGTTCAATCATAAGAATGGTTCAACTCTTTGAGTTAAATGCACAAATCACAAAGAACTTTCTCAGAATTCTTCTGTCTACTTTTTATGAGATGTTATTTCCTTTTCAACCATAGGCATCAAAGCACTCCATATATCCACTTGGAGATTCTACAAAAAGACTGTTTCCAAACTGCTCAGTCAAAAGAAAGTTTCAACTCTGTGAGATGAATGCATACATCACAAAGAAGTTTCTCAGAATGCTTCTGTCTAGTTTTTCTGTGAAGATATTTCCTTTTCCACCATAGGTCTCAAACCGCTTGAAATATACACTTGTAGATTATACAAAATAGTCTTTCCAAACTGCTCAACCAAAACACATGTTCAACTCTGTGAGACTAATGCACACATCACAAAGGAGTTTCTCAGAATTGTTCTGTGTAGTTTTTATGTGAAGTTATTTCCTTTGCCACCATGGGCCCCAAAGCACACCAAATATCCACTTGCAGATTCTGCAACAAGAGTGTTTCAAAAATGCTAAATCAAAAGAAACGTTCAACTCTGTGAGATGAATACACACATGACAAAGAAGTTTCTCGGAACACTTCTGTCTAGTTTATGCGTGAAAATATTTCCTTTTCCATCAAAGTCTTCTAAGCCCTCAAAATGTCCACTTGCAGATTCTACAAAAGGAGTGTTTCTAACCTCTCAATCCAAAAAAAGTTTCAACTCTGTGAGATGAATGCACACATCACAAAGAAGTTTCTCAGTATGCTACTGTCTTGTTTTTATGTGAAGATGTTTCCTTTGCCACCATAGGCCCCAAAGTGCTCCAATATCCACTTGCAGATTCTACAAAAAGAGTGTTTCAAAACTGCTCAATCAAAAGAAAGGTTCAAATATGGGAGATGAATGCACACATCACAAAGGTGTTTCTCAGAATGCTTCTCTCTTTTTTTATGTGAAGATGTTTCCTTTGCCACCATAGGCCTCAAAGTGCTCCAAATATCCACTTGCAGATTCTACAAAAAGATGGCTTCAAAACTGATCAATCATTTGAAAGTTTCAACTCTGTGAGATGAATGCACACATCCAAATAATTTTCTCAGAATGCTTCTGTCTAGTTTTTATGTAATGTGATTTCCTTTTCAACCATAGGCCTGAATGTGATCTAAATATCCCTTGCAGATTCTACAAAAAGAGTGTTTCAAAACTGCTCAATCAGAAGACACTTCCAACTCTGTGACATGAGTGCACACCTCACAAACAAGTTTCTCAGAGTGCTTCTGTATAATTTTTATGTGAAGATATTTCCTTTTCCACCATAGGTCTCAAAGCACTGCAAATATCCACTTGGAGATTCTACACAAAGAGTGTTTAAAAACTGCTCAATCAAAACAAATGTTCAACTCTGTGAGACGAATGCACACATCACAAAGAAGTTTCTCAGAATTCTTCTGTCTAGTTTATATGTGAAGATATTTCCTTTCCCAAAATAGGCCACAAAGCGCCCCAAATATCCACTTGCAGATACTACAACAAGATGGTTTCCAAAGTGCTCTGTCAACGGAAATGTTCAACTCTGTGAGATGAATGCAAACTTCACAAATAAGTTTCTTACAATATTTCTGTCTAGTTTTTAGGTGAAGATATTTACTTTTCCACCATAGGTCTCAAACCACTCCAAATATCCAGTTGCAGATTGTACAAAATAGTCTTTCCAAAGTGCCCAATCAAAAGAAATATTCAACTCTGTGAGATGAATACACACATCATAAGGTAGTTTCTCAGAATGCTTCTGTCTGGTTTTTATGTGAAGTTATTTCCATTTCCACCATAGGCCCCAAAGCACAAAAAATATCCACTTGCGGATTCTGCAATGAGTGTTTCAAAACTGCTAAATCAAAAGAAAGGTTCAACTCTGTGAGATGAATGCACACAACAAAGAAGTTTCTCAGCATGCTTCTGTCTAGTTTTTATGTGAAGATATTTCCTTTTCCACCAAAGTCTTCTAAGCCCTCCAAATGTCCACTTGCAGATTCTACAAAAAGAGTGTTTCAAACTTCTCAATCCAAAGAAAGTTTAAACTATGTGAGATGAATGCACACATCACAAAGAAGTTTCTCAGAATGCCTCTGTCTAGTTTTTATGTGAAGATGTTTCCTTTGCCACCATAGGCCTCAAAGTGCTCCAAATATCCACTTGAAGATTCTACAAAAAGAGTGTTTCAAAACTGCTTAATCATACAAAAGTTTCAACTCTGTGAGATGAATGCACACATCACAAAGAAGTTTTGCAGAATGCTTCTGTATAGTTTTTATGTGATGTTATTTCCTTTTCAACCATAGGCCTGAACACAATCTAAATATCCCTTGCAGATTCTACAAAAAGAGTGTTTCAAAACTGCTCAATCACAAGAAACTTTCAACTCTGTGAGCTGTATGCACACTTCACAAACAAGTTTCTCAGAATGCTTCTGTCTAGTTTTTATGTGAAGATATTTCCTTTTCCACAATAGGCCTCAAAGCACTCAAAATGTCCACTTGCAGATTCTACAAAAAGAGTGTTTCAAAACTGCTCAATCAAAGGAAAAGTTCAACTCTGTGAGATGAATGCACACACCGCAAAGAAGTTTCTCAGAATGCTTCTGCCTAGTTTTTATGTGAAGATATTTCCTTTTCCACCAGAGGCCTCTAAGCAGTACAAATATCCATTTGCAGATTCTACAAAAAGTGTTTCAAAACTGCTCAATCAAAAGAACGTTCAACTCTTTGAGGGGAATGCCCACATCACAAAGAAGTTTCTCAGAATGGTTCTGTGTAGTTTTTACATGAAGGTATTTCCTTTTCCACCATAGGCCTCAAAATGCTACAAATATCCATTTGCAGTTTCTACGAAAAGAGTGTTTGCAAACTGCTGAATCAAAAGGAAAATTCAACTCTGTGACATGAATGCACACACCACAAAGAAGTTTCTCAGAATGCTTCTGTCTAGTTTTTATGTGAAGTTATTTCCTTTTCCACTATTGGCCACAAAGCACTCCAAATATCCACTTTTAGATTCTATAAAAATAGTGTTTCATGAACCTGCAGAAATTCCTTGACATACAAGCGATAATATAAGAGACACACACCATGTTCCTGTTGATGCAGTAATGTCCAGTAATCCCAGGATTACTTGTAATAACTCAATCTGTTGAGCACTTACTATGTGCTCTAGAAGTCAGATACCATGTTGTGAGGACATACACGAATCCTATGGAGGGGTTCATGTAGTAAGCAATTAAGGTCCCCAGCCCACAGGCAGCAAGAAACTGAGGTCTGCAAACAACCTTGTGGGTGAGCTTGGAAGCTGATTCTCCAACTCCAGTGAAGCTTTTGAATGACTGTAGCACCAGCAACCATTTGACATGAGGGTTCTTGCGTTGGAACCACCCAGCTAAGGCTCTCCGAGATTCCTGGCCCACATAAACTGTGAGATTATAAATATTTGTTGGCTTAGGTTGCCATGTTTTGGGGGTAATTTGTTACACAGCACTAGGTAACGAGTACAATGATCTTGCAGGAAAATAATGACACCATGGAGGTGAGATTGAAAGCTGTTTGAATAGTCTGATAGAGAAATGCTGAGATCAAACCATTTAATAATGGGGTAAAAAAAACAGGTCAGATACAGATAGGGCAGAACAGATACTCATTTGGGGAACTCAGGGAAAAACTGTAAAAGAACAATAAGGGAGGAACTGAGGCTGGCTCTTGAGTTTCTAGTTTAGGAGACTAAGTGGGGTTGCAACCATTAACCAAAGCAGAGAAAACATATAAAAGATGGAAGAGGTTTCAATGATAGGGAGGAGGAAGGGAAGAAAAGGAAGAAAACCAGCAGGGAATAATAAATCCAGTAAAAATTGTACTATGCTATGAGAGGTCATTGTGTCAGCTTCTACAGTGATGTCAAGTACAATCAAAACTGGAGGTATGCCATTAGATTTCAAATTTAGGAGGACCACTGATGAAGCAGCTTCCATAGTGTGACAGTAGAAAATATAGACACTGAAAAGTTGAGAAGTAAATGGAAGGTGACCAGGTAGCACCAAGAGATGTGGACTATTCTTTCAAGAAGTCTGACTTTTGAGGAGAAGTGGGAAACTGAGTGGTGTCTGTTTTAGAGTAAGGTTAAAAAAAATGAGGAAAAAGGCTTATTTGTACATTCTGTTGGTTATTCATTGGTTCAATGGCTTTTTGATTCTGTTTTAGGACTACAAGATTTAAACATGGTAAGTTAAAGGGAAAGAGCCAGAGAGATTGAAGCTCTAGATGAAAAAATGGAATGATGAAAAAACCAACAACCAGGAACACAGTGAAATTGATGGGATGTTACTGATTTTGGCCTCAGAGAATAAGAGTACCTTCCCTCCATCTAAAGTTAGAGGCAAGAGGGAGGGGATGAATGAACACAGTCATGATGAAGTTTAGAAACAGAAGGAATGAATGTAAAAGGAATTCCTACCCTGTAAATTCATTTTCTCTGGAAAGGAAGACCAATCAAGACAGTGAAAGTCTTGCTGAAGACAGGAGATGACGCACATAGTAATAGTTTGGAATCACCATTTTGGAGAATGCAAGAGATTGCTAAGCAATGCTGAGACTCCAACAGAAATTAAAAACCAATATCCTTGCCTGTGTCAGTCAGCATAGTTATGTGATTTCCTCCCTCCATCCTCTGCATATCAGAGTAGAAAGAGAGTACTGGATGTTCTTTGAGTATTTAACCCAAGCATCCAAGAGCAGAAGTATCATACATCTGAATCTCATAAAAAAGGCACCTAGAAAAAAGTATTCTCAAATTTTAAAAAGCCTTATTGTTTATGATGTAGATGTTTTGTGTTTGTATTCATTTATATATTTGGAGCTAGAAACATGAGAGAGAACTGTGACAAAGACAAAAAGAATAACCTCTATCAAAAGCAGACAATAAGCAACCCTGTCACTAGATGTATTTGTCTCAAAGAATATTGAATTCTACCTGTATTCATTAGATAAATGATAGAAACTAAGGGAAAATGCCTGGCGATGTAAAGAGTTTTGATTTTTGCAACATGCATCTAAAAAAACCCAAAAGTGACCCTTCAGTAATGGGATGGGACAAACTTTTAAAATATTTCAGAGATCTCTAGCAAGTACAAAATTGTTTACTACAAAATCCCAGTAAACTTGAGGTTAATATGTCTGGATTATAAGGTTCAAATGTGATGTAAATCAATTTAATGTTGTTTTCAACTTCCTCATGGAGTCAAGGTCTCTTTGGTGTTTAGCACCTATAAATAAAAGTAAATGCACTATCAAAAAAAAAAAGTGTTTCAAAACTCCTGAATCAAAACAAAAGCTCAACTCTGTGACATGAATGCACACATCACAGAGAAGTTTCTCAGAATGTTTCTGTCTAGTTTTTATGTGAAGACATTTCCTTTTCCACCTTAGGTCCCAAAGCCCAAATATCCACTTGCAGATTCTACAAAAAGAATGTTTCCAAACCGGTCAATCAAAAGAAAGTTTCAACTCTGTGAAATGAATGCACATATCACAAAGAAGTTTCTCAGAATGCTTCTATTTAGTTTATGTGAAGATATTTCCTTTTCCAAAATAGGCCTCAAAGTGCTCCAAATATCCACTTGCAGATAGTACAAAAAGACTGTGTCTAAAGTACTCAATAAAAGGAAAGGTTCAACTCTGTGAGATGAATGCACACATCACAAAGAAGTTTCTCAGAATGCTTCTGTCTAGTTTTTATGTGAAGTTATTTCCTTTTCCACCATAGGGATCAAAGTGCTCCAAATATCCACCTTCAGATTCTACAAAAAGAGTGTTTCAAAACTTCTCAATCAAAACAAAGGTTCAACTCTGTGAGACGAATGCACATATCACAAAGGAGTTCCTCAGAATGCTTCTCTCTAGTTTTTTTTGTGAAGATATTTCCAATTCCAGTATAGCTTCAAATCGCTCCAAATTTCCACTTGTGTATTCTACAACAAGAGTGTTTAAAAACTGCTCAATCAAAACAAAGTTCAAACGCTGTGAGATAAATGCACACATCACAAAGAAGTTTCTCAGATTGCTTCTGTCTAATTTTCATGTGAGGATATATCCTTTTCTACTATAGGCTTCAAAGTGCTGCATATATCCATTTACAGATAGTACAAGAAGACTGTTTCCAAACTGCTCAATGAAAACCAAGATTCAAATTTGTGAGTTGAATGCACACATCACAAAGAAGTTTATCAGAATGCTTCTGTCTAGTTTTTATTTGAAGATATTTCTTTTTCCACCATAGGCCTCAAAGCGCTCCAAATATCCACTTGCAGATTCTACAAAAAGAGTATTTCAAAACTGGTCAAATGAAAGAAATGTTCAACTCTGTGAGATGAATGCACGCATCCCAAATAAGTTTCTGAGAATGCTTCTTTCTAGTTTTCATGTGAAGACATTTCCTTTTCCACCTTAGGCCTCAAAGTGCTCCAAATATTCACTTGCAGGTTCTACAAAATGAGTGTTTCAAAACTGCTCAATCAAAAGAAAGTTTCAACTCTGTAAGATGAAAGCACACATCACAAAGGGGTTTCTCAGAATGCATCTGTCTACTTTTTATGTGAAGATATTTCCTTTTCCACCATAGGCCTCAAAGCACTCCTAATATCCATTTCCAGATTCTATAAAAAGAGTGTTTCCAAACCGCTCAATCAAAAAAATCTTTCAACTCTGCTAGAAGAATGCACACCCCCAAACAAGTTTCCCAGAATGCTTCTGTCTAGTTTTTATGTGAAGATACTTCATTTTCCACAATATGCCTCAAAGGGTTCCAAATATCCGCTTGCAGATTCTACAAAAAGAGTGTTTCCAAACTGCTCAATCAAAAGAAAGGATCAATTCCGTGAGATGAATGTACACATCACAAAGATGTTTCTCAGAATGCTTCTGTCTAGTATTTATGTGAAGTTATTTCCTTTTCCACCACAGGCCTCAAAGCACTCAAATATACACTAGCAGATTCTACAAAAAGAGTGTTTCAAAACTGCTAAATCAAAAGAAAGGTTCAACTCTGTGAGATGAATGCACACATCACAAAGGAGTTACTCAGAATTCTTCTGTCTAGTTTTTATGTGTAGATATTTCCTTTTCCACCATAGGCCTCAAAGTGCTCCAATATCCACTTGCAGAGTCTACAAAAAGAGTGTTTCCAAACTGCTCAATCAAAAGAAAGGTTCAACTCTATGAGGTGAATGCACACATCACAAAGTAGTTTCTCAAAATGGTTCTGTCTAGTTTTTATGTGAAGATATTTCCTTTTCCACCATAGGCCTCAAACCACTCCAAATATCCATTTGAAGAATCTACAAAGAGTGTTTCCAAACTGCTCAATCAAAGGAAAGGTTCAACTATGTGAGATGAATGCACACATCACAAAGATGTTTCTCAGAATGATTCTGTCTAGTTTTTATGTGAAGTTATTTCCTTTTCCACCATGGGCCTCAAAGCGCTTGAGCTATCCACTTGAAGATTCTAAAAAAGAGTGTTTCAAAACTGCTCAATAAAAGGAAAGTTTCAACTTTGTGAGATGAATGCACACATTACAAAGAAGTTTCTTAGAAAGTTTTGGTCTAGTTTTTATATGAAGTTATTACCTCTTCCACCAGAGGCCTCAAAGTGCTACAAATATCCACGTGCAGCTTCTCCAAAAATAGTGTTTCCAAAATACTCAATCAACAGAAAGGTTCAACTCTGTGTGATGAATGCACTCAACACAAAGAAGTTTTTCAGAATTCTTCTGTCTAGTTTTTATGTGAAGATATTTCCTTTTCCACCATAGGCCTCAAAGCACTCCAAATATCCACTTACAGAATCTACAAATGAGTTTTTCAAAACTGCTCAATCAAAACAAGGGTTCAACTCTGGAGATGAATGCACACAACACAAAGAGGTTTCACAGAATGCTTTGTCTTGTTTTCATATGAAGTTATTTCTTTTTCCACCATAGGCCTCAAAGCACTCCAAATATCCCCCTGCAGGTTATTCAAAAAGAGTGTTCCAAAACTGCTCAATCAAAAGAAAGATTCAATTCCATGAGATGAATGCACACATCTCAAATATGTTTCTCAGAGTGCTTCTATCTAGTTTTTATGTGAAAATATTTTTTTTTCACCATAGGCCTCAAAGCCCTCAAAATACACATTTGCAGAGTCTTCAAAAACAGTGTTTGCAAACTGCTCAATCAAAAGAAAGGTTCACCTCTGGGAGATTAATGCACACATCATAAAGTGGTTTCTCAGAATGCTTCTGTCTAGTTTTAATGTGAAGTTATTTCCTTTCCCACCATAGACCTCAAAGCACTCCAAATATCCACTTGCAGACACTACAAACAGTGTGTTTACAAACTGATAAATCAAAAGAACGTTCACCTCTGTGAGGTCAATGCACACATCACAAAGAAGTTTCTCAGAATGCTTCTGTCTGCTTTTTATGTGAAGAAATTTCCTTTTCCACCACAGGCTCCAAATATCCATTTCCAGATTCTACAAAAACAGTGTTTCCAATCTTTGCAATCAAAAGAAACTTTCAACTCAGTGAGTTGAATGCAGATATCACAAAGAAGTTTCTCAGAATGCTTTGGTCTAGTTTTTATGTGAAGTTATTCCCTTTTTCACCATAGGCCTCAAAGTGCTCTAAATATCCACTTGCAGATTCTAGAAAAAGAGTTTTTCAAAACTGCTTAATCAAAAGAAAGCTTCAACTCTGTGAGAAGAATGCACACATCACAAAGAAGTTTCTCAGAATGCTTCTGTCTAGTTTTTATGTGAAGACATTTCCTTTTCCACCATAGACCTCAAAGCCCTCCAAATATCCATTTGCAGATTCTACAAAAAGCATGTTTCCAAACTGTTCAATCAAAAGAAATCTTCAACTCTGTGAGATGAATGCACACATCACAAAGAAGTTGCGCATAATGATTCTGTCTAGTTTTTATGTGAAGTTATTGCCATTTCCACCACAGGACTCAAAGTGCTACAAATATCCACTTCCAGATTCTACAAAAAGAGGGTTCCAAAACTGCGGAATCAAAAGAAAAGTTCAACTCTGTGAGATAAATGCACACATCAGAAATAAGTTTTTCATAATGCTTCTGTCTTCTTTTTATGTGGAAGTAATTCCTATTTCACCATTGGCCTCAAAGTGCTCCAAATATACACTTGCAGATAATACAAAAAGACTGCTTCAAAAATGCTCAATGAAAAGAAAGGCTCAACTCTGTGAAGTGTATACACACATCATAAACGAGTTTCTCCAAATGTTTCTGTCTAGTTTTTATGTGACGATACTTCCTTTTCCACTATAGGCCTCAAAGCACTCCATATATCCATGTGCAGATAGTACAAAAAGACTGTTTCAAAAAGTGCTCAATGAAAAGAATTGTTTAACTCTGTGAGATGAATGCACAGAACACAAAGAAGTTTCTCAGAATGCTTCTGTCTAGTTTTCATGTGTAGATATTTCCTTTTCCATCACAGGCCTGTAAGCACTCCAAATACCTACTTTCAGATTCTACAAAAAGATTGTTTCAAAACTGTTGAATCAAAAGAAAGTTTCAACTCTCTGAGATGAATACACACATCACAAAGAATTTCTAAGAATGCTTCTGTCTAGTTTTTATGTTTTATATTCCTTCTCCACTCTTGGCCTCAAAGCGCTCCAAGTATCCACTTGTAGATTCTACAAAAGAGTGTTTCAAAACTGCTTAATCAAAAGAAAGTTTCAACTCTGTGAGATGAATGAACATATCAGAAAGAAGTTTCTCAGAATGCTTCTGTCTAGTTTTTATTTGAAGATATTTCCTTTTCCACTATAAGCCTCAAAGTGCTCCATATATGCATTTGTGGAGAGTACAAAAAAACTGTTTCCAAACTGTCAAGCAAAAGAAAGTTTCAACTCTTTGAGATGAATGCACACAGCACAAAGAGGTTTCTCAGAATGCCTCTTTCTAATTTTTAACGTGAAGATATTTCCCTTTCCACCATAGGAGTCAAGGCACTCCAAATATACATTTGCAGCTTCTACAGAAAGAGTTTTTCCATAGTGGTCAATCAAAAGAAAGGTTGAACACTGTGAGATCAATGCACTCATCATAAAAAAAATTTCTCAGAGTGTTTCTGTCTAGTTTTCATGTGAAGATATTTCCTTTTCCAAAATAGGCCTCAAGTCATTCCAAATATCCAATTCCAGAATCTACAAAAATGGTGTTTCTAAGCTCCTCAATCAAAGAAAGTTGCAACTCTGTGAGATGAATGCACACATCACAAAGAAGTTTCTCAGATTGCTTGTGTCCAGTTTTTACGTGAAGATATTTCCTTTTCCACCATAGGCCTCAAAGCGCTCCAAATATCCATGTGCAGATTCTATAAAAAGACTGTTTCGAAATGGCTCACTCAAAAGAAAGGTTCAATTCTGTGAGATGAATGCACACATCACAAAGAAATTGCTCAGAATGCTTCTGTCTAGTTTTTATGTGAAGATATTTCCTTTTCCACTATAGGCCTCAAAGTGCTCCATTTATGCATTTGCAGATAGTACAAAAAGACAGTTTCCAAAACTGCTCAATCAAAAGGAAGTTTCAACTCTGTGAGATGAATGCACACATTACAAAGAAGTTTCTCAGAAGGGTTCTGTCTAGTCTTTATGTGAAGATATTTCCTTTTGCACCATAAGCCTCAAGGCGCTCCAAATATCCACTTGCAGATTCTTCAAAAAGAGTGTTTCAAAACTGCTCAATCAAAAGAAAGGTTCAACTGTGTGAGATGAATGCACACACCACAAAGAAGTTTCACAGAATGCTTCTGTCTAGTTTTTATATGAAGATATTTCCTTTTCCTCAATAGGCCTCAAAGTGCTCCAAATATCCACTTGCAGATTCTACAAAAAGTGTGTTTCAAAACTGCTCAATCAAAAGAAAGCTTCAACTCTGTGAGATGAAAGCACACATCCCAAAGAAGTTTCTCAGAATGCTTCTGTCTAGTTTTTATGTGAGGTTATTTGCTTTTACACCATAGGCCTCAAAGCGCTCCAAATATCCACTTGCAGATTCTACAAATGAGTTTTCCTAACCTGCTCAATCAAAACATGGGTTCACCTCTGTGAGATGAATGTACACATCACAAAGAGGTTTCACAGAATGCTTCTGTCAAGTTTTTATATGAACTTATTTTCTTTTCCAACATAGGCCTCAAAGAGCTCCAAATATCCCCTTGCAGATACTTCAAAAAGAGAGTTTCACAGCTGCTCCATCAAAAGAAATGTTCACGTCCAAGTGGTGAATACACACAACACAAATTAGTTTCTCAGAATCCTTCTCTCTAGTTTTTATGTAAGGATAATTCCTTTTCTACTATAGGCCACTTATCGCTCCAAATATCCCTTTGCAGATACTACAAAAAGACTGTTTCCAACTTCTCAATCAAAAGAAAGGTTCATATCTCTGAGTTGAATGAACACATCACAAAGAAGATTCTCAGAATGCTTCTGTCTAGTTTTTATATGAAGTTATTTTGTTTTCCACTATAGGCCTCAAAGTGCTCAAAATATCCACTTGCAGATTCTCCAAAAAGAGTGCCTCAAAACTGCTAAATCAAAAGAAAATTTTAACTCTGAGAGATGAATGCACACATCACAAAGAAGTTTCTCAGAGTGCTTCTGTGTAGTTTTTATGTGAGGATATTTCCTTTTCCACCATAGACCTCAAAGGGCTCCAAATATCCACTTGCAGATTCTACAGAAAGAGTATTTGAAAAGTGCTCAATGAAAACAAAGGTTCAACTCTGTGAAATGAATTCACACATCACAAAGAAGTTTCTCAGAATGCTTCTATCTAGTTTTCATGCTAGGAGATTTCCTTTTCTGCTATAGGCCTCAAAGCGCTCTAAGTATCCATTTGTAGATACTACAAAATGACGGTTTCTAAAGTGCTCAATCAAAAGAAATGTTCATATCTGTGAGCTGAATGTACACATTACAAAGAAGTTTCTCAGAATCCTTCTGTCTAGTTTTTATGTGAAGATATTACTTTTTCTAGGATAGGCCACAAAGAGCTCCAAATATCCACTAGCAGATTCCACAAAAATAGTGTTTCAAAACTACTCTATCAAAACTAAGGTTCAATTCAGTGAGATGAATGCACACATCACAAAGAAGTTTCTCAGAATGCTTCTGTCTACTTTTTATGTGAAGATATTTCCCCTTCCACTATAGGCCTCAAAGCACTCCAAATATCCATTTGCAGATACTACAAAAAGACAGTTTCCAAACTACTCAGTCAAAAGAAAGGTTTATTTCTGTGAGTTCAATGCACACATCACAGAGAAGTTTCTAAGAATGCTTCTGTCTAGTTTTTATGTGAAGATATTTCCTTTTCCACTATAGGCCTCAAAGCACACCAAATATCCACTTGCAGATACTATAAAAATAGTATTTCAAAACTGCTCAACCAAAAGAAAGTTTCAACTCTGTGAGATGAATGCCCACATCACAAAGAAGTTTCTCAGAATGCTTCTGTCTAGTTTTTATGTGAAGATATATTATTTTGCCCTATAGGCCTCATAGTACTCTAAATACCCACTTGCATATTATACAAAAACAGAGTTTCAAAACTGCTCAATCAAATAAAGGTTTTACCCTCTGAGATGCATGCACACAACACAAGGAAGTTTCTCAAAATGCTTCTGTCTAGTTTTTATGTGATGATATTTCCTTCTCCAGTATAGGCTGCAAAGACCTCGAAATATCCACTTGCAGATTCTACAAGATGAGTGTTTCAAAACTACCCTATGAAAACAAACGTTCTACTCTGTGAGATGAATGCACACATCACAAAGAAGTTTCTCAGAATGCTTCTGTCTAGTTTTAACGTGAGGATAGTTCCTCTTCTACTATAGGCCTCAAAGCGTGCCAAATATCCATTTGCAGGTACTACAAAAAAACTGTTTCAAAGTGCTCAATCAAAAGAAAGGTTCGTGTCTCTGAGGTGAATGCCTACATCACAAAGAAGTTTCTCAGAATTTTTCTGTCTAGTTTTTATGTGAAGATACTTCCTTTTCCACTATAGGCCTCAGAGTGCTCCAAATATCCACTTGCTGATACTACAAAATGAATGCTTCAAAATGCTCAATCAAAAGAAAGGTTTAACTCTGTGAGATGAATGCAAAGATAACAAAGAAGTTTTTCAGAATGATTCTGTCTACTTTTTATGGAAAGATATTTACTTTTCCACCATAGACCTCAAAGCACACAAAATATCCACTTGCAGATTCTACAAAAAGAGTGTTTCAAAATTGCTCAATTAAAACAAAGTTTCAACTCTGTGAAATGAATGCACACATCACAAAGAAGTTTCTCAGAAAGCTTCTATCTAGTTTTCATTCTAGGAGATTTCCTTTTCCTCTATAGGCCTCAAAGCACTCCAAATATCCATTTGCAGACACTACAAAATGACTGTTTCAAAAGCGCTCAATCAAAAGAAATGTTTATGTCTGTGAGCTGAATATACAGATCACAAAGTAGTTTCTCAGAATGCTTCTGTCTAGTTTTTATGTGAAGATATTTCTTTTTCTAGTACAGGCCACAAAGACCTCCAAATAGCCACTTGCAGATTCCACAAAAATAGTGTTTCAAAACTGCTCAATCAAAACAAAACAAACGTTCAACTCCATGAGATGTATGCACACATCACAAAGAAGTTTCTCAGAATGCTTCTGTCTAGTTTTTATGTGAGAATATTTCCTCTTCCACTATAGGCCTCAAAGCGCTCCAAATATCCATTTGCAGATACTGCAAAAAGACAGTTTCCACACTGTTCAGTCAAAAGAAAGGTTTATTTCTGTGAGTTCAATGTACACATCAGAAAAAGTTTCTCAGAATGCTTCTGTCTAGTTTTTATGTGAAGATATTTCCTTTTCCACTGTAGGCCTCAAAGCACTCCAAATATCCACTTGCAGATACTACAAAAATAGTGTTTCAAAAATGCTCAATCAAACGAAAGTTTCAACTCTGTGAGGTGAATGCACACATCACAAAGAAGTTTCTCAGAATGCTTCTGTCTAGTTTTTATGTGATGATATTTCCTTTCACAGTATAGGCTGCAAAGACCTCCAAATATCCATTTGCAGATTCTACAAAATGAGTGTTTCAAAACTACCCTATGAAAACAAACCTTTAACTCTGTGAGGTGAATGCATATATCACAAAGGAGTTTCTCTGAATGCTTCCATCTAGTTTTTATGTGAGGATATTTCCTCTTCCACTAAAGGCCATAAAGCCCTCCAAGTATCCATTTGCAGATACTACAAAAAGACGGTTTCCAAACTGCTCAATCAGAAGAAAATTTCAACTCTGAGAGATGAATTTAAAGATCACAAGGAAGTTTCTCAGAATTCTTCTGTCTAATTTTTATGTGAAGATATTTCCTTTTCCACAATAGGCCTCAAAGCGCTCCAAATATCCACTTGCAGATAGTACAAAAAGAGTGTTTCAAAACTGCTCAATGAAAAGAAAGGTTCAACTCTATGAGATGAATGCACACATCACAAAGACGTTTCTCAGAATGCTTTTGTCTTGTTTTTCTGTGAAGATATTTCCTTTTCGAAGATAGGCCTCAAAGCACTCGAAATGCCCACTTGCAGATTCTACAAAAATAGTGTTTCAAAACTGCTCAATCGAAAGAAGATATCAACTCTGTGAAATGAGTGCACACACCACAATGAAGTTTCTCAGAATGCTTCTGTCTGGTTTTTATGTGAAGATATTTCCTTTTCCACCATAGGCCTCAAAGTGCTCCGAATGTCCACTTGCAGATTCTACAAAAAGAGTGTTTCAAAACCGCACAATCAAAAGAAAGGTACAACTCTGTAAGATGAATTCAAAGATCTCAAGGAAGTTTTTCAGAATGCTTCTGTCTAGTTTTTATGTGAGGATATTTTCCTTTCCACTGTAGGCCTCCAAGCGCTCCTAATATCCATTGGCAGATACTACAAAGTGACTGTTTCCAAACTGCTCAATCAAAAGAAAGGTTCATGTCTGTAAGTTGAAGGCACTCATCACAAAGAAGTTTCTCAGAATTCTTCTGTCTGGTTTTTATGAAGATATTTCCTTTTCCACTATAGGCTTCAAAGCACTCAAAATATACACTTACAATTTCTACAAAAAGAGTGATTCAAAACTGCTCAATGAAAAGAAAGGTTCAACTCTGTGAGATGAATGCATGTATCACAAAGAAGTTTCTCAGAATGCTTTTGTCTAGTTTTTATATGAGGATATTTCCTTTTCCACTAAAGGACTCATAGAGCTCCAAATATCCATTTGCAGATACTACAGAAAGACTATTTCCAAACTGCTTAACAAAAAAAAGGTCCATGTCTGTGAGTTGAATGCACACATCACAAATTTTTCAGAATGCTTCTTTCTAGTTTTTTGTGAAGATATTTTCTTTTGCAATATTGGCCTCAAAGCGCTGCAAATATCCACTTGCAGATCCTACAAAAAAATTGTTTCAAAGCTGCTCAATCAAAAATAAGTTTCACTTCTGTGAGATGAATGCACACATCACAAAGAAGTTTCCCAGAATGTTTCTATCTACTTCTTATGTGAAGATATTTCCTTTTGCACCATAGGTCTCAAAGCACTAAAAATATTGACTTGCAGATTCTACAAAAAGACTGTTTCCAAACTACTCAATCAAAAGAAAGGTTCAAGTCTGTTAGTTGAATGCACACATCACAAACAAGTTTCTCAGAATGCTTCAGTCTAGTTTTTATATGAAGATATATCCTTTTCCACTATATACAGTAAAGTGTTCCAAATATCCAATTGCAGATTCTACAAAAAGAGTGTTTCAAAACTTCTCAATCAAAAGAAAGTTTCATCTGTGTGAGATGAATGCACACATCACAAAGAAGTTTCTCAAAATGCTTCAATCTAGTTGTTATGTGAAGATATTTCCTTTTCTAGCATAGGCCACAAAGCACTTCGAATATCCACTTGCAGATTCAACAAAAAGAGTTTTTCAAAACTGCTCAATCAAAACAAAGGTTAAACTTTGCAGATGAATGCACACATCACAATGAAGTTTCTCAGAATGTTTCTGTCTAGTTTCTATGGGGAGATATTTCCTTTTCCACCATAACCCTCAAAGGGATCAAAATATCCACTTGCAGATTCCCCTAGAAGAGTGTTTCAAAAGCGCTCAATCAAAACAATGGTTAAACTTCATCAGATGAATGCACACATCACAATGAAGTTTCTCAGAATGCTTCTGTCTGGTTTTTATGTGAAGGTATTTCCTTTTCCACCATCGCTCTCAAAGCACACCAAATATCCACTTAGAGATTCCACAAAAAGAATGTCTCAAAACTGCTCAATAAAAAGAAATGTTCAACTCTGTGAGATAAATGCACACATCACAAAGAAGTTTCTCAGAATGCTTCTTGGTAGTTTTTCTGTGCAGATGTTCTCTTTTCCACTACAGGCTTCAAAGCACCAGAAATATCCATTTGCAGATACTACAAAATGACTGTTTTCAAGCTGCTCCAACAAAAGAAATGTTCATGTCTCTGAGGTGAATGCACACATCACAAAGAACTTTCTCAGAAGTCTTCTGTTTAGTTTTTATATGAAGATATTTCCTTATCCACAGTAGGCCTGAAAGCACTCCAAATATCCACTTGCAGATTCTACAAAAAGAGTTTCAAACCTGCACAATCAAAACAAAGTTTCAAATCTGTGAGATGAATGCACACATCACAATGAAGTTTCTCATAATGTTTCTGTCTAGTTTTTATGTGAAGATATTTTCTTTTCCACTATAGGCCTCAAAGCGCTCCAAATATCCACTTGCAGATTCAAAAAAAATGTGTTTCAAAACTGCTCAAACAAAAGAAAGATTTAACTCTGTGAGATGAATGCAAAGATCACAAGGAAGTTTCTCAGAATGCTTCTGTCTAATTTTCATGTGAGGATATTTCCTTTTCCACTATTGGCCTCAAAGCACTCCAAATATCCGTTTGCAGATACTACAAAATGACTTTTTCCAAGCTGCTCAATCAAAAGAAAGGTTCATGTCTGTGAGTTGAATGCACCCATCACAAAGAAGTTTCAAAGAAATCTTCTGTCTATTTTTTATGTGAAGATATTTCGTTTTCCACTATAGGCTTCAAAGCACCCAAAATATCCACTTGCAATTTCTACAAAAAGATTGTTTCAACACTGCTCATTAAAAAGAAAGGTTCAACTCTGTGAGATGAATGCACACATTGCAAAGAAGTTTCTCAGAATTCTTCTGTCTAGTTTTTTTTTTTATTATACTTTAGGTTTTAGGGTACATGTGCACAATGTGCAGGTTTGTTACATATGTATCCATGTGCCATGTTGGTTTGCTGCACCCATTAACTCGTCATTTAGCATTAGGTATATTTCCTAATGCTGTCCCGCCCCACTCCCTACACCCCACAACAGTCCCCGGAGTGTGATGTTCCCCTTCCTGTATCCATGAGTTCTCATTGTTCAATTCCCACCTATGAGTGAGAACATGCAATATTTGGTTTTTTGTCCTTGTGATAGTTTACTGAGAATGATGGTTTCCAGTTTCATCTATGTCCCTACAAAGGACATGAACTCATCATTTTTTGTGGCTGCATAGTATTCCATGGTGTATATGTGCCACATTTTCTTAATCCAGTCTATCCTTGTTGGACATTTGGGTTGTTTCCAACTCTTTGCTATTGTGAATCGTGCCGCAATAAACATACGTGTGCATGTGTCTTTATAGCAGCATGATTTATAGTCCTTTGGGTATATACCCAGTAATGGGATGGCTGGGTCAAATGGTATTTCTAGTTCTAGATCCCTGAGGAATCACCACACTGACTTCCATGATGGTTGAACTAGTTTACAGTCCTACCAGCAGTGTAAAAGTGTTCCTATTTCTCCACATCCTCTCCAGCACCTGTTGTTTCCTGACTTTTTAATGATGGCCATTCTCAATGGTGTGAGATGGTATTTTGTTGTGGTTTTGATCTGCATTTCTCTGAAGGCCAGTGATGATGAGCATTTTTTCATGTGTTTTTTGGATGCATAAATGTCTTCTTTTGAGAAGTGTCTGCTCATATCCTTCACCCACATTTTGATGGGGTTGTTTGTTTTTTTCTTGTAAATTTGTTTGAGTTCATTGTAGATTCTGGATATTAGCCCTTTGTCAGATGAGTAGGTTGCAAAAATTTTCTCCCATTCTGTAGGTTGCCTGTTCACTCTGATGGTAGTTTCTTTTGTTGTGCAGAAGCTCTTTAGTTTAATTAGATCTTCTGTCTAGTTTTGTGTGAGGATATTTCCTTTTCCACTATAGGACTCAAAGCAATCCAAATACCATTTGCAGATACTACAAAAACACTACCTCCAAACTGCTCAATCTAAACAAAGTTCATGTATATGAGTTGAATGCACACATCACAAATTTTCTCAGAATGCTTCTGTATGGTTTTTCTTTGAAGATATTTCCTTTTGCACAATGGGACTCAAAGCACTCCAAATACCCTCTTGCAGTTACTAAAAAAAGAGTGTCTCAAAACTGCTCAATCAAAAGAAAGATTCAACTCTGTGAGATCAATGCACACATCCCAAAGAAGTTTGTCAGAATGCTTCTGTCTAGTTTTTATGTGAAGATATTTCCTTTTGCACCATACACCTCAAAGCAATATAAATATCCACTTGCAGATTCTACAAAAAGAGTCTTGCAAAACTGCTCATTCAAAAGAAAGGTTCAAGTCTGTGAGATGAATTCACACATCCCAAAGAAGTTTCTCAGAATGCTTCTGCCTAGTTTTTATGTGAAGATATTTCCTTTTCCACTGTAGTCCTCAAAGGGCTCCAAATATCCAGTTGCAGATTCCACAAAAAGAGTGCTTCAGAACTGTTGAAACAAAAGAAAAGTTCAACTCTGTGAGATGAATGCACATATCAAAAAGTAGTTCCTCAGAATACCTTTGTCTAGTTTTTATGTGAGGATGTTTTCTTTTCCACTATAGGCCTCAAAGCACTCCAAATATCCATTTGAAGATATTACAAAAAGACTGTTTCCAAACTGCTCAATCAAAAGAAAGGTTCATGTCTGTGAATTGAATGCACACATCACAAAGAAGTTGCTCAGAATGCTTCTGTCTAGTTTTTATGGGAATGTGTTTTTTTTCCCAGTATAGGTCGCAAAGTGCTCCAAATATCCACTTTCAGATTCAACAAAAAGGGTGTTTCAAAACTCCTCAAACAAAACAAATATAAACCCTGTGAGATGAATGCACACTTCACAAAGATATTTCTCAGAATGCTTCTGTCATTTTTTATGTGAGGATATTTCTTTTTCCACTCTAGGCCACAAAGCGCTCCACATATCCACTTTCATATTCTATGAAAAGATTGTTTCAAAGTGCTCAAACAAAAGAAAGCTTCACTGTGTCAGATGAATGCACACATCACAAAGAACTTTCTCAAAATTCTTCTGTCTTGTTTTTATGTGAGGATATGTCCTTTTCCACTCTCAGCCTCAAAGCGCACCAAATATTCATTGGCAAACATTCCAAAAAGACTGATCCAAACTGCTCAATCAATACAAAATTCATGTCTGTGAGTTGAATGCATACATCAAAAAGAACTTTCTCAGAATGCTTCTGTCTAGTTTTTATGTGAAGATATTTCCTTTTTCACCATATGACACAAAGTGCTCCAAATATCCATTTGCAGGTTCTACAAAAAGACTGTTTCCAAACTGCTCAAACAAAAGAAAGGTTCAACTCTGTGAAGTGAAAACATACATCACAAGGAAGCTTCTCAGAAAGCTTCCATGTACTTTTTATGTGGAGATATTTCCTCTTTCACTGTAGGCCTCAAACCGCTCACAAATATCCCTGTGCAGATTCTACAAAAAGACTTTTTCTGAACTGCTCATTCAAAAGGAAGGTTCAACACTGAGATGAATACACACATCACAAAGGAGTTTCTCAGAATGGTTCTGTCTTGTTTTTATATGAAGATATTTCTTTTTCACCATAGTTCTCAAACCACTCAGAAATATCCCCTTGCAGATTGCACAAAAAGACTGTTTCCAAACTGCTCAATGAAAAGAAAGGTTCAACTCTGTGAGATGAATGCAAACATCACAAAGAAGTTCCTCACAAGCATTTGTCTAGTTTTTATTTGAAGATACTTCCTTTTTCACCATAGACCTCAAACTGCTCACAAATATCCCTTTGTAGATTCTAAGAAATGACTATTTCCAAAATGCTAAATCAAAAGAAATATTCAACTCCATGAGATAAATGCACGCATCACAAAAAACTTTCTTACAAAGCTTCTGTCTAGTTATTATGTGAAGATATTTCCTATTTCACTATAGGTCTCAATGGGCTCACAAATATTCCTTCCCAGATTCTACAAAAAGACTGTTACCAAACTGCTCAATGAAAAGAATGTTTCAACTCTGGGAGATGAATTCACACATCACAGAGAAGTTTATCAGAATGTTTTTGTCTAGTTTTTATTTGAAGATATTTCCTTTTTCACCATAGGCCTGGAAGTGTTCCAAATATGTGGGCAGCAAGCCACCCAGGCGCTGAGGCAAGAGACCAAGGCCACGAGCTGTTCCAGTATAATAAAATATAAAACAAGAATAGTTATACCAGATATAGATCTTAGATATGATTATATATGGATATCATTAATCATTAGTTTGTGGCAATTACTCTTTATTCCAATTTTATAATAATCCATGCTCTGTAATCATAACCTATGAAAAACTAGGCCATACAGAGATAGGAGCTGAGGGGACTCAGTGAGTTGTGACCAGAAGACAAGAGTGTGAGCCTTCTATTATGCCTGGACAGGGCCACCAGAGGGCTCCTTGGTCTAGTGGTGATGACAGCGTCTCAGAAGACGCCCACTGCCAGGTGGACCATGGTCTAGCAGTAGCGAAAACTGTCAAGGAACAACACCTGCTACTTAGCAGACTGGGAAAGGGAGTCTCCTTTTCCCTGGGGGAGTTTAGAGAAGACTGCTCCTCCACCTCTTGTGGAGGGCCTGACATCAGTCAGGCTTGCCCACAGTTATTTGGAGGTCTAACCATCTCCCTGTGATGGTGTGCTTCAGTGGTCATGCTCCTAGTAAACCTTCATGTTCCATCCTGTACACCTGGCTCTGCCTTCTAGATAGCAGTAGTAAATTAGTGAGAGTACTAATAGTCTCTGATATGTAGAAATAATGGCATAAGCTTTCTTTCTCTTTGTCTCCTATCTCTCTCTGCCTCAGCTGCCAGGCAGGGAAGGGCCCCCTGTCCAGTGGACATGTGACCCACGTGACCTTACCTATCAATGGAGATGACTCACACTCTTTACCCTGCCCCTTTTGCTTTGTATCCAATAAATAACAGCACAGTCAGATATTCGGGGCCACTACCAGTCTCTGTACATTGGTGGTAGTGTTCCCCTGGGCCCAGCTGCCTTTTCTTTTACCTATTCTCTTGTGTCTTTATTTCTACACTCTCTCACCATCTCACACGGGGAGAGAGACACCGACCCTGTGGGGCTGGTCCCTACACAAATACGCATTTGCAGATTGTACAAGAAGACAGTTTCCAAACTGCTCAATCAAAAGAAAGATTCAACTCTAGGAGTTGAAAGCACACATGAAAAGAAGTTTCTCAGAAACTTTCTGTCTAGTTTTTATGTGAAGATATTTCCTATTTCACCATAAGGCTAAAGATCTCACAAATATCCCTTGGTAGATTCAACAAAAAGACTGTTTAAAAACTGCTCAATCAAAAGAAATGTTCAACTCTGTGAGATGAATGCACACATCACAAAAGAGTTTCTCAGAATGCATCGGTCTAGTTTTTATGTGAATATATTTCATTTTCACCATAGACCTCAAACTGCTCAGAAATAGCCCCTTGCAGACTCTACAAAAAGACTGTTTCCAAACTGCTCAATGAAAAGAAAGGTTCAACACTGTGAGATGAATGCAATAATCACAAAAAAGTTTCTCAGAATGCTTCTGTCTAGTTTTTATGTGAAGATATTTCTTTTCCACCATAGGCCTCAAATGGCTCACAAATATCCCTCTGCTGATTCTACAAAAAGACAGTTTCCAAACTGCTCAACCAAAGGAAAGCTTCAACTCTGTGGGATGAATGCAAACATCACAAAGAAGTTTCTCAGAATCCTTTGGTCTAGCTTTTATGTGTAGATATTTCTTTTCCACCATAGAGCTCAAATGGCTCAAAAATATCCCTCTGCAGATTCTACAAAAATACTGTTTCTAAACTGCTCAATGAAAATAAAGGCTGAACTCTGCAGGTTGAATGCACATATCACAAGTAACTTTCTGAGAATGCTTCTGTCTAGTTTTTATATGAAGATATTTACTTATTCACCACAGGCCTCAAAGTGCTCAAAAATCCATCTCCAGGTGCTATAAAGAGACTGTTTCCAAACTGCTCAATCACAGGAAGGGTTCGACACTGTGAGATGAATGGAAACGTCACAAAAATATTTCTCAAAAACTTTCTGTCTAGCTTTTATATGAAGATATTTCCTTTTTCACTCTAGGCCTCAAACCACTCACAAATATCCCTTTGCAGATTCTACAAAAAGACTGTTTCCAAACTGCTCAATCAAAAGAAGTATTCAACCCTGAGAGATGAATGCAGACATCACAAATAACTTTCTCACAAAGATTCTGTCTAGTTATTATGTGAAGATGTTTCCTTTCTCACCATAGACCCATAAGCACTCCAAATATCCACTTGCAGATTCAACGAAAACACTGTTTCAAAACTGCTCAATCAAAAGAAAAGTTCAACCCTGAGATGTGAATGGACACATCAAAAAGAAGTTTCTCAGAATGCTTCTGTGTGATTTTTATGAGAAGATATTTGTTTTTCACCATAGGCATTCAAAGCACTCCAAATATCCATTTTCAGACTCTACATAAAGAATGTTTCCAAACTTCTCAATCAAAGGAAAGGTTCAAGTTTGAGAGATGAATGCACACAACACAAAGAAGTTTCTCAGAATGCTTCTGTCTAGTTTTCATGTGAAGATATTTCCTTTTTCACCATAGTCCTCAAAGTGCTCCAAATATATATTTGTAGATATCACAAAGCGACTGTTTCCAAACTGCTCAATCAAAATAAATCTTCAACGCTGTGAGATGAATGCAAACATCACAGAGAAGTTTCTCAGCATGCTTCTGTCTAGTTTTTATGTGAAGATATTTCCCTTTTCACCATAGGCCTCAAAGAGCTCCAATTATCCACTTGCAGATTCTTAAAAAAGACCATTTCCAAACTGCTGAATCAAAAGAAAGATTCAACTCTCTGAGATGAATGCTGACAACTCAAATAAGTTTCTCAGAATGATTCTGTCTAGATTTTCTGTGAAGATATTTACTTTTTCACCGTAGGCCTCAAAGCACTCCAAATGTCCATTTGCAGATTCTACAAAAAGACTGGTTCTAAACTGCTCAATCAAAAGAAATTTTCAACTCTGTGATATGAAAGAACATATCACAAAGAAGTTTCTCAAAAAGTTTCTGTATAGTTTTTATGTGAAGATAGTCCCTATTTCCACATAGGCATCAATTGACTTTAAAATATCCCTCTGAAGATTCTACAAAATGACTGTTTCCAAACTGCTCAATCAAAAGAGATTCAATTCTCTGAGATGAATGCACACATCACAAATAAGTTTCTCAGAATGCTTCCATCTAGTTTTTATGTTGAAGATATTGCCTATTTCACCATAGGCCTCAAAGGGCTCCAAATATCCACTTGCAGATTGTACAGAAAGAGGGTTTCAAGGCTGCTGAATCCAAAGAAGATTCAAGTCTTTGAGATGAATGCACACATCACAAAGAAGTTTCTCAGAATGCTTCTGTCTAGTTTTTATGTGAAGATATTTTCTTTTTAACCATAGGCTTCAAAGTGCTCCAAACATCCATTTTCAGATTCCACAAAAAGGCTGTTTCCAAACTGCTCAATCAGAAGAAAAGTTCAGCTCTGTGAGATAAATGCACACATCACAAAGAAGTTTCTCAGAATGCTTCTGTCTACTTTTTATGTGAAGATATTTCTTTTTCCACAATAGGCCACAAAGTGCTCCAAATATGCACTGGCATATTCTACAAAAGGAGTGTTTCAAAACTGCTCAATCAAAAGAAAGGTTCAAATCTGTGAAATGCATGCACACGTCATGAAGAAGTTTCACAGAATGCTTCTATCTAGTTTTTGTGTGAAGATATTTCCTTTTCCACCATAGGCTTCAAAGCGCTCAAAATACCCACTTGCAGATTATACAAAAACAGTGTTTGCAAATTGCTCAATCAAAAGAAAGGTTCAACTCTGTGAGATGAATGCACACATCACAAAGTAGTTTCTCAAAATGAATCTGTCTAGTTTTTATTTGAAGATATTTCCTTTTTAACGATAGGCTGCAAAGTGCTCCAAATATCCACTTGCAGATTCTACAAAAAGAGTGTTTCAAAACTGCTCTATTAAAACAAATGTTCAACTCTGTGAAATGAATGTACACATCTTGAAGAAGTTTCTCAGAATGCTTCTGTCTAGTTTTTATGTGAAGATATTTCCTTTTCACCATAAGCCACAAAGCACTCCAAATATCCATTTGCAGATACTACAAAGAGACTGTTTCCAAACTGCTCAATCAAAAGAAACCTTCAACTCTGTGAGAGGAATGCACACATCACAAAGAAGTTTCTCAGAATGCTTCTGTCTAGTTTTTATGTGAAGATATTTCATATCTCATGATAGGCCTCAAATCGCTCCAAATATCCATTTGGAGATTCTACAAATAGACTGTTTCCAAGCTGCTCAATCAAAAGAAAGTTTCACCTCTGTAAGATGAAACACACATCACAAAGAAGTTTCTCAGAAAGTTTCTTCTAGTTTTTATGTGAAGATATTTCCTATTCTCCCATAGGCCACAATGGGCTTACTAATATCTCCCTGCAAATTCTACAAACCAACTGTTTCCAAACTGCTCAATATAAAGAAATGGTCAACTCTGTGAGATTAATGCACACATCATAGAGAACTTTCTCAGAATGCTTCTGTCTAGCTTTTATGTGAAGATATTTTCTTTTCCACTGTAGGCCTCAAAGCCCTCCAAATATTCACTTACAGATTCTACAAAAGGACTTTTTAAAAACTGCTCAATCAAAAGAAAGGTTCAAGTCCATGAGATGAATACACACATTGCAAAGAAGTTTCTCAGAATGCTTCTGTCTAGTTTTTATGATAAGATATTTCCTTATTCAACATAGGCCTCAAAGGGCTCCAAATATCCATTTGCAGATACTACAAAAAGACGCATCCAAATTGCTCAATCAAAAGAAACTTTCAACTCTGTGAGATGAATGCACACATCATGAAGAAGTTTCTCAGAAAGTTTCAGTCTAGTTTTCATGTGAAGATATTTCCAAATTCCCCATAGGTCTCAATGGGCTCACAAATATCCCTTTGCAGATTCTATCACAAGACTATTTCCAAACTGTTCAATCAAAAGAAACATTCAACTCTGTGATACGAATGCCCACATCACAAAGAAGTTTCTCAGAATGCTTCTGTCCAGTTTTCATTTGAAGATATTTCCTTTTTCACCATAGGCCTCAAAGTGCTCCAAATATCCTTTTGCACATACTACAAAAAGACAGTTTCCAAAGTGCTCAATGAAAAGAAAAGTGCAACCCTGTGAAGTGAATGCAGACATCACAAAGAAGTTTCTTGGAATGCTTCTGTCTAGTTTTTATGTGAAGATATTTCCATTTTCACTATATGCCTCAAAGTGCTCAAAATATCCATTTGTAGATTCTACAAAAAGACGTTTCCAAACTGCTCAATCAAAAGAAAGTTTCCACTCTGTGAGATGAAAGCACACATCACAAAGAAGTTTCTGAGAAAGTTTCTGTCTAGGTTTTATGGGAAGAGATTTCCTTTTCCAGCATAGGCCTCAAAGCGCTAGAAACATACCCTTGCAGATTCTACTAAAAGACGGTTTCCAAACTGCTAAATCAAAAGAAATGTTCAACTCTGTGAAATGAATGCACACATCACAAAGAAGTTTCTCAGAATGCTTCTATCTAATTTTTATGTGAAGATATTTCCTTTTTCCTCATAGGCCTCAAAGCACTGCAAATATCCTTTTGCAGATACTACAAAAAGACTGTTTCCAAATTGCTCAGATAAAAGAAAGGTTCAACTTTGTGAGATGGAAGCACACATCACAAAGAAGTTTCTCATAATGATTCTGTCTATTCTTTATGTGAATATATTTCTTTTTTCACCATAGGCCTCAAAGCTTTCCAAATCTCCTTTTGCAGATACTACAAAAAGACTCTTTCCAAACTGCTCAATCTAAAGAGAGGTTCAACTCTGTGAGATGAATGCAAGTATCACAAATAAGTTTCTGATAATTCTTCTATCTAGTTTTTATGTGAAGATATTTCCTTATTCACTGTAGGCCTCAAAGAGCTCCAAATATCCATCTGCAGATTTTACAAAAAGACTGTTTCCAAACTGCTTAATCAAAAGAAAGTTTCCACTCTGTGAGATGAAGGCACACATCACAAAGAAGTTTCTCAGAAACTTTCTGTCTTGTAATTACGTGAAGATATTTCCTCCAGGCCTCAATGGGCTCACAAATATCCATTTGCAGAACCTACAAAACGACTGTTCCCAAATTACTCAATCCAAAGAATGTTTCAACTCTCTGAGATGAATGCAAGCATCACAAAGAAATTTCTCAGAATATTTCTGTCTATTTTTTGTTTGAAGATATTTCCATATTCACCATAGGCCTCAAAGTGATCTAAATATCCATTTGCAGATTTTACAAAAAGACTGTTTCCAAACTGCTCAATCAAAGGAAAGTTTCAACTCTGTGAGATGATGGCACACACCTCAAAGAAGTTTCTCAGAAACTTTCTGTCTTGTATTTACATGAAGATATTTCCTTTTCCACTATAGGCCGCAAAGTGCTCCAAATATCCACTTGCATATGCTACAAACAGAATGTTTCAAAAGTGCTCGAAGAGAAGAAAGGTTCATCTCTGTGAGATGAATGCAGACATCACAAAGAATTTTCTCAGAATGCTTCTGCTAGTTTTTGAGAAGAAATTTCCTTTTTCACCATAGGCCTCAATGCACTCAAAATATCCATTTGCAGATATTACAAAAAGACTGTTTCCTAACTGTGTAATCAAAAGAAAGTTTCAACTCTGTGAGTTGAATGCACATATCACAAAGAAGTTCCTCAGTATGCTTCTGTCTATTTTTTAAGTGAGGATACTTCCTTTTTCACCACAGGCCTTAAATCACTCCAAATATCCATTTGCAGATTACACAAAAAGTTTCCAAACTACTCAATCAAAAGAAAGGTTCAACTGTATGAGATGAAAGCACACATCACAAAGAAGTTTCTCAGAAAGTTTCTGTCTAATTTTTATGTTAAGATATTTCCTATCGCCCCATAGGCCTCAATGGGCACAAAAATATACTACTGCAGATTCTACAAAATGACTGTTTCCAAACTGCTCAATCAAAAGAATGGTTCGACTCTGTAAAATGAATGCACACATCACAAAGAAGTTTCTCAGAATGCTTCTCTCTAGTTTTCGTGTGAAGATATTTAGTTTTCCACCACAGGCATCAAAATGCTCCAAATATCCACTGGCAGATTCTACTAAAAGAGTGTTTCAAAACTGCTGAATCAAAAGAGAGGTTCAAATTTGTGAGATGAATGCACATATCACAAAGAAGTTTCTCAGAAATTTTCTGTCTAGTTTTTATGTGAAGACGTTTCCTATTTCAAGAGAGGCCTCAAGGCTCTCACAAATATTCCTTTTCAGATTCTACAAAACGACTGTTTCCAAACTGCTCAATAAAGAAACGTTTAAATCTGTGAGATGAATGCACACATAGCAAAGAAGTTTATCAGATTTCTTCTGCCTAGTTTTTATGGGGAGATACTGCGTTTTACACAATAAGGCTCAGAGTGCTCCAAATATCTCTTTGCAGATACTACAAAAAGACTGTTTCCAAACTGCTCCATCAAAAGAAAGGTTCAACTCTGTGACATGAATGCACACATCTGAAAAAAGTTTCTCATAATGCTTCTGTCTATTTTTTATGTGAAGATATTTCATTTTTCACTATAAGTCTCAAAGCACTGCAAATATCCAATTGCAGATACTATAAAAGGACTGTTTCTAAACTGCTCAATAAAAAGAAATTTTCAACCCTGTGAGATGAAAGCTAACATCACAAACAAGTTTCTAAGGCAGTTTCTCTCTAGTTTTCATGTGAAGATAATTGCTATTTCCCCAGAGGCCTCAAAGGGTTCAGAAATATCCCTTTGCAGAGTTTACAAAACGACTGCTTCCAAACTGCTCAATCAAAAGAAAAGCTCAACTCTGTGAGATGAATGCACATATCACAAAGAAATTTTTCAGAATGCTTCTGTCTAGTTTTTATGTGAAGGTGTTTCCTTTTCCACCACAGGCCACAAAGTGCTCCAAATATCCACTTGCAGATACTACAAACAGAGATTTTCAAAACTGTTCAATCAAAAGAAAGGTACAACTATGTGAGGTGAATGTACACATCACTAATAAGTTTCTCAGAATGCTTAGGCATAGTTTTTATGTGAAAACATTTCCTATTGCCCCATAAGACTCAATATGCTCACAAATATGCCTCTGCAGATTCTATAAAACGACTCTTTCCAAACTGCTCAATCAAATGAAAGGATCAACTCTGTGAGATGAATGCACACATCACATAGAAGTTTCTCAGTGTTCTTCCATCTAGTTTTTATGTGAAGATATGTCCTTTTCCACCATAGGCCTCAAAACAGTCCAAATATCCACTGTCAAATTCTACAAAAAGAGTGTTTCAAAACTGGCCAATCAAAAGAAAGTTTAAACTCTATGAGATGAATGCACACATCACAAAGAAGTCTCTCAGAATGCTTCTGTCTAGTTTTTATGTGAAGATATTTCCTGTTCCAAAATAGGCCTCAAAGCGCTCCAAATATCCATTTGCAGATTCTACAAAAAGAGAGTTTACAAACTGCTAAATCAAAAGAAAGGTCCAACTCTGTGAGATGAATGCACACATCAAAAAGAAGTGACTCAGAATGCTTTTGTGTAGTTTTTATGTGAAGTTATTTCCTTTTCAAACATAGGCCAAAAGTGCTCCAAATATCCACTTGCAAATTCTAAAAGAAGAGTGTTTCAGAACTGCTCCATCACAAAAAAGGTTCAAATCTGTGAGATGAATGCACACATCACAAAGAAGTTTCTCAGAATGCTTATGTCTAGTTTTGATGTGAAGATCTTTCCTTTTCCAATCTAGGCCTAAAGGAGCACAAAATATCCACCTCCAGAATCTACAAAAAGTGTGTTTCCAAACTGCTCAATCAAAAGAAAGATTCAACTCTGTGAGATGAAAACACACATCACAAAGAAGTTTCTCAGAATGCTTCTGTCTGGTTTTTATGTGAAGTTATTTCTTTTCCACTATAGGTCTCAAAGCACTACAAATATCCACTTGCAGATTCTACAAAAAGAGTGTTTCAAAATTGCTCAATCAAAAAAAAGGTTCAAATCTATGAGATGAATACACACATCACAAATAAGTTTCTCAGAATGCTTCTTTCTTGCTTTATGTGAAGATACATTCTTTTTCAGCATATGCTTCAAAGAGCCCCATATATCCATTTGCAGATAGTACAAAAAGAGTGTTTCCAAACGGTTCAATCAAAAGAAAGGTTCAAGTCTGTGAGATGAATGCACACATCACAAAGTAGTTTCTCAGAATGCATCTGTCTAGTTTTTATGTGAAGTTATTTCCTTTTCCAAGATAGGCCTCAAAGCGCTCCAAATATCTGCTTGATGATTCTGCAAGAAGAGTGTTTCAAAACTGCTCAATCAAAAGAAAGCTTGAACCTTGTGAGATGAATGCAAGCATCACAAAGCAGTTTCTCAGAATGCTTCTGTCTAGTTTTTATGTGACGATATTTCTTTTTCCAATGTGGGTTTAAAAGGGCTGCATATATCCATTCGCAGATAGTACAAAAGGACTGTTTCCTGACTGGTCAATGAAAATAAGGATTCAACTCTGTGAGATGAATGCACACATCACAAAGAAGTTTCTCAGAATCCTTCTGTGTCAGTTTTATGTGAAGATATTTCCTTTTCCACCACAGGCCTCAAAGCACTGCAAATATCCACTTGCAGATTCTACAAAAGCAGTGTTTCAAAACTGGGCATTTGAAAGAGAGGTTCAAGACTGTGAGATGAATGCACACCTCACAAAGAAGTATCTCAGGATGCTTCTGTCTAGTTTTTATGTGAAGATATTTCCTTTTCCACCATAGGCCTCAAAAGCTCCAAATACTCCTTTGCAGATACTACAAGAAGAGTGTTTCCAAACTGCTCAATCAAGAGAAAGGTTCAAGTCTCTGAGATGAATGCACACATTACAAAGTAGTTTCTCAGAATGATTCTGTCTAGTTTTAATGGGAAGTTATTTCCTTTTCTAACATAGGCCTCAATGTGCTCCAAATATCCACTTGCAGATTCTACAAAATGAGTGTTTCAAAACTGCTAAATAAAAAGAAAGTTTCAACTGTGTGAGATGAATGCACACAACACAAAGGAGTTTCTCAGAGTGCTTCTCTCTAGTTTTTATGTGAAGTTATTTCCCTTTCCACTATAGGCCTCAAAGTACTCCAAATATCCACTTGCAGATTCTACAAAAAGACTGTTGCAATAGTGCTCTATCAATGTAAATGTTCAACTCTGTGAGATGAATGCACACATCACAAAGAAGTTTCCTACAATACTTCTGTCTTGCTTTTAGGTGAAGATATTTCCTTTTCCATGATAGGCCTCAAACCACTCCAAATATACACTTACAGATTCTATTAAAAGAGTATTTCAAAACTGTTCAATCAAAAGAATGATTCAACTCTGTGAGGTGAATGCACACATCACAATGAAGTTTCTCAGAATTCTTCTGTCTACTTTTTATGAGATGTTATTTCCTTTTCAACCATAGGCCTCAAAGTGCTCCAAATATCCACTTGGAGATACTTCAAAAAGAGTGTTTCAAAACTCCTCAATGAAAAGAAATGTTCAATTCTGTGAGATGAAAGCACACATCACAAAGAAGTTTCTCAGAGTGCTTCAGTCTACTATTTATGTGAAGATATTTCCTTTTCCACTGTAGGCCCCAAAAAGCTGCATATATCCATTTGCAGATAGTACAAATGACTGTTTCCAAACTGGTCAATGAAAATAAAGTTTCAACTCTTTAAGGTAAATGCACACATCACAAACATTTTCTCAGAATGCTTCTGTCTAGTTTTTATGTGAAGATATTTCCTTTTCCACTATAGGCCTCAAAGCACTCCACATATCGATTTGCAGATACTACAAAAAGAATGTTTCCAAACTGCTCAATGAAAAGAAATGTTGAACTCTGTGAGATGAATGCACACATCACACAGAAGTTTCTCACAATGCTTCTGTCTTGTTTTCAGGTGAAGATATTTCCTTTTCCACTATAGGCCTCAAACCGCTCCAAATATAAACTTGCAGATTCTACAAATAGAGTATTTCAAAACTGTTCAATCATAAGAATGGTTCAACTCTTTGAGTTAAATGCACAAATCACAAAGAACTTTCTCAGAATTCTTCTGTCTACTTTTTATGAGATGTTATTTCCTTTTCAACCATAGGCATCAAAGCACTCCATATATCCACTTGGAGATTCTACAAAAAGACTGTTTCCAAACTGCTCAGTCAAAAGAAAGTTTCAACTCTGTGAGATGAATGCATACATCACAAAGAAGTTTCTCAGAATGCTTCTGTCTAGTTTTTCTGTGAAGATATTTCCTTTTCCACCATAGGTCTCAAACCGCTTGAAATATACACTTGTAGATTATACAAAATAGTCTTTCCAAACTGCTCAACCAAAACACATGTTCAACTCTGTGAGACTAATGCACACATCACAAAGGAGTTTCTCAGAATTGTTCTGTGTAGTTTTTATGTGAAGTTATTTCCTTTGCCACCATGGGCCCCAAAGCACACCAAATATCCACTTGCAGATTCTGCAACAAGAGTGTTTCAAAAATGCTAAATCAAAAGAAACGTTCAACTCTGTGAGATGAATACACACATGACAAAGAAGTTTCTCGGAACACTTCTGTCTAGTTTATGCGTGAAAATATTTCCTTTTCCATCAAAGTCTTCTAAGCCCTCAAAATGTCCACTTGCAGATTCTACAAAAGGAGTGTTTCTAACCTCTCAATCCAAAAAAAGTTTCAACTCTGTGAGATGAATGCACACATCACAAAGAAGTTTCTCAGTATGCTACTGTCTTGTTTTTATGTGAAGATGTTTCCTTTGCCACCATAGGCCCCAAAGTGCTCCAATATCCACTTGCAGATTCTACAAAAAGAGTGTTTCAAAACTGCTCAATCAAAAGAAAGGTTCAAATATGGGAGATGAATGCACACATCACAAAGGTGTTTCTCAGAATGCTTCTCTCTTTTTTTATGTGAAGATGTTTCCTTTGCCACCATAGGCCTCAAAGTGCTCCAAATATCCACTTGCAGATTCTACAAAAAGATGGCTTCAAAACTGATCAATCATTTGAAAGTTTCAACTCTGTGAGATGAATGCACACATCCAAATAATTTTCTCAGAATGCTTCTGTCTAGTTTTTATGTAATGTGATTTCCTTTTCAACCATAGGCCTGAATGTGATCTAAATATCCCTTGCAGATTCTACAAAAAGAGTGTTTCAAAACTGCTCAATCAGAAGACACTTCCAACTCTGTGACATGAGTGCACACCTCACAAACAAGTTTCTCAGAGTGCTTCTGTATAATTTTTATGTGAAGATATTTCCTTTTCCACCATAGGTCTCAAAGCACTGCAAATATCCACTTGGAGATTCTACACAAAGAGTGTTTAAAAACTGCTCAATCAAAACAAATGTTCAACTCTGTGAGACGAATGCACACATCACAAAGAAGTTTCTCAGAATTCTTCTGTCTAGTTTATATGTGAAGATATTTCCTTTCCCAAAATAGGCCACAAAGCGCCCCAAATATCCACTTGCAGATACTACAACAAGATGGTTTCCAAAGTGCTCTGTCAACGGAAATGTTCAACTCTGTGAGATGAATGCAAACTTCACAAATAAGTTTCTTACAATATTTCTGTCTAGTTTTTAGGTGAAGATATTTACTTTTCCACCATAGGTCTCAAACCACTCCAAATATCCAGTTGCAGATTGTACAAAATAGTCTTTCCAAAGTGCCCAATCAAAAGAAATATTCAACTCTGTGAGATGAATACACACATCATAAGGTAGTTTCTCAGAATGCTTCTGTCTGGTTTTTATGTGAAGTTATTTCCATTTCCACCATAGGCCCCAAAGCACAAAAAATATCCACTTGCGGATTCTGCAATGAGTGTTTCAAAACTGCTAAATCAAAAGAAAGGTTCAACTCTGTGAGATGAATGCACACAACAAAGAAGTTTCTCAGCATGCTTCTGTCTAGTTTTTATGTGAAGATATTTCCTTTTCCACCAAAGTCTTCTAAGCCCTCCAAATGTCCACTTGCAGATTCTACAAAAAGAGTGTTTCAAACTTCTCAATCCAAAGAAAGTTTAAACTATGTGAGATGAATGCACACATCACAAAGAAGTTTCTCAGAATGCCTCTGTCTAGTTTTTATGTGAAGATGTTTCCTTTGCCACCATAGGCCTCAAAGTGCTCCAAATATCCACTTGAAGATTCTACAAAAAGAGTGTTTCAAAACTGCTTAATCATACAAAAGTTTCAACTCTGTGAGATGAATGCACACATCACAAAGAAGTTTTGCAGAATGCTTCTGTATAGTTTTTATGTGATGTTATTTCCTTTTCAACCATAGGCCTGAACACAATCTAAATATCCCTTGCAGATTCTACAAAAAGAGTGTTTCAAAACTGCTCAATCACAAGAAACTTTCAACTCTGTGAGCTGTATGCACACTTCACAAACAAGTTTCTCAGAATGCTTCTGTCTAGTTTTTATGTGAAGATATTTCCTTTTCCACAATAGGCCTCAAAGCACTCAAAATGTCCACTTGCAGATTCTACAAAAAGAGTGTTTCAAAACTGCTCAATCAAAGGAAAAGTTCAACTCTGTGAGATGAATGCACACACCGCAAAGAAGTTTCTCAGAATGCTTCTGCCTAGTTTTTATGTGAAGATATTTCCTTTTCCACCAGAGGCCTCTAAGCAGTACAAATATCCATTTGCAGATTCTACAAAAAGTGTTTCAAAACTGCTCAATCAAAAGAACGTTCAACTCTTTGAGGGGAATGCCCACATCACAAAGAAGTTTCTCAGAATGGTTCTGTGTAGTTTTTACATGAAGGTATTTCCTTTTCCACCATAGGCCTCAAAATGCTACAAATATCCATTTGCAGTTTCTACGAAAAGAGTGTTTGCAAACTGCTGAATCAAAAGGAAAATTCAACTCTGTGACATGAATGCACACACCACAAAGAAGTTTCTCAGAATGCTTCTGTCTAGTTTTTATGTGAAGTTATTTCCTTTTCCACCATAGTCCTCAAAGCGCTTCAAATATCCACTTTCAGATTCCACAAAAAGAGTGTTTCAAAACTTCTCAATCAAAACAAAAGTTCAACTTTGTGAGTTGAATGCACATATCACAAAGAAGTTTCTCAGAATGCTTCTGTCTAGTTTTTTTGTGATATTTCCTTTTCCAGTATAGGCCTCAAAGCACTCCTAATATCCACTTGCAGATTCTGGAAAAAGAGTGTTTCTAAGCTGCCCAATCAAAAGAAAGGTTCAACTCTGTGTGATGAATGCACAAATAAACGAAGAAGTTTCTCAGAATGCTTCTGTTGAGTTCTTATGTGAAGATATAACCTTTTCCAAAATAGGCCTCAAAGCACTCCAAGTATCCACTTGCAGGTAGTACAGAAAGACTGCTTCCAAGGTGCTCAATGAAAGGAAAGAATCAACTCTGTGAGATGAATGCACACATCACAAAGAAGTTTCTCAGAATGCTTCTGTCTAGTTTTTATGTGAAGATATTTCCTTTTCCACCAGAGGCCTCAAAGCGGTACAAATATCCATTTGCGGATTCTACAAAAAGAGTGTTTCAAAACTGCTCAATCAAAAGAAAGATTCAACTCTGTGAGATGAATGCACACGTCACAAAGAAGTTTCTCAGAATGCTTCTGTCTAGTTTTTATGTGAAGTTATTTCCTTTTCCACTATTGGCCACAAAGCACTCCAAATATCCACTTTTAGATTCTATAAAAATAGTGTTTCATGAACCTGCAGAAATTCCTTGACATACAAGCGATAATATAAGAGACACACACCATGTTCCTGTTGATGCAGTAATGTCCAGTAATCCCAGGATTACTTGTAATAACTCAATCTGTTGAGCACTTACTATGTGCTCTAGAAGTCAGATACCATGTTGTGAGGACATACACGAATCCTATGGAGGGGTTCATGTAGTAAGCAATTAAGGTCCCCAGCCCACAGGCAGCAAGAAACTGAGGTCTGCAAACAACCTTGTGGGTGAGCTTGGAAGCTGATTCTCCAACTCCAGTGAAGCTTTTGAATGACTGTAGCACCAGCAACCATTTGACATGAGGGTTCTTGCGTTGGAACCACCCAGCTAAGGCTCTCCGAGATTCCTGGCCCACATAAACTGTGAGATTATAAATATTTGTTGGCTTAGGTTGCCATGTTTTGGGGGTAATTTGTTACACAGCACTAGGTAACGAGTACAATGATCTTGCAGGAAAATAATGACACCATGGAGGTGAGATTGAAAGCTGTTTGAATAGTCTGATAGAGAAATGCTGAGATCAAACCATTTAATAATGGGGTAAAAAAAACAGGTCAGATACAGATAGGGCAGAACAGATACTCATTTGGGGAACTCAGGGAAAAACTGTAAAAGAACAATAAGGGAGGAACTGAGGCTGGCTCTTGAGTTTCTAGTTTAGGAGACTAAGTGGGGTTGCAACCATTAACCAAAGCAGAGAAAACATATAAAAGATGGAAGAGGTTTCAATGATAGGGAGGAGGAAGGGAAGAAAAGGAAGAAAACCAGCAGGGAATAATAAATCCAGTAAAAATTGTACTATGCTATGAGAGGTCATTGTGTCAGCTTCTACAGTGATGTCAAGTACAATCAAAACTGGAGGTATGCCATTAGATTTCAAATTTAGGAGGACCACTGATGAAGCAGCTTCCATAGTGTGACAGTAGAAAATATAGACACTGAAAAGTTGAGAAGTAAATGGAAGGTGACCAGGTAGCACCAAGAGATGTGGACTATTCTTTCAAGAAGTCTGACTTTTGAGGAGAAGTGGGAAACTGAGTGGTGTCTGTTTTAGAGTAAGGTTAAAAAAAATGAGGAAAAAGGCTTATTTGTACATTCTGTTGGTTATTCATTGGTTCAATGGCTTTTTGATTCTGTTTTAGGACTACAAGATTTAAACATGGTAAGTTAAAGGGAAAGAGCCAGAGAGATTGAAGCTCTAGATGAAAAAATGGAATGATGAAAAAACCAACAACCAGGAACACAGTGAAATTGATGGGATGTTACTGATTTTGGCCTCAGAGAATAAGAGTACCTTCCCTCCATCTAAAGTTAGAGGCAAGAGGGAGGGGATGAATGAACACAGTCATGATGAAGTTTAGAAACAGAAGGAATGAATGTAAAAGGAATTCCTACCCTGTAAATTCATTTTCTCTGGAAAGGAAGACCAATCAAGACAGTGAAAGTCTTGCTGAAGACAGGAGATGACGCACATAGTAATAGTTTGGAATCACCATTTTGGAGAATGCAAGAGATTGCTAAGCAATGCTGAGACTCCAACAGAAATTAAAAACCAATATCCTTGCCTGTGTCAGTCAGCATAGTTATGTGATTTCCTCCCTCCATCCTCTGCATATCAGAGTAGAAAGAGAGTACTGGATGTTCTTTGAGTATTTAACCCAAGCATCCAAGAGCAGAAGTATCATACATCTGAATCTCATAAAAAAGGCACCTAGAAAAAAGTATTCTCAAATTTTAAAAAGCCTTATTGTTTATGATGTAGATGTTTTGTGTTTGTATTCATTTATATATTTGGAGCTAGAAACATGAGAGAGAACTGTGACAAAGACAAAAAGAATAACCTCTATCAAAAGCAGACAATAAGCAACCCTGTCACTAGATGTATTTGTCTCAAAGAATATTGAATTCTACCTGTATTCATTAGATAAATGATAGAAACTAAGGGAAAATGCCTGGCGATGTAAAGAGTTTTGATTTTTGCAACATGCATCTAAAAAAACCCAAAAGTGACCCTTCAGTAATGGGATGGGACAAACTTTTAAAATATTTCAGAGATCTCTAGCAAGTACAAAATTGTTTACTACAAAATCCCAGTAAACTTGAGGTTAATATGTCTGGATTATAAGGTTCAAATGTGATGTAAATCAATTTAATGTTGTTTTCAACTTCCTCATGGAGTCAAGGTCTCTTTGGTGTTTAGCACCTATAAATAAAAGTAAATGCACTATCAAAAAAAAAAAGTGTTTCAAAACTCCTGAATCAAAACAAAAGCTCAACTCTGTGACATGAATGCACACATCACAGAGAAGTTTCTCAGAATGTTTCTGTCTAGTTTTTATGTGAAGACATTTCCTTTTCCACCTTAGGTCCCAAAGCCCAAATATCCACTTGCAGATTCTACAAAAAGAATGTTTCCAAACCGGTCAATCAAAAGAAAGTTTCAACTCTGTGAAATGAATGCACATATCACAAAGAAGTTTCTCAGAATGCTTCTATTTAGTTTATGTGAAGATATTTCCTTTTCCAAAATAGGCCTCAAAGTGCTCCAAATATCCACTTGCAGATAGTACAAAAAGACTGTGTCTAAAGTACTCAATAAAAGGAAAGGTTCAACTCTGTGAGATGAATGCACACATCACAAAGAAGTTTCTCAGAATGCTTCTGTCTAGTTTTTATGTGAAGTTATTTCCTTTTCCACCATAGGGATCAAAGTGCTCCAAATATCCACCTTCAGATTCTACAAAAAGAGTGTTTCAAAACTTCTCAATCAAAACAAAGGTTCAACTCTGTGAGACGAATGCACATATCACAAAGGAGTTCCTCAGAATGCTTCTCTCTAGTTTTTTTTGTGAAGATATTTCCAATTCCAGTATAGCTTCAAATCGCTCCAAATTTCCACTTGTGTATTCTACAACAAGAGTGTTTAAAAACTGCTCAATCAAAACAAAGTTCAAACGCTGTGAGATAAATGCACACATCACAAAGAAGTTTCTCGGATTGCTTCTGTCTAATTTTCATGTGAGGATATATCCTTTTCTACTATAGGCTTCAAAGTGCTGCATATATCCATTTACAGATAGTACAAGAAGACTGTTTCCAAACTGCTCAATGAAAACCAAGATTCAAATTTGTGAGTTGAATGCACACATCACAAAGAAGTTTATCAGAATGCTTCTGTCTAGTTTTTATTTGAAGATATTTCTTTTTCCACCATAGGCCTCAAAGCGCTCCAAATATCCACTTGCAGATTCTACAAAAAGAGTATTTCAAAACTGGTCAAATGAAAGAAATGTTCAACTCTGTGAGATGAATGCACGCATCCCAAATAAGTTTCTGAGAATGCTTCTTTCTAGTTTTCATGTGAAGACATTTCCTTTTCCACCTTAGGCCTCAAAGTGCTCCAAATATTCACTTGCAGGTTCTACAAAATGAGTGTTTCAAAACTGCTCAATCAAAAGAAAGTTTCAACTCTGTAAGATGAAAGCACACATCACAAAGGGTTTCTCAGAATGCATCTGTCTACTTTTTATGTGAAGATATTTCCTTTTCCACCATAGGCCTCAAAGCACTCCTAATATCCATTTCCAGATTCTATAAAAAGAGTGTTTCCAAACCGCTCAATCAAAAAAATCTTTCAACTCTGCTAGAAGAATGCACACCCCCAAACAAGTTTCCCAGAATGCTTCTGTCTAGTTTTTATGTGAAGATACTTCATTTTCCACAATATGCCTCAAAGGGTTCCAAATATCCGCTTGCAGATTCTACAAAAAGAGTGTTTCCAAACTGCTCAATCAAAAGAAAGGATCAATTCCGTGAGATGAATGTACACATCACAAAGATGTTTCTCAGAATGCTTCTGTCTAGTATTTATGTGAAGTTATTTCCTTTTCCACCACAGGCCTCAAAGCACTCAAATATACACTAGCAGATTCTACAAAAAGAGTGTTTCAAAACTGCTAAATCAAAAGAAAGGTTCAACTCTGTGAGATGAATGCACACATCACAAAGGAGTTACTCAGAATTCTTCTGTCTAGTTTTTATGTGTAGATATTTCCTTTTCCACCATAGGCCTCAAAGTGCTCCAATATCCACTTGCAGAGTCTACAAAAAGAGTGTTTCCAAACTGCTCAATCAAAAGAAAGGTTCAACTCTATGAGGTGAATGCACACATCACAAAGTAGTTTCTCAAAATGGTTCTGACTCGTTTTTATGTGAAGATATTTCCTTTTCCACCATAGGCCTCAAACCACTCCAAATATCCATTTGAAGAATCTACAAAGAGTGTTTCCAAACTGCTCAATCAAAGGAAAGGTTCAACTATGTGAGATGAATGCACACATCACAAAGATGTTTCTCAGAATGATTCTGTCTAGTTTTTATGTGAAGTTATTTCCTTTTCCACCATGGGCCTCAAAGCGCTTGAGCTATCCACTTGAAGATTCTAAAAAAGAGTGTTTCAAAACTGCTCAATAAAAGGAAAGTTTCAACTTTGTGAGATGAATGCACACATTACAAAGAAGTTTCTTAGAAAGTTTTGGTCTAGTTTTTATATGAAGTTATTACCTCTTCCACCAGAGGCCTCAAAGTGCTACAAATATCCACGTGCAGCTTCTCCAAAAATAGTGTTTCCAAAATACTCAATCAACAGAAAGGTTCAACTCTGTGTGATGAATGCACTCAACACAAAGAAGTTTTTCAGAATTCTTCTGTCTAGTTTTTATGTGAAGATATTTCCTTTTCCACCATAGGCCTCAAAGCACTCCAAATATCCACTTACAGAATCTACAAATGAGTTTTTCAAAACTGCTCAATCAAAACAAGGGTTCAACTCTGGGAGATGAATGCACACAACACAAAGAGGTTTCACAGAATGCTTTGTCTTGTTTTCATATGAAGTTATTTCTTTTTCCACCATAGGCCTCAAAGCACTCCAAATATCCCCCTGCAGGTTATTCAAAAAGAGTGTTCCAAAACTGCTCAATCAAAAGAAAGATTCAATTCCATGAGATGAATGCACACATCTCAAATATGTTTCTCAGAGTGCTTCTATCTAGTTTTTATGTGAAAATATTTTTTTTTCACCATAGGCCTCAAAGCCCTCAAAATACACATTTGCAGAGTCTTCAAAAACAGTGTTTGCAAACTGCTCAATCAAAAGAAAGGTTCACCTCTGGGAGATTAATGCACACATCATAAAGTGGTTTCTCAGAATGCTTCTGTCTAGTTTTAATGTGAAGTTATTTCCTTTCCCACCATAGACCTCAAAGCACTCCAAATATCCACTTGCAGACACTACAAACAGTGTGTTTACAAACTGATAAATCAAAAGAACGTTCACCTCTGTGAGGTCAATGCACACATCACAAAGAAGTTTCTCAGAATGCTTCTGTCTGCTTTTTATGTGAAGAAATTTCCTTTTCCACCACAGGCTCCAAATATCCATTTCCAGATTCTACAAAAACAGTGTTTCCAATCTTTGCAATCAAAAGAAACTTTCAACTCAGTGAGTTGAATGCAGATATCACAAAGAAGTTTCTCAGAATGCTTTGGTCTAGTTTTTATGTGAAGTTATTCCCTTTTTCACCATAGGCCTCAAAGTGCTCTAAATATCCACTTGCAGATTCTAGAAAAAGAGTTTTTCAAAACTGCTTAATCAAAAGAAAGCTTCAACTCTGTGAGAAGAATGCACACATCACAAAGAAGTTTCTCAGAATGCTTCTGTCTAGTTTTTATGTGAAGATATTTCCTTTTCCACTATGTGGAAATATTTATGTGAAGATATTTCCTTTTCCTCAAAGTGCTCCATTTATGCATTTGCAGAGAGTACGAAAAGACTGTTTCCAAACTGTCAATCAATCAGAAATTTTAAACTCTGTGAGATGAATGCACACAGCATGAAGAAGTTTCTCAGAATGCTTCTAATTTTTATGTGAAGTTATTTCCTTTTCCGCCATAGGCCTCAAAGAGCTCCAACTATCCACTTGCAGATTTTATGAAAAGAGTGTTTCCAAACTGGTCAAGCAAAAAAAGTTTCAACCCTGTGAGATGAATGCACACACAACAAAGTAGTTTATCAGAGCGCTTCTGTCTAGTTTTTATGTGAAGATATTTCCTTTTCTAAAATAGGCCTCAAGGCACTCCACATATCCACTTCCAGACTCTACAAAAAGTGTGCTTCCAAGATGCTCAATCAAAGAATGTTTCAACTCTCTGAGATGAATGCCCATGTCACAAAGAAGTTTCTCAGAATGCTTCTGTCTAGTTTTTATGTGAAGACATTTCCTTTTCCACCATAGACCTCAAAGCCCTCCAAATATCCATTTGCAGATTCTACAAAAAGCATGTTTCCAAACTGTTCAATCAAAAGAAATCTTCAACTCTGTGAGATGAATGCACACATCACAAAGAAGTTGCGCATAATGATTCTGTCTAGTTTTTATGTGAAGTTATTGCCATTTCCACCACAGGACTCAAAGTGCTACAAATATCCACTTCCAGATTCTACAAAAAGAGGGTTCCAAAACTGCGGAATCAAAAGAAAAGTTCAACTCTGTGAGATAAATGCACACATCAGAAATAAGTTTTTCATAATGCTTCTGTCTTCTTTTTATGTGGAAGTAATTCCTATTTCACCATTGGCCTCAAAGTGCTCCAAATATACACTTGCAGATAATACAAAAAGACTGCTTCAAAAATGCTCAATGAAAAGAAAGGCTCAACTCTGTGAAGTGTATACACACATCATAAACGAGTTTCTCCAAATGTTTCTGTCTAGTTTTTATGTGACGATACTTCCTTTTCCACTATAGGCCTCAAAGCACTCCATATATCCATGTGCAGATAGTACAAAAAGACTGTTTCAAAAAGTGCTCAATGAAAAGAATTGTTTAACTCTGTGAGATGAATGCACAGAACACAAAGAAGTTTCTCAGAATGCTTCTGTCTAGTTTTCATGTGTAGATATTTCCTTTTCCATCACAGGCCTGTAAGCACTCCAAATACCTACTTTCAGATTCTACAAAAAGATTGTTTCAAAACTGTTGAATCAAAAGAAAGTTTCAACTCTCTGAGATGAATACACACATCACAAAGAATTTCTAAGAATGCTTCTGTCTAGTTTTTATGTTTTATATTCCTTCTCCACTCTTGGCCTCAAAGCGCTCCAAGTATCCACTTGTAGATTCTACAAAAGAGTGTTTCAAAACTGCTTAATCAAAAGAAAGTTTCAACTCTGTGAGATGAATGAACATATCAGAAAGAAGTTTCTCAGAATGCTTCTGTCTAGTTTTTATTTGAAGATATTTCCTTTTCCACTATAAGCCTCAAAGTGCTCCATATATGCATTTGTGGAGAGTACAAAAAAACTGTTTCCAAACTGTCAAGCAAAAGAAAGTTTCAACTCTTTGAGATGAATGCACACAGCACAAAGAGGTTTCTCAGAATGCCTCTTTCTAATTTTTAACGTGAAGATATTTCCCTTTCCACCATAGGAGTCAAGGCACTCCAAATATACATTTGCAGCTTCTACAGAAAGAGTTTTTCCATAGTGGTCAATCAAAAGAAAGGTTGAACACTGTGAGATCAATGCACTCATCATAAAAAAAATTTCTCAGAGTGTTTCTGTCTAGTTTTCATGTGAAGATATTTCCTTTTCCAAAATAGGCCTCAAGTCATTCCAAATATCCAATTCCAGAATCTACAAAAATGGTGTTTCTAAGCTCCTCAATCAAAGAAAGTTGCAACTCTGTGAGATGAATGCACACATCACAAAGAAGTTTCTCAGATTGCTTGTGTCCAGTTTTTACGTGAAGATATTTCCTTTTCCACCATAGGCCTCAAAGCGCTCCAAATATCCATGTGCAGATTCTATAAAAAGACTGTTTCGAAATGGCTCACTCAAAAGAAAGGTTCAATTCTGTGAGATGAATGCACACATCACAAAGAAATTGCTCAGAATGCTTCTGTCTAGTTTTTATGTGAAGATATTTCCTTTTCCACTATAGGCCTCAAAGTGCTCCATTTATGCATTTGCAGATAGTACAAAAAGACAGTTTCCAAAACTGCTCAATCAAAAGGAAGTTTCAACTCTGTGAGATGAATGCACACATTACAAAGAAGTTTCTCAGAAGGGTTCTGTCTAGTCTTTATGTGAAGATATTTCCTTTTGCACCATAAGCCTCAAGGCGCTCCAAATATCCACTTGCAGATTCTTCAAAAAGAGTGTTTCAAAACTGCTCAATCAAAAGAAAGGTTCAACTGTGTGAGATGAATGCACACACCACAAAGAAGTTTCACAGAATGCTTCTGTCTAGTTTTTATATGAAGATATTTCCTTTTCCTCAATAGGCCTCAAAGTGCTCCAAATATCCACTTGCAGATTCTACAAAAAGTGTGTTTCAAAACTGCTCAATCAAAAGAAAGCTTCAACTCTGTGAGATGAAAGCACACATCCCAAAGAAGTTTCTCAGAATGCTTCTGTCTAGTTTTTATGTGAGGTTATTTGCTTTTACACCATAGGCCTCAAAGCGCTCCAAATATCCACTTGCAGATTCTACAAATGAGTTTTCCTAACCTGCTCAATCAAAACATGGGTTCACCTCTGTGAGATGAATGTACACATCACAAAGAGGTTTCACAGAATGCTTCTGTCAAGTTTTTATATGAACTTATTTTCTTTTCCAACATAGGCCTCAAAGAGCTCCAAATATCCCCTTGCAGATACTTCAAAAAGAGAGTTTCACAGCTGCTCCATCAAAAGAAATGTTCACGTCCAAGTGGTGAATACACACAACACAAATTAGTTTCTCAGAATCCTTCTCTCTAGTTTTTATGTAAGGATAATTCCTTTTCTACTATAGGCCACTTATCGCTCCAAATATCCCTTTGCAGATACTACAAAAAGACTGTTTCCAACTTCTCAATCAAAAGAAAGGTTCATATCTCTGAGTTGAATGAACACATCACAAAGAAGATTCTCAGAATGCTTCTGTCTAGTTTTTATATGAAGTTATTTTGTTTTCCACTATAGGCCTCAAAGTGCTCAAAATATCCACTTGCAGATTCTCCAAAAAGAGTGCCTCAAAACTGCTAAATCAAAAGAAAATTTTAACTCTGAGAGATGAATGCACACATCACAAAGAAGTTTCTCAGAGTGCTTCTGTGTAGTTTTTATGTGAGGATATTTCCTTTTCCACCATAGACCTCAAAGGGCTCCAAATATCCACTTGCAGATTCTACAGAAAGAGTATTTGAAAAGTGCTCAATGAAAACAAAGGTTCAACTCTGTGAAATGAATTCACACATCACAAAGAAGTTTCTCAGAATGCTTCTATCTAGTTTTCATGCTAGGAGATTTCCTTTTCTGCTATAGGCCTCAAAGCGCTCTAAGTATCCATTTGTAGATACTACAAAATGACGGTTTCTAAAGTGCTCAATCAAAAGAAATGTTCATATCTGTGAGCTGAATGTACACATTACAAAGAAGTTTCTCAGAATCCTTCTGTCTAGTTTTTATGTGAAGATATTACTTTTTCTAGGATAGGCCACAAAGAGCTCCAAATATCCACTAGCAGATTCCACAAAAATAGTGTTTCAAAACTACTCTATCAAAACTAAGGTTCAATTCAGTGAGATGAATGCACACATCACAAAGAAGTTTCTCAGAATGCTTCTGTCTACTTTTTATGTGAAGATATTTCCCCTTCCACTATAGGCCTCAAAGCACTCCAAATATCCATTTGCAGATACTACAAAAAGACAGTTTCCAAACTACTCAGTCAAAAGAAAGGTTTATTTCTGTGAGTTCAATGCACACATCACAGAGAAGTTTCTAAGAATGCTTCTGTCTAGTTTTTATGTGAAGATATTTCCTTTTCCACTATAGGCCTCAAAGCACACCAAATATCCACTTGCAGATACTATAAAAATAGTATTTCAAAACTGCTCAACCAAAAGAAAGTTTCAACTCTGTGAGATGAATGCCCACATCACAAAGAAGTTTCTCAGAATGCTTCTGTCTAGTTTTTATGTGAAGATATATTATTTTGCCCTATAGGCCTCATAGTACTCTAAATACCCACTTGCATATTATACAAAAACAGAGTTTCAAAACTGCTCAATCAAATAAAGGTTTTACCCTCTGAGATGCATGCACACAACACAAGGAAGTTTCTCAAAATGCTTCTGTCTAGTTTTTATGTGATGATATTTCCTTCTCCAGTATAGGCTGCAAAGACCTCGAAATATCCACTTGCAGATTCTACAAGATGAGTGTTTCAAAACTACCCTATGAAAACAAACGTTCTACTCTGTGAGATGAATGCACACATCACAAAGAAGTTTCTCAGAATGCTTCTGTCTAGTTTTAACGTGAGGATAGTTCCTCTTCTACTATAGGCCTCAAAGCGTGCCAAATATCCATTTGCAGGTACTACAAAAAAACTGTTTCAAAGTGCTCAATCAAAAGAAAGGTTCGTGTCTCTGAGGTGAATGCCTACATCACAAAGAAGTTTCTCAGAATTTTTCTGTCTAGTTTTTATGTGAAGATACTTCCTTTTCCACTATAGGCCTCAGAGTGCTCCAAATATCCACTTGCTGATACTACAAAATGAATGCTTCAAAATGCTCAATCAAAAGAAAGGTTTAACTCTGTGAGATGAATGCAAAGATAACAAAGAAGTTTTTCAGAATGATTCTGTCTACTTTTTATGGAAAGATATTTACTTTTCCACCATAGACCTCAAAGCACACAAAATATCCACTTGCAGATTCTACAAAAAGAGTGTTTCAAAATTGCTCAATTAAAACAAAGTTTCAACTCTGTGAAATGAATGCACACATCACAAAGAAGTTTCTCAGAAAGCTTCTATCTAGTTTTCATTCTAGGAGATTTCCTTTTCCTCTATAGGCCTCAAAGCACTCCAAATATCCATTTGCAGACACTACAAAATGACTGTTTCAAAAGCGCTCAATCAAAAGAAATGTTTATGTCTGTGAGCTGAATATACAGATCACAAAGTAGTTTCTCAGAATGCTTCTGTCTAGTTTTTATGTGAAGATATTTCTTTTTCTAGTACAGGCCACAAAGACCTCCAAATAGCCACTTGCAGATTCCACAAAAATAGTGTTTCAAAACTGCTCAATCAAAACAAAACAAACGTTCAACTCCATGAGATGTATGCACACATCACAAAGAAGTTTCTCAGAATGCTTCTGTCTAGTTTTTATGTGAGAATATTTCCTCTTCCACTATAGGCCTCAAAGCGCTCCAAATATCCATTTGCAGATACTGCAAAAAGACAGTTTCCACACTGTTCAGTCAAAAGAAAGGTTTATTTCTGTGAGTTCAATGTACACATCAGAAAAAGTTTCTCAGAATGCTTCTGTCTAGTTTTTATGTGAAGATATTTCCTTTTCCACTGTAGGCCTCAAAGCACTCCAAATATCCACTTGCAGATACTACAAAAATAGTGTTTCAAAAATGCTCAATCAAACGAAAGTTTCAACTCTGTGAGGTGAATGCACACATCACAAAGAAGTTTCTCAGAATGCTTCTGTCTAGTTTTTATGTGATGATATTTCCTTTCACAGTATAGGCTGCAAAGACCTCCAAATATCCATTTGCAGATTCTACAAAATGAGTGTTTCAAAACTACCCTATGAAAACAAACCTTTAACTCTGTGAGGTGAATGCATATATCACAAAGGAGTTTCTCTGAATGCTTCCATCTAGTTTTTATGTGAGGATATTTCCTCTTCCACTAAAGGCCATAAAGCCCTCCAAGTATCCATTTGCAGATACTACAAAAAGACGGTTTCCAAACTGCTCAATCAGAAGAAAATTTCAACTCTGAGAGATGAATTTAAAGATCACAAGGAAGTTTCTCAGAATTCTTCTGTCTAATTTTTATGTGAAGATATTTCCTTTTCCACAATAGGCCTCAAAGCGCTCCAAATATCCACTTGCAGATAGTACAAAAAGAGTGTTTCAAAACTGCTCAATGAAAAGAAAGGTTCAACTCTATGAGATGAATGCACACATCACAAAGACGTTTCTCAGAATGCTTTTGTCTTGTTTTTCTGTGAAGATATTTCCTTTTCGAAGATAGGCCTCAAAGCACTCGAAATGCCCACTTGCAGATTCTACAAAAATAGTGTTTCAAAACTGCTCAATCGAAAGAAGATATCAACTCTGTGAAATGAGTGCACACACCACAATGAAGTTTCTCAGAATGCTTCTGTCTGGTTTTTATGTGAAGATATTTCCTTTTCCACCATAGGCCTCAAAGTGCTCCGAATGTCCACTTGCAGATTCTACAAAAAGAGTGTTTCAAAACCGCACAATCAAAAGAAAGGTACAACTCTGTAAGATGAATTCAAAGATCTCAAGGAAGTTTTTCAGAATGCTTCTGTCTAGTTTTTATGTGAGGATATTTTCCTTTCCACTGTAGGCCTCCAAGCGCTCCTAATATCCATTGGCAGATACTACAAAGTGACTGTTTCCAAACTGCTCAATCAAAAGAAAGGTTCATGTCTGTAAGTTGAAGGCACTCATCACAAAGAAGTTTCTCAGAATTCTTCTGTCTGGTTTTTATGAAGATATTTCCTTTTCCACTATAGGCTTCAAAGCACTCAAAATATACACTTACAATTTCTACAAAAAGAGTGATTCAAAACTGCTCAATGAAAAGAAAGGTTCAACTCTGTGAGATGAATGCATGTATCACAAAGAAGTTTCTCAGAATGCTTTTGTCTAGTTTTTATATGAGGATATTTCCTTTTCCACTAAAGGACTCATAGAGCTCCAAATATCCATTTGCAGATACTACAGAAAGACTATTTCCAAACTGCTTAACAAAAAAAAGGTCCATGTCTGTGAGTTGAATGCACACATCACAAATTTTTTCAGAATGCTTCTTTCTAGTTTTTTGTGAAGATATTTTCTTTTGCAATATTGGCCTCAAAGCGCTGCAAATATCCACTTGCAGATCCTACAAAAAAATTGTTTCAAAGCTGCTCAATCAAAAATAAGTTTCACTTCTGTGAGATGAATGCACACATCACAAAGAAGTTTCCCAGAATGTTTCTATCTACTTCTTATGTGAAGATATTTCCTTTTGCACCATAGGTCTCAAAGCACTAAAAATATTGACTTGCAGATTCTACAAAAAGACTGTTTCCAAACTACTCAATCAAAAGAAAGGTTCAAGTCTGTTAGTTGAATGCACACATCACAAACAAGTTTCTCAGAATGCTTCAGTCTAGTTTTTATATGAAGATATATCCTTTTCCACTATATACAGTAAAGTGTTCCAAATATCCAATTGCAGATTCTACAAAAAGAGTGTTTCAAAACTTCTCAATCAAAAGAAAGTTTCATCTGTGTGAGATGAATGCACACATCACAAAGAAGTTTCTCAAAATGCTTCAATCTAGTTGTTATGTGAAGATATTTCCTTTTCTAGCATAGGCCACAAAGCACTTCGAATATCCACTTGCAGATTCAACAAAAAGAGTTTTTCAAAACTGCTCAATCAAAACAAAGGTTAAACTTTGCAGATGAATGCACACATCACAATGAAGTTTCTCAGAATGTTTCTGTCTAGTTTCTATGGGGAGATATTTCCTTTTCCACCATAACCCTCAAAGGGATCAAAATATCCACTTGCAGATTCCCCTAGAAGAGTGTTTCAAAAGCGCTCAATCAAAACAATGGTTAAACTTCATCAGATGAATGCACACATCACAATGAAGTTTCTCAGAATGCTTCTGTCTGGTTTTTATGTGAAGTTATTTCCTTTTCCACCATCGCTCTCAAAGCACACCAAATATCCACTTAGAGATTCCACAAAAAGAATGTCTCAAAACTGCTCAATAAAAAGAAATGTTCAACTCTGTGAGATAAATGCACACATCACAAAGAAGTTTCTCAGAATGCTTCTTGGTAGTTTTTCTGTGCAGATGTTCTCTTTTCCACTACAGGCTTCAAAGCACCAGAAATATCCATTTGCAGATACTACAAAATGACTGTTTTCAAGCTGCTCCAACAAAAGAAATGTTCATGTCTCTGAGGTGAATGCACACATCACAAAGAACTTTCTCAGAAGTCTTCTGTTTAGTTTTTATATGAAGATATTTCCTTATCCACAGTAGGCCTGAAAGCACTCCAAATATCCACTTGCAGATTCTACAAAAAGAGTTTCAAACCTGCACAATCAAAACAAAGTTTCAAATCTGTGAGATGAATGCACACATCACAATGAAGTTTCTCATAATGTTTCTGTCTAGTTTTTATGTGAAGATATTTTCTTTTCCACTATAGGCCTCAAAGCGCTCCAAATATCCACTTGCAGATTCAAAAAAAATGTGTTTCAAAACTGCTCAAACAAAAGAAAGATTTAACTCTGTGAGATGAATGCAAAGATCACAAGGAAGTTTCTCAGAATGCTTCTGTCTAATTTTCATGTGAGGATATTTCCTTTTCCACTATTGGCCTCAAAGCACTCCAAATATCCGTTTGCAGATACTACAAAATGACTTTTTCCAAGCTGCTCAATCAAAAGAAAGGTTCATGTCTGTGAGTTGAATGCACCCATCACAAAGAAGTTTCAAAGAAATCTTCTGTCTATTTTTTATGTGAAGATATTTCGTTTTCCACTATAGGCTTCAAAGCACCCAAAATATCCACTTGCAATTTCTACAAAAAGATTGTTTCAACACTGCTCATTAAAAAGAAAGGTTCAACTCTGTGAGATGAATGCACACATTGCAAAGAAGTTTCTCAGAATTCTTCTGTCTAGTTTTTTTTTTTATTATACTTTAGGTTTTAGGGTACATGTGCACAATGTGCAGGTTTGTTACATATGTATCCATGTGCCATGTTGGTTTGCTGCACCCATTAACTCGTCATTTAGCATTAGGTATATTTCCTAATGCTGTCCCGCCCCACTCCCTACCCCCCACAACAGTCCCCGGAGTGTGATGTTCCCCTTCCTGTATCCATGAGTTCTCATTGTTCAATTCCCACCTATGAGTGAGAACATGCAATATTTGGTTTTTTGTCCTTGTGATAGTTTACTGAGAATGATGGTTTCCAGTTTCATCTATGTCCCTACAAAGGACATGAACTCATCATTTTTTGTGGCTGCATAGTATTCCATGGTGTATATGTGCCACATTTTCTTAATCCAGTCTATCCTTGTTGGACATTTGGGTTGTTTCCAACTCTTTGCTATTGTGAATCGTGCCGCAATAAACATACGTGTGCATGTGTCTTTATAGCAGCATGATTTATAGTCCTTTGGGTATATACCCAGTAATGGGATGGCTGGGTCAAATGGTATTTCTAGTTCTAGATCCCTGAGGAATCACCACACTGACTTCCATGATGGTTGAACTAGTTTACAGTCCTACCAGCAGTGTAAAAGTGTTCCTATTTCTCCACATCCTCTCCAGCACCTGTTGTTTCCTGACTTTTTAATGATGGCCATTCTCAATGGTGTGAGATGGTATTTTGTTGTGGTTTTGATCTGCATTTCTCTGAAGGCCAGTGATGATGAGCATTTTTTCATGTGTTTTTTGGATGCATAAATGTCTTCTTTTGAGAAGTGTCTGCTCATATCCTTCACCCACATTTTGATGGGGTTGTTTGTTTTTTTTCTTGTAAATTTGTTTGAGTTCATTGTAGATTCTGGATATTAGCCCTTTGTCAGATGAGTAGGTTGCAAAAATTTTCTCCCATTCTGTAGGTTGCCTGTTCACTCTGATGGTAGTTTCTTTTGTTGTGCAGAAGCTCTTTAGTTTAATTAGATCTTCTGTCTAGTTTTTGTGTGAGGATATTTCCTTTTCCACTATAGGACTCAAAGCAATCCAAATACCATTTGCAGATACTACAAAAACACTACCTCCAAACTGCTCAATCTAAACAAAGTTCATGTATATGAGTTGAATGCACACATCACAAATTTTCTCAGAATGCTTCTGTATGGTTTTTCTTTGAAGATATTTCCTTTTGCACAATGGGACTCAAAGCACTCCAAATACCCTCTTGCAGTTACTAAAAAAAGAGTGTCTCAAAACTGCTCAATCAAAAGAAAGATTCAACTCTGTGAGATCAATGCACACATCCCAAAGAAGTTTGTCAGAATGCTTCTGTCTAGTTTTTATGTGAAGATATTTCCTTTTGCACCATACACCTCAAAGCAATATAAATATCCACTTGCAGATTCTACAAAAAGAGTCTTGCAAAACTGCTCATTCAAAAGAAAGGTTCAAGTCTGTGAGATGAATTCACACATCCCAAAGAAGTTTCTCAGAATGCTTCTGCCTAGTTTTTATGTGAAGATATTTCCTTTTCCACTGTAGTCCTCAAAGGGCTCCAAATATCCAGTTGCAGATTCCACAAAAAGAGTGCTTCAGAACTGTTGAAACAAAAGAAAAGTTCAACTCTGTGAGATGAATGCACATATCAAAAAGTAGTTCCTCAGAATACCTTTGTCTAGTTTTTATGTGAGGATGTTTTCTTTTCCACTATAGGCCTCAAAGCACTCCAAATATCCATTTGAAGATATTACAAAAAGACTGTTTCCAAACTGCTCAATCAAAAGAAAGGTTCATGTCTGTGAATTGAATGCACACATCACAAAGAAGTTGCTCAGAATGCTTCTGTCTAGTTTTTATGGGAATGTGTTTTTTTTCCCAGTATAGGTCGCAAAGTGCTCCAAATATCCACTTTCAGATTCAACAAAAAGGGTGTTTCAAAACTCCTCAAACAAAACAAATATAAACCCTGTGAGATGAATGCACACTTCACAAAGATATTTCTCAGAATGCTTCTGTCATTTTTTATGTGAGGATATTTCTTTTTCCACTCTAGGCCACAAAGCGCTCCACATATCCACTTTCATATTCTATGAAAAGATTGTTTCAAAGTGCTCAAACAAAAGAAAGCTTCACTGTGTCAGATGAATGCACACATCACAAAGAACTTTCTCAAAATTCTTCTGTCTTGTTTTTATGTGAGGATATGTCCTTTTCCACTCTCAGCCTCAAAGCGCACCAAATATTCATTGGCAAACATTCCAAAAAGACTGATCCAAACTGCTCAATCAATACAAAATTCATGTCTGTGAGTTGAATGCATACATCAAAAAGAACTTTCTCAGAATGCTTCTGTCTAGTTTTTATGTGAAGATATTTCCTTTTCCACAATAGGCCTCAATTCACTCCAAGTATCCATTTGCAGATACTACAAAAAGACTGCTTCCAAACTGCTCAATCAAAAGAAAGGTTCATGTGTGTGACTTGAATTCACACAAAACAAAGAAGTTTCTCAGAGTGATTCTGTCAAGTTTTTATGTGAGGATGTTTTATTTTCCATTATAGGCCACAAAAGCTCAAAACATCTTCTTGCATATTCAACAAAAACAGTGTTTCAAAACTGCTCAATCCAAATAAAGTTTCAACTCTGTGAGATGAATGCACACATGACAAAGAAGTTTCTCAAATGCTTCTGTCTTGTTTTTATATGAAGATATTTCCTTTTCCAGGTTAGGCTGCAAAGAGCTCCAAATAGCCACTTCCAGATTATACAAAAAGTGTGTTTCAAAACTGCTCTATCACAACAATGTTCAACTCTGTGAGATGAATGCATACATCACAAAGAAGTTTCTCAGAATCCTTCTGTCTAATTTTTATGTGAGGATATGTCCTTTCCCACTATAGGCCTCAAAGCACTCCAAATATCCATTTGCAGATACTACAAAAAGACTATTTCCAAACTGCTAAATCAAAAGAATGGATCATATCTGTGAGTTGAATGCACACATCACAAAGAAGTTTTTCAAAATGCTTCTTTCTAGTTTTTATGTGAAAGTGTTTCCTTTTCCAGTGTAGGCTGCTAAGTGCTCTGAATATCTACTTGCAGATTCTAAAAAAAGAGTGTTTCAAAACTGCTCAATCAAAACAAAGTTTAAACTCTGTGAGATGAATGCACACTTCACAAAGAAGTTTCTCAAAATACTTCTGTAAATTTCTATGTGAGGATATTTCCTTTTCCATTATAGGCCTCAAAGTGCTCCAAATATCCATTTGAAGATATTACAAAAAGACTGTTTCCAAACTGCTGAATCGAAAGGAAAATTCAACTCTGTGACATGAATGCACAAATCACAAAGAAGTTTCTCAGAATGCATCTGTCCAGTTTTTATGTGAAGATATTTCCTTTTCCACTATAGGCCTCAATGTGCTCCAAGTATACACTTGCAACATCTACAAAAAGAATGTTTCATAACTGCTCAATCAAAAAAAAACTTCAACTCCGTGAGATGAATGTACAGAGCACAGAAAAGTTTCTCAGAATGCTTCTGTATAGTTTTTATGTGAAAATATTTCCTTTTCTCTATAGGATTCAAAGCGCTCCAAATATCCACTTTATCCACTTGCATATTCTACAAAAGGAATGATTCAAAACTGCTCAAACTCAGAAAGCTTCAACTCTTTGAGGTGAATTCCACATCACAAAGAAGGTTTCTCTGAATGCTTCTCTCTTGTTTCTATGTGAATATAATACCTTTTCCACCATAGGCCTCAAAGCACTCCAAATATCCACTTGCAGATTCTACCAAAACAGTGTTTCAAAACTGCTCAATCAAAAGAAAGATTCAACTCGGTGAAATGAATGCACACATCACAAAGGAGTTTCTCAGAATCCTTCTGTCTAGTTTTCATGCGAAGGTACTTCCTTTTCCAGTATAGGCCACAAAGACCTCCAAATATCCACTGGCAGATTATTCAAAAAGAGTGTTTCAAAACTTCTCAATCAAAACAAAGTTTCAACTCTGTGAGACGAATGCACACATCACAAAGAAGTTTCTCAGAATGCTTCTGTCTAGATTTTATGTGAAGATATTTCATTTTCTACCATAGACCACAAAGCACACCAACTATCTAGTTGCAGATACTACAAAAAGAGTGTTTCAAAATTGTTCAATCAAAAGAAAAGTGCAACCCTGTGAAGTGAATGCAGACATCACAAGGAAGTTCTCAGAATGCTTCTGTCTAGTTTTTATGTGAAGATATTTCCTTTTCCATTATAGGCCACAAAGTGCTGCAAATATCCACTTGCAGATTCAACAAAAAGAGTGTTTCAAAACTGCTCAATCAAAACAAAGTTCTAACACTGTGCAATGAATGCACACATCACAAAGAAGTTTCTCAGAATGCTTCTGTCTAGTTTTTATGTGAGGATATTTCCTTTTCCACTATAAGACTCAAAGCCCTCCAAATATCCATTTGCTGATACTACAATAAGACTGTTTCCAAACTGCTCAATCAAAACAAAGCTTCATATCTGTGAGTGTGAATGTACTCATCACAAAGAAGTTTCACAGAATGCTTTTGTCTAGCTTTTATGTGAAGTCATTTCCTTTTCCACTATAGGCCTCAAAGCGCTCCAAACATCCCCTTGCAATTTATACAAGAAGAGTGTTTCAAAACTGCTCAATAAAAAGAAAGATTCAACTCTGTGAGATGAATGTACACATCACAAAAAAGTTTCTCAGAATGCTTCTGTCTAATTTTTTTGTGAAGATTTATCCTTTTCCACTATAGCCCACAAAGTGTTCCAAATATCCAATTGCAGATTATTCAAACAGAGTGTTTCAAAACTGTTGATTCAAAAAAAAGGTTAAACTCTGTGAGATGAAGGCACACATCACAAAGTAGTTTCTCAGAATGTTTCTGTCTTGTCTTTATATAAAGATATTTCCTTTTCCAGGTTAGGCTGCAAAGAGCTCCAAATATCCACTTGCAGATTATACAAAAAGAGTGTTTCAAAACTGCTCTATCACAACAATGTTCAACTCTCTGAGATGAATGCATACATCACAAAGAAATTTCTCAGAATTCTTCTGTATAGTTTTTATGTGAGGATAGGCCACAAAGCACTCCAAATATACATTTGCAGATATTACAAAAAGACTATTTCCAAACTGCTAAATCAAAAGAAAGGATCATGTCTATGAGTTGAATGCAAACATCACAAAGAAGTTTCTTAGAATGTTCCTGTCTAGTTTTTATGTGAAGGTGTTTCCTTTTCTAGGATAGGCCACAAAGCACTCCAATTATCCACTTTCATATTCTACAAAAACAGTGTTTCAAAGTGCTCAAACAAAAGAAAGCTTCAACTCTGTCACATGAATGCACACATCACAAAGAACTTTCTCAGATTTCTTCCATCTGGTTTTTATGTGAGGATATTTCCTTTTCCACTCTCGGCCACAAAGTGCTCCAAATATTCATTCGCAAACACTACAAATAGACTGTTTCCAAACTGCTAAATCAATGGAAAGGTTCAGGTCTGTGAGTTGAATGCACACATCAAAAAGAAGTTTCTCTGAATGTTTCTATCTAGTTTTAATGTGAAGATGTTTCCTTTTCCACTATAGGCCTCAAAGCACTCCAAATATCCACTTGCAATTTCTACAAAAAGTGTTTCAATACAGCTCAATCAAAAGAAAGCTTCAACTCTGTGAGATGAATGCACACATCACAGAAAAGTTTCTCAGAATGCTTCTGTCTAGTTTTTATTTGAAAATATTTCCTTTTCCTCTATAAGAAGAAAGCGCTCCAAATATTCACTTTATTCAGTTGCATATTCTACAATAAGAATGTTTTAAAACTGCTTAAACAAAAGAAAGCTTCAACTCTTTGAGATGAATGCACACATCACAAAAAAGTTTCTTTGAATGCTTCTCTCTAGTTTTTATATGAGGATATTACCTTTTCCACCATAGGGCTCAAAGCGCTCCAAATATCCACTTGCAGATTCTACCAAAAGAGTTTCAAAACTGCTCAATCAAAGCAAAACTTCATGTCTATGTGATGAATGCACACATCAGGTAGAAGTTTCACAGAATGCTTCTGTTTAGATTTTATGTGAAGATATTTCCTTTTCCACCATAGGCCTCAAAACACTCCAAATATCCAGTTGCAGATCCTACAAAAGGAGTGTTTCCAAACTGCTCAATCAAAAGAAATGTTCATCTCTGTCTGATCAATGAACACATCCCAAAGACGTTCTCAGAATGCTTCTGTCTAGTTTTTATGTTATTTCCTTTTCCAGTATAGGCCAAAACGTGCTTCAAATATCCACTTGTAGATTATACAAAAAGAGTGTTTCAAAACTGCTCAATCAAAGCAAAGTTTTAACACTGTGAGATGAATGTACACATCACAAAGAAGTTTCTCAGAATGCTTCTGTCTAGTTGTTGTGTGAGGATATTTCCTTTTGCACTAACGTCCTCAAAGTGATCCAAACATCCATTTGCAGATACTACAAAAACACTGTTTCTAAACTGCTCAATCAAAACAAAACTTCATGTCTATCTGATGAATGCACACATCAGGTAGAAGTTTCACAGAATGCTTCTGTCTAGCTTTTATGTGAAGTTACTTCCTTTTTCACCATAGGCCTCAAAATGCTCCAAACATCCCCTTGAAATTTCTACAAAAAGAGTGTTTCAAAACTGCTGCATCAGAAGAAAGGTTCAACTCTGTGAGATGAATATGCACATCACAAAGAAGTTTCTCAGAATGCTTCTGTGTATAGTTTTTTTGTGCAGATATATCCTTTTCCACTATAGGCTGAAAAGTGCTCCAATTATCCACTTGCAGATTCTACAAAGAGTGCTTCAAAACTGTTCAATCAAAAGAAGGCTTCAACTCTGTGAGATGAATGCACACATCACAAAGAAGTTTCTCAGAATGTTCTGTCTAGTTTTTATATGAGGGGATTTCCTTCTCCACTATCAGCATCAAATTGCCCCAAATATCCATTTGGAGACACTACAAAAAGACTGTTCCCAAACTGTTCAATAAATACAAAGTTTCGTGTCTATGAGTTGAATGCATTCATCACAAAGAAGTTTCTCAGAATCCTTCTGTCTAGTTTTTATGTGAAGGTATTTCCTTGTCTGCTAGGGCCGCAAAGTGCTCCAAATATCCACATGCAGATTCTACAAAAAGAGTGTGTCAAAACTGCTCAGTCAATACAAATGTTCAACACTGTGAGAGGATGAACACATAACAAAGAACTGTCTCAGAATGCTTCTGTCTATTATTTATGTGAAGATATTTGTTTTACCATGATACAACCCGAAGCCCTCCAAATATCCATTTGCAGATACTACAAAAGGTGTTTACCAAACTGCTCAATCAAAAGAAAGCTTTATGTATGTGAGTTGAATGCACACATCACAGAGAAGTTTTTCAGAATGCTTCTATCTATTATTTTTGTGAAGATATTTCCTTTTCCACCATAGCCTCAAAGCACTCCAAATATCCACTTGCAGATTCTACTAAAAGACTGTTTCAAAACTGCTCAATGAAAAGAAAGCTTCAACTCTGTGAGATGAATGCACCCGTCACAAAGAAGTTTCTCAGAATGCTTCTGTCTAGTTTTTATGTGAGGATATTTCCTTTTCCACAATAGACCACAGAGCACTCCAAATATCCTCTTGCAGATTCTACAAAAAGTGTGTTTCAAAACTGCTCAAAAGAAAATTTGAACTCTTTGAGATGAATGCACACATCACAAAGATGTTTCTCAGAATGCTTCTGTCTAGTTTTTATGTGAGAATATTTCCTTTGCCACTATAGAACTGACCGTGCTCCAAATACACATTTGCAGATACTGCAAAAAGACTATTTCTAAACTGCTAAATCAAAAGAAAGGTTCATGTATGTGAGTTGAATGCACATATCAAAAATTTTCTCAGAATGGTTCTGTATGGTTTTCCTTTGAAAATATTTCCTTTTGCACTGTGGGCCTCAAAGCACTCCAAAAATCCACCTGCAGATCCTAAAAAAAGAGTGTTTCAAAACTGCTCCATCAAAAGAAAGTTTCAACTCTATGAGATGAATGCACACATCACAAAGAAGTTTCTCAGAATGCTTCTGTCAAGATTTTATGTGAAGATATTTTCTTTTGCACCATACGTCTCAAAGCACTATAAATATCCACTTGCAGATTCTACAAAAAGAGTCTTGCAAAACTGCTCAATCAAAAGAAAGGTTCAAGTCTGTGAGATGTATTCACACATCACAAAGAAGTTTCTCAGAATGTTTCTGACTAGTTTTTATGCGATGATATTTCCTTTTCCACTGTAGGCCACAAAGGGCTCCAAATATCCACTTGCAGATTCCACAAAAAGAGTGTTTCAACACTGCTCAAACAAAAGAAAGGTTCAACTCTGTGAGGTGAATGCCCACATCACAAAGAAGTTCCTTGGAATGCCTCTGTCCAGTTTTTATGTGAGGATATTTTCTTTTCCACTATAGGCCTCAAAACACTCTAAATATCCATTTGCACATACTACAAAATGACTTTTCCAAAACTGCTCAATTGAAGGAAATATTCATGTCTGTGAGCTGAATGCACAACTGACAAAGAAGTTTCTCAGAATGCCACCGTCTAGTTTTTATGTGAAGATATTTCCTTTTCCACAATAGGCCTCAATTCACTCCAAGTATCCATTTGCACATATTACAAAAAGACTGTTTCCAAACCGCTCAATCAAAAGAAAGTTTGATGTCTGTGACTTGAATTCACACAAAACAAAGATGTTTCTCAGAATGATTCTGTCTAGTTTTTATGTGAGGATATTTTCTTTTCCACTATAGGCCGCAAAAGTTCCAAATATCCTCTTGCAGATTCAACAAAAAGAGTGTTTCAAAACTGCTCAATCAAAACAAAGTTTCAACTCTGTGAGATGAATGCACACATAACAAAGAAGTTTTCAGAATGCTTCTGCCTTGTTTTTATATGAAGATATTTCCTTTTCCAGGTTAGGCTGCAAAGAGCTCCAAATATCCACTTCCATATTATACAAAAAGAATGTTTCAAAACTGTTCTATCCCAACAATATTCAACTCTGTGAGGTGAATGCACACATCACAAAGAAGTTTCTCAGAATGCCTCTTTCTAGTTTTTATGTGAGGATATGTCCTTTTCCACCACAGGCCTCAAAGCACTCCAAATATCCATTTGCAGATACTACAAAAAGACTATTTCCAAACTGCTGAATCAAAATAAAGGATCATATCTGTGAGTTGAATGCACACTTCACAAAGAAGTTTCTCAAAACGCTTCTGTCAATTTTTATGTGAGGATATTTCCTTTTCCATTATAGGCCACAAAGCGCTCCAAATATCCATTTGCAGATACTACAAAAAGACTGTTTCCAAACTGCTCAGTCAAAAGAAAGGTTCATATCTATGAGTTGAATGCACAAATCACAAAGAAGTTTCTTAGAATGGTTCTGTCTAGTTTTTATGATAACATGTTTCCCAGTATAGGCTGTAAAGCACTCCAAATATCCACTTTCAGATTCAACAAAAAGGGTGTTTCAAAACTCCTCAATCAAAACAAATATAAATTCCATGAGATTAATGCACACTTCAGAAAGATGTTTCTCAGAATGCTTCTGTCATTTTTTATGTGAGGATATTTCCTTTTCCACTGTAGGCCACAAAGCACTCTGAATATCCACTTTCATATTCTACAAAAAGACTGTTTCAAAGTGCTCAAACAAAAGAAAGCTTCAACTCTGTCAGATGAATTCCACATTATGAAGAACTTTCTCAAAATGCTTCTGTCTTGTTTTTATGTGAGGATATTTCCTTTTCCACTATTGGCCTCAAAGCACTCCAAATATCCATTTGCAAACACTATAAAAAGACTGATCCAAACTACTCAATCAACAGAAGGGTTCGTGTCTGTGAGTTGAATGCATACATCAAAAAGAACTTTCTCAGAATGCTTCTGCCTAGTTTTTATGTGAAGATACTTCCTTTTCCATTATAGGCCTCAAAGCGCTCCAAGAATGCACTTGCAACATCTACAAAATGTATGTTTCAAAACTGCTCAATCAAAAGAAAACTTCAACTCTGTGAGATGAATGCACAGATCACAGAAAAGTTTCTCAGAATGCTTCTGTCTAGTTTGTATGTGAAAATATTTCCTTTTCTCTATAGTACCCAAAGCACTCCAAATATCCACTTTATCCTGTTGCATATTCTACAAAAAGAATGATTCAAAACTGCTCAAAAAAAAAAGCTTCAACTCTTTGAGATGAATGCACACATCACAAAGAAGTTTCTCTGAATGCTTCTGTCTAGTTTCTATGTGAGGATATTACCTTTTCTACCATAGGCCTAAAAGCACTCCAAATATCCACTTGCAGATTCTACTTGTTTCAAAACTGCTCAATCAAAAGAAAGTTTGAACTCTGTGAGTTGAATGCCCACATCACAAAGGAGTTTCTCAGAATGCTTCTGTCTAGTTTTTATGTGAAGGTACTTCCTTCTCCAGTATAGGCCACTAAGACCTCCAAATATGCACTGGCAGATTCTACAAAAAGAGGGTTTCAAAACCTCTCAATAAAAACAAAGTTTCAACTCTGTGAGATGAATGCACACATAAAGAAGTTTCTTAGAATGCTTTTGTCTAGATTTTATGTGAAGATATTTCATTTTCCACCATAGGCCTCAAAGCACTCCAAATATCTACTTGCAGATACTACAAAAAGAGTGTTTCAATATTGTTCAATCAAAAGAAATTTTGAACTCTCTGAGATGAATGCACAAATCACAAAGAAGTTCTCAGAATGCTTCTGTCTAGTTTTTATGTGAAAACATTTCCCTTTCCAGTATAGGCTGAAAAGTGCTCCAAATATCCACCTGCAGATTATACAAAAAGGGTGTTTCAAAGCTGCTCAATCAAAACAAAGTTTTAACACTGTGTGATGAATGCACCTACCACAAAGAAGTTTCTCATAATGCTTCTGTCTAGTTTTTGTGTGAGGATATTTTCTGTTCCACTATAGGCCTCCAATCGCTCCAAATATCCATTTGCAGAAACTACAAAAAGACTGTTTCCAAACTGCTCAATGAAAACAAAGCTTTATGTCGGTGAGTTGAATGCACTCATCACAAAGAAGTTTCACAGAGTTCTTCTGTCTAGCTATTATGTGAAGTTATTTCCTTTTCCACCACAGGTCTCAAAGCACTCTAAAAATCCCCTTGCAATTTCTACAAGAGGAGTGTTTCAAAACTGCTCTATCAAAAGAAAGGTTCAACTCCCTGAGATGAATGTAAACATCACAAAGAAGTTTCTCATAATGCTTCTGTCTAGTTTTTATGTGAAGACATATCCTTTTCCACTATAGGCCACAAAACGTTCCAAGTATCCAATTGCAGATTTTTCAAAAAGAGTGTTTCAAAACTGTTGAGTCAAAAGAAAGGTTAAACTGTGTGAGATGAAAGCACACATCACAAAGAAGTTTCTCAGAATGTTTCTATCTTGTTTTTATATAAAGATATTTCCTTTTCCATGTTAGGCCGCAAAGAGCTCCAAATATCCACTTGTGGATTATACAAAAAGAGTGTTTCAAAACAGTACTATCACAACAATGTTCAATTCTGTGAGATGAATGCATACATCACAAAGAAGTTTCTTAGAATGCTTCTGTCTAGTTTATATGTCAGGATATGTCCTTTTCAACCATAGGCCACAAAGAGCTCTAAATATACATTTGCAGATACTACAAAAAGACTAATTCCAAACTGCTAAAGTAAAAGAAAGAATCATGTTTGTGAGTTGAATGCACACATCACAAGGAAGTTTCACAGAATGCTTCTGTATAGTTTTATGTGAAAGTGTTTCCTTTTCCAGTATAGGCCACAAAGCACTCCAAATATCCACTTTCATATTCTACAAAAAGAGTGTTTCAAACTGCACAAACAAAAGAAAGCTTCAACTCTGTCAGATGAATGCACACATCACAAAGAACTTTCTCAGAATGCTTCTGTCTTGTTTTTATTTGAAGATATTTCCTTTTCCACTATAGGCCTTAAAGCACTCCAAATATCCACTTGCAATTTCTACAAAAAGTGTGTTTCAAAAATGCTCAATCAAAAGAAAGATTCAACTGTGTGAGATGAATGTACATATCACATAAATGTTTCTCAGAATGCTTCTGTCTAGTTTTTATGTGAAAACATTTCCTTTTCTTCTATAGGACTCAAAGCGCTCCAAATGTCCACTTTATTCACTTGCATATTCTACAAAAAGAATGTTTCAAAACTGCTTAAACAAAAGAAAACTTCAGCTCTTTGAGATGAATGCACACATCACAAAGAAGTTTCTCAGAATGCTTCTGTCTAGTTGTTATGTGAGGATATTCTCTTTTGCACTAACATCCTCAAAGTGAACCAAAGATCCATTTGCAGATACTACAAAAAGACTGTTTCTAAACTGCTCAATCAAAACAAAACTTCATGTCTGTGAGTTGAATGCACACATCAGGTAGAAGTTTCACAGAATTCTCCTGTCTAGCTTTTATGTGAAGTTATTTTCTTTTCCAGTATAGTCCTCAAAGTGCTCCAAACATCCCCTTGCAATTTCTACATAAAGAGTGTTTCAAAACTGGTCAGTCAAAAGAAAGGTTCAACTCTGTGAGATGAATGTACACATCACAAAAAAAGTTTTTCAGAATGCTTCTGTCTAGTTTTTATGTGAAGATATATCCTTTTCCACTATTGGCCACAAAGTGCTCCAATTATCCACTTGCAGATTCTATGAAAAGAGTGTTTCAAAAATGTTCAATCAAAAGAGGGCTTCAACTTTGTGAGATGAATGCACACATCACAAAGAAGTTTCACAAAATGCTTCTGTCTAGTTTTTATATGAGGATATTTCCTTTTCCACTATTGCCCTCAAATTGCTCCAAATATCCATTTGCAGACACTACAAAAAGACTGTTTCCAAACTGCTCAATAAATACAAATTTTCGTGTCTGTGAGTTGAATGCACACATCACAAAGAAGTTTCTCAGAATGCTTCTGTCTAATTTTTATGTGAAGATATATCCTTTTCAGTTATAGGCCAGAAAACGCTCTAAATATCCACCTTGAGATTCTGCAAAAAGAGTTTTTCAAAAGTGCTCAATGAAAAGAAAGCTTCAACTCTGTTCAATGAATGCACACATCACAAAGAAGTTTCTCAAAATGCTTCTGTGTAGTTTTTATGTGACGATATTTCCTTTTCCACTATTGGCCTCAAAGTGTTCCAAATATCCATTTGCCAACACCAAGATATACAGTTTCCAAACTGCTCAATGAATAGAAGGAGTAATGTCTGTGAGTTGAATGCTCACATTAAAAAGAAGTTTCTGTTGATTTGGGGTGGAGAGTTCTGTAGATGTCTATTAGGTCCACTTGGTGCGAAGTTGAGTTCAATTCCTGTGTATCCTTGTTAACTTTCTGTCTCGTTGATGTGTCTAATATTGACAGTGGGGTGTTAAAATCTCCCATTATTAATGTGTAGGAGTCTAAGTCTCTTAGTAGGTCACTCAGGGCTTGCTTTATGAATCTGGGTGTTCCTGTATTGGGAGCATATATATTTAGGTTAGTTAGCTCTTCTTGTTGAATTGATCCCTTTACCATTATGTAATGGCCTTCTTTGTCTCTTTTGATCATTGTTGGTTTAAAGTCTATTTTATCAGGGACTAGGATTGCAACTTCTGCCTTTTTTTGTTTTACATTTGATTGGTAAATATACCTCCATCCCTTTATTTTGAATCTTTGTGTGTTTCTGCATGTGAGATGGGTTTCTTGAATACAGCACACTTATGGGTCTTGACTCCTTATCCAATTTTCCCATCTGTGTCTTTTAATTTGATCATTTAGCCCAATTACATTTAAAGGTAATATTGTTATGTGTGAATTTGATCCAGTCATTATGAGGTTAGCTGGTTTTTTTGTGCCTTAGTTGATGCAGTTTCTTCCTAGCCTTGATGGTCTTTACATTTTTTTTCAGAACCACACCACACCTATTCCAAAATTGACCATATAGTTGGAAGTAAAACTTTCCTCAGCAAATGTAAAAGAACAGAAATTATAACAAACTGTCTCTCAGATAACAGTGCAATCAAACTAGAACTCAGGATTAAGAACCTCACTCAAAACCACTCAACTACATGGAAACTGAACAACCTGCACCTGAATGACTACTGGGTACATAAGGAAATGAAGGCAGAAATAAAGATGTTCTTTGAGACCAATGAGAACAAAGACACAACATACAAGAATCTCTGGGACACATTCAAAGCAGTGTGTAGAGGGAAATTTATACCACTAAATGCCCACAAGAGAAAGCAGGAAAGATCTAAAATTGACACCCTAACATCACAATTAAAAGAACTAGAAAAGCAAGAACAAACACATTCAAAAGCTAGCAGAAGGCAAGAAATAACGAAGATCAGAACAGAACTGAAGGAAATAGAGACACAAAAAATCCTTCAAAAAATTAATGAATCCAGGAGCTGGTTTTTAGAAAAGATCAACAAAATTGATAGACCACTAAAAAGACTAATAAAGAAGAAAAGAGAGAAGAATCAAATAGATGCAATAAAAAATGATAAAGGAGATATCACCACCAATCCCACAGAAATACAATCTACCATCAGAGAATACTACAAACACCTCCATGCAAATAAATAAGAAAATCTAGAAGAAATGGATAAATTCCATGACAAATACACTTTCCCAAGACTAAACCAGGAAGAAGTTGAATCTCTGAATAGACCAATAACAGGCTCTGAAATTGTTGCAATAATCAATAGCTTACCAACCAAAAAGAGTCCAGGACCTGATGGAATCACAGCTGAATTCTACCAGAGGTAAAAGGAGGAACTGGTATCATTCCTTCTGAAACTATTCCAATCAATAGAAAAAGAGGGAATCCTCCCTAACACATTTTATGAAGCCAGCATCATCCTGATAACAAAGCCTGGCAGAGACACAACCAAAAAAGAATTTCAAACAATATCCTTGATGAACATTGATGCAAAAATCCTCAACATAATACTGGCAAACAGAATACAGCAGCACATAAAAAAGCTTATCCACCATGATCAAGTGGGCTTCATCCCTGGGATGAAAGGCTGTTTCAATATATGAAAATCAGTAAATGTAATCCAGCATATAAACAGAACCAAAGACAATCACTAGATGATTATCTCAATAGATGCAGAAAAGGCCATTGACAAAATTCAGCAACCTTCATGCTAAAAACTCTCAATAAATTGGATATTGATGGGATGTATCTCCAAATAATAAGAGCTATCTATGACAAACCCACAGCCAATATCATACTGAATGGGCAAAAACTGGAAGCATTCCCTCTGAAAACTGGCACAAGACAGGGATACCCTCTCTCACCACTCCTATTCAACATAGTGCTGGAAGTTCTGGCCAGGGAAATCAGGCAGGAGAAGGAAATAAAGGGTATTCAGTTAGGAAAAGACGAAGTCAAATTGTCCCTGTTTGCAGATGACATGATTGTATATCTAGAAAACTCCATCGTCTCAGCCCCAAATCTCCTTAAGTTGATAAGCAAATTCAGCAAAGTCTCAGCATACAAAATCAATGAACAAAAATCACAAGCATTCTTGTACACCAATCACAGACAAACAGAGAGCCAAATCATGAGTGAACTCCCATTCACAATTACTTAAAAGAGAATAAAATACCTAGGAATCCAACTTACAAGGGACGTGAAGAACCTCTTCAAGGAGAACTGCAAACCACTGCTCAATGAAATAAAAGAGGATACAAACAAATGGAAGAACATTCCATACTCATGGGTTGGAAGAATCAATATCATGAAAATGGCCATACTGCCCAAGGTAATTTATAGATTCAATGCCATCCCCATCAAGCTACCAACGACTTTCTTCACAGAATTGGAAAAAAACTACTTTAAAGTTCATATGGACAATAAAAGAGCCTGCATCGCCAAGTCAATGCTAAGCCAAAAGAACAAAGCTGGAGGCATCACTTTACCTGACTTCAAACTATACTACAAGGCTACAGTAAACAAAACAGCATGGTACTGGTACCACAACAGAGACATAGATCAATGGAACAGAACAGAGCCCTCAGAAATAATGCCACATATCTACAACTATCTGATCTTTGACAAACCTGACAAAAACAAGCAATGGGAAAAAGATTCCCTATTTAATAAATGGTGCTGGGAAAACTGGCTAGCCATACATAGAAAGCTGAAACTGGATCCCTTCTTTACACCTTATACAAAAATTAATTCAAGATGGATTAAAGACTTACATGTTATACCTAAAACCATAAAAACCCTAGAAGAAAACCTAGGCAATACCATTTAGGACATAGGCATGGGCAAGGACTTCATGTCTGAAACACCAAAAGCAATGGCAACAAAAGCCAAAATTGACAAATGGGATCTAATTAAACTAAAGAGCTTCTGCACAGCAAAAGAAACTACCATCAGAGTGAACAGGCAACCTAGGAAATAGGAGAAAATTTTCGCAACCTACTCATCTAACAAAGGGCTAATATCCAGATTCTACAATGAACTCAAACACATTTACAAGAAAAAAACTAACAATCCCATCCAAAATTGGGTGAGGGACATGAACAGACACTTCTCAAAAGAAGACATTTATGCAGCCGAAAACCACATGAATAAATGCTTATCATCACTGGCAATCAGAGAAATTCAAATCAAAGCCACTATGAGATACTATCACACACCAGTTAGAATAGTGATCATTAAAAAGTCAGGAAACAACAGGTGCTGGAGAGGATGTGGAGAAATAGGAACACTTTTACACTGTTGGTGGGACTGTGAACTAGTTCAACCATTGTGGAAATCAGTTTGACGATTCCTCAGGGATCTAGAACAATAAGTACCATTTGACCCAGCCATCCCATTACTGGGTATGTACCCAAAGGACTATAAATCATGCTGCTATAAAGACACATGAACACGTATGTTTATTGTGGCACTGTTCACAATAACAAAGACTTGTAACCAACCCAAATGTCCAACAAAGATAGGCTGGATTTAGAAAATGTGGCACATATACACCATGGAATACTATGCAGCCACAAAAAATGATGAGTTCATGTCTTTGTAGGGACATGGATGAAACTGGAAACCATCATTCTGAGTAAACTATCACAAGGACACAAAACCAAACACTGCATGTTCTCACTTATAGTTGGGAATTGAAAAATGAGAACACATGGACATAGGAAGGGGAACATCACACTCCGGGAACTGTTGTGAGGTGGGGGCAGTGGGGAGGGAGAGCATTTGGAGATATACCTAATGTTAATGACCAGTTAGTGGGTGCAGCACACCAACATGGCACATGGATACATTTGTAAAAACCTGCTCATTGTGCACATGTACCCTAATACTTAAAGTATAATAATAATAATAATAATAATAATAATAATAAGTTTCTCAGAATGCTTGTATTATTTTGTGAAGATATTTCCTTTGCCGCTATAGGCCTCAAAGCACTGCAAATATCCACTTGCAATTTCTACAAAAGAGTGTTTCAAAGGTGCTCAATCAAAAGAAACCTTCAACTCTGTGAAATGAATGCACACATCACAAAGAGATTTCTCAGAATGCTTTTGTCTTGTTTTTATGTGAAGATACTTCCTTTTCCACGATAGGCCTCAAAGCACTTGAAATGCCCACTTGCAGATTCTACAAAAATAATGTTTCAAAACTGCTCAATCAAAAGAAGGTATCAACTCTGTGAGAGGATGCACACATCTCAAAGAACTTTCTCAGAATGCTTCTGTCTAGTTTTATGTGAAGATATTTCCTTTTCCACCATAGGCCTCAAAACACTCCAAATATCCATTTGCAGATACTACAAAACGACTGTTTCCAAACTCCTGAATCAAAAGAAAGCTTCATGTCTGTAATTTGAATGCACACATCACAAAGAAGTTTCTCTGAATGCTTCTGTCAACTTTTTATTAGAAGATATTCCCTTTTCCAATATATTCCCCAAACCACTCCAAATATCCACTTGCGGATTCTACAAAAAGAGTGTTACAAAACTGCTCAATCAACAGAAATGTTCAACTCTGTGAGATGAATGCAAACATCACAAATAAGTTTCTCAGAACACTTCAGTCTAGTTCTTATGTGAAGATATTTCCTTTTCCACTACAGGCCTTAGAGCACTCCAAATATCCACTTGCAGATTCTACAATAAGAATGCTTCAAAATGGCTGAATCAAAAGAAAGGTTCAACTCTGTGAGATGAATGCACACATCACTAAAAAGTTTCTCTGAATGCTTCTGTCTGGTTTTTATGTGAAGATATTTCGTTTCCCACTATAGGCTGCAAAGCACTCAAAATGGCCACTTGCAGATTCTAAAATAAGAGTGTTTCAAAACTGCTCAATCAAAAGAAAGGGTCAACTCTGTGAGATGAATGCACACATTACAAAAATTTTCTCAGAATGCTTCTGTATAGTTTTTATGTGAAGATATTTCCTTTTCCACTACAGGCCACAAAGCGCTACCAATATCCACTTGCAGATTCTACAAAAAGAGTGTTCAAAACTACTCAATCAAAGGAAATGTTCAACACCGTGAGGGGGATGCATACCTCACAAAGTAGTTTCTCAGAATGCTTCTGTCTAGTTTTTATGTGAGGATATTTCCTTTTCCGCTTTCAGCCTCAAACCATTCCAACTATCCTTTTGCAGATACTACAAAAAGACTGTTTCCCAACTGCTCAATCAAAAGAAAGGTTCATGTCTGTGAGTCAAATGCACACATCACATAGAAGTTTCTCAGAATGCTTCTGTCTAGTTTTTTTGTGACGATATTTCATTTTCCACTATATTCCTCAAAGTGCTCCAAATATCCACATGCAGATTCTACGAAAAGAGTTTATAAAAACTACTCAGTCAAAAGAAATATTCAACAATGTGAGAGGATGCACACATCACAAAGAACTTTCACAGGATGCTTCTGTCTAGATTTTGTGAAGATATTTCATTTTCCACTATACTCCTCCAAGCGCTCCAAATATCCACTTGAAGATTCTATAAAAAGAGTGTTTCAAATCTGCTCAATCAAATGAAAGTTTCCACTCTGTGAGATGAATGCACACATCACAATGTAGTTTCTCAGAATGCTTCTGTCTTGTTTTTATGTGAAGATGTTTCCTTTTCCACAATAGGCTGCAGTGCGCTCCAAATATCCACCTGCAGATTCTATCAAAAAAGTGTTTCAAAACTGCTCAATCAAAAGAAATGTTCAACTCTGTGAGGTGAATGCAACATCACAAAGAAGTTTCTCAGAATGCTTCTGTCGTGTTTTTATGTGAAGATATTCTATTTTCCAGTATAGGACACAAAGCACTCCAATTATCCACTTGCAGATGCTACAAAAAGTGTGTTTCAAAACTGCCCAGTCAAGACAAAGGTTCAACTCTGTAAGATGAATGCACTCATCATAAAGAAGTTTCTCAGAATGCTTCTGTCTAGTTTTTTTGTGAGGATATTTCCTATTCCACAACAGGCCTCAAAGTGCTCCAAATATCCATTTGCAGATACAAAAAAATGACTGTTTCCAAACTGCTCAATCAAAAGAAAGGTTCATGTCTGTGAGTTGAATGCACACATCACAACAAGTTTCTCAGAATGCTTCTGTCTAGTTTTTATGTGAAGATATTTCCTTTTCCACTATAGGCCTCAAAGTGCTCCAAATATCCACTTGCAATTTCTACAAAAGGAGTGTTTCAAAACTGCTCAATCAAAAGAATGTTTCAACTCTGGGAGATGAATGCACACGTCACAAAGAAGTTTCTCAGACTGCTTCTCTCTAGTTTTTATGTGAAGATATTTCCTTTTCCACTATAGGCCTCAAAGTGCTCCCAATATCCATTTGCAGATATGATAAAATGACTGTTTCCAAACCGCACAATCAAAAGAAAGGTTCTTGTCTGTGAATTGAATGCACACATCACAAACAAGTTTCTTAGAAAGCTTCTATCTAGTTTTTATGTGAAGATATTTTCTTTTCCGGTATAGGCTGCAATGCGCTCCAAATATCCACTTGCCAGAGTGTTTCAAAACTGCTCAGTCAAAAGAAAGCTTCAACTCTGTGAGATGAATGCACACAACATGAAGAAGTTTCTCAGAATGATTCTGTCTAGTTTTTATTTGAAGATATTTCCTTTTCCACAATACCCTCAAAGTACTCCAAATATCCACTTTCAGATTCTACAAAAAGAGTGTTTCAAAACTGCTCATGAAAACAATGTTTCAACTCTATGAGTGGAATGCACACATCGCAAAGAAGTTTCTCAGAATCCTTCTGTCCACTTTTTATGTGAAGATATTTCCTTTTCCAGTATAGACTGCAAAGCGCTCCAATTGTCCCCTTGCAGATTCTACAAAAAGAGTGTTTCAAAACTGCTCAATCAAAACAAAGTTTCAACTCTGTGAGATGAATGCACACTTGACAAAAAGTTTCTCACAATGCTTCTGTCTAGTTTTTATGTGAGGATATTTCCTTTTCCACTATAGGCCTCGAAGCGCTCCATATATCTATTTGCAGATACTACAAAAAAACTGTTTCCAAACTGCTCCATCATAGGAAAGGTTCATGTCTCTGAGTTGAATGCACACATCACAAAGAAGTTTCTCAAAATGCTTCTCTCTAGTTTTAAAGTGAATATATTTCCTTTCCCACTATCAGCTTCAAAGCGTTCCAAACATCCTGATTGCTGAGTCTACAAAAACAGTGTTTCAAAACTGCTCAATCAAAAGAAAATTTCAACCCAGTGAGATAAATGCACATATCACAAAGAAGTTTCTCAGAATGCTTCTGTCTAGTTTTTATGTGAAGATATTTCCTTTTCCAGTATACCACACAAAGCACTCCATATATCCACTTGCAGATTCTACAAGAAAAATGTTTCAAAACTGCCCAATCAAAATAAAAATTGTAGTCTGTGAGATGAATGCACACAGCACAAAGTAGTTTCTCAGAATGCATCTGTCTAGTCTTTATGTGAGGATATTTCCTTTTCCACTATTGGCCTCTATGCTCCCCAAATGTCCATTTGCAGATACTACAAAAAGACTGTTTCCAAACTGCTCAATCAAAAGAATGGTTCATGTCTGTGAGTTGAACGCACACAGCAGAAAGAAGTTTCTCCAATGCTTCTCTCTTGTTTTCATGTGAAGTTATTTTTTTTTCCACTATAGACCTCAAATTGTTCCAAATATCCACTTGCAGATTCTAGAAAAAGAGTGTTTCAAGACGGCTCAATCAAAAGAAAGTTTCTTTTCTTTTTTATTGTATTATTATTATACTTTAAGTTTTAAGGTGCATGTGCACAATGTGCAGGTTTGTTATGTTTGCATACATGTGCCATGTTTGTGTGCTGTACGCATTAACTCGTCTTTTAGCATTAGGTATATCTCCTAATACTATCCCTCCCCCCTCCCCCTACCCCACAATGGTCACCAGAGTATAATGTTCCCCTTGCTGTGTCCACGTGTTCTCATTGTTCAATTCCCACCTATGACTGAGAACATGTGTTGTTTGGTTTATTGTCTTTGTGATAGTTTACTGAGAATGATGATTTCCAGTTTCATCCATGTTCCTACAAAGACATGCACTCATCATTTTTTGTGGCTGCACAGTATTCCATGGTGTATATGTGTTACATTTTCTCAATCCAGTCTATCATTGTTGGACATTTGTGTTGGTTCCAAGTCTTTGCTATGGTGAATAGTGCCGCAATAAACATACATGTGCATGTGTCTTTATAGCAGCATGATTTATAGTCCTTTGGGTACATACCCAATAATGGGATGGCTGGGTCAAATGGTACTTATTGTTCTAGATCCCTGAGGAATCGTCAAACTGATTTCCACAATGGTTGAACTAGTTTACAGTCCCGCCAACAGTGTAAAAGTGTTCCTATTTCTCCACATCCTCTCCAGCACCTGTTGTTTCCTGACTTTTTAATGATCGCCATTCTAACTGGTGTGAGATGGTATCTCATTGTGGTTTTGATTTGCATTTCCCTGATGGCCAGTGATGATGAGCATTTTTTCATGTCGTTTTTGGCTGCATAAATGTCCTCTTTTGAGAAGTATCTGCTCTTGTCCTTCGCCCACTTATTGATGGGGTTTTTTGTTTTCTTCCTGTAAATTTGTTTGTGTTCGTTGTAGATTGTGGATATTAAGTTCTCCTGGATAATATCCTGCAGAGTGTTTCCCAACTTGGTTCCATTCTCCCCATCACTTTCAGGTACACCAATCAGACGTAGATTTGGTCTTTTCACATAGTCCCATATTTCTTGGAGGCTTTGTTGATTTCTTTTTATTCTTTTTTCTCTAAACTTCTCACTTCATTTCATTCATTTCATCTTCCATCACAGATAACCTTACTTCCAGTTGATCACATTGGCTCCTGAGGCTTCTGTAGTCTTCATGTAGTTCTCGAGCCTTGGCTTTCAGCTCCATCAGCTCCTTTAAGCACTTCTCTATATTGGTAATTCTCGTTATACATTCGTCTAAATTTTTTTCAAAGTTTTTAACTTCTGTGCCTTTGGTTTGAATTTCCTCCTGTAGCTCAGAGTAGTTTGATCATCTAAAGTCTTCTTCTCTCAACTCATCAGTCATTCTCCATCCAGCTTTGTTCCATTGCTGGTGAGGAACTGTGTTCCTTTGGAGGCGGAGAGGTGCTCTGCTTTTTAGAATTTCCAGTTTTTCTGCTCTGTTTTTTTTCTCATCTTTGTGGTTTTATCTACTTTTGGTCTTTGATGATGGTGATGTACAGATGGGTTTTTGGTGTGGATGTCCTTTCTGTTTGTTAGTTTTCCTTCTAACAGACAGGACCCTCAGCTGCAAGTTTGTTGTAGTTTGCTAGAGGTCCAATCCAGACCCTGTTTGCCTGGGTATCAGCAGTGGAGGGTGCAGAACAGTAGATTTTCATGAACCACGAATGATGCTGCCTGATCCTTCCTCTGGAAGTTTTGTCTCAGAGGAGGACCCAGCCATGTGACTTGTCAGTCTGCCCCTCCTTGGGGTTGCCTCCCAGTTAGGCCGCTTGGGGGTCGGGGTCAATGACCCACTTGAGGAGGCTGTCTGCCCATTCTCAGATCTCCAGGTGTGTGCTGAGAGAACGACTACTCTCTTCAAAGCTGTCAGACAGGGACATTTAAGTCTGCAGAGATTACTGCTGTCTTTTGGTTTGTCTGTGCCCTGCCCCCAGAGGTGGAGCCTATAGAGGCAGGCAGGCTTCTTTGAGCTGTGGTCTCCACCCAGTTTGAGCTTCCTGGCTGCTTTGTTTACCTAAGCAAGCCTGGGCAATGGCAGGAAGCCCTCCCCCAGCCTCGCTACCACCTTGCAGTTTGATCTCAGACTGCTGTGCTAGCAATCAGTGAGACTCTGTGGGCATAGGACCCTCCAAGCCAGGTGTGGGATATAATCTCCTGGTGTGCCATTTTTTCAGCCCATCCTAAAAGCGCAGTATTAGGATGGCAGTGACCTAATTTTCCAAGTGCCCTTTGTCACCCATTTCTTTTACTAGGAAAGGGAACTCTCTGACCACTTTCACTTCCTGAGTGAGGCAATGCCTAGCCCTGCTTTGGCTTGTGCACCGTGCACTGCACCCAATGTCCTGTGCCCACTCTCTGGCACTCCCTAGTGAGGTGAACCCAGTACCTCAAATGGAAAGGAAGAAATCACCCACCTTCTGTGTCACTCAAACAGGGAGCTGTAAACCGGAGCTGTTCCTGTTTGGCAATCTTGGCTCCTGAGAAGGTTTCAACTCTGTGAGATGAATGCACACATTGCAAAGAATTTTCTCAGAATGCTTCTTTCTAGTTTTTATGTGAAGATATTTCCTTTTCCACTACAGAACGCAAATCGCTCCAAATATCCACTTGCAAAATCTACAAAAAGTGTGCTTCAAAACTGCTCAATCAAAAGAAATGTTCAACTCTGTGAGATGAATGCGCACATTACAAAGAAGTTTCTGAGAATGCTTCTGTCTAGTTTTTATGTGAAGATATTTCCTTTTCCACTATAGGCCTCAAAGAGCTCCAAATATCCAGTTGCAATTTCTACAAAAAAAGTATTTCAAAACTGCCAAATCAAAAGAAAGCTTCAACCCTTTGAGATGAATGCACACATCACAAAGAAGTTTCTCAGAATGCTTCTGTCTAGTTTTTATAATGAAGATATTTCCTTTTCCACTATAGGCCTCAAAGTGCTCAAAATATCCATTTGCAGATATGACAAAATGACTGTTTCCAAACTACTCAATCAAAAGAAAGGTTCTTGTCTGTTAGTCGAATACTCACACCACAAAGAAGCTTCTTAGAATGTTTTCATCTAGTCTTTATGTGAAGATGTTTCCTTTTCCACTATAGGCTGCAAAGCACTCAAAATATCCACTTGCAGATTCTACAAAAAGAGTGTTTCAAAACTGCTCAATCAAAAGAAAGGTTCAACTACGTTAGATGATGCACACATAACAAAGAATTTTCTCAGAATGCTTCTGTCTTGTTTTCATGTGAAGATATTTACTTTTCAACTATAAGCCTCAAAGAGCTCCAAATATCCACTTACAAATTTTACAAAAAGAGTGTTTTAAAACTTCTCAATCAAAAGAAAGCTTCAACTCTTTGAGATAAATGCACACCTCTGAAAGAAGTTTCTCAAAATGGTTCTTTCTTGTTTTTATGTGAAGATATTTCCTTTTCCACTATATGCAGTAAAGTGCTCCAAATATCCAATTGCAGATTCTACATGAAGAGTGTTTCAAAACTGCTCAATCAAAAGAAAGTTACAACTCTGTGAGATGAATACACACATCACAAATAAGTTTCTCATAATGCTTCTGTCTAGTTTTTATGTGAAGATATTTCCCTTTGCCCAATAGACCTCAAAGAGCTCCGAATATCCTCTTGCAGATTCTACAAAAAGAGAGTTTGAAAACTGCTTAATCAAAAGAAAGTTTCAACTCTGTGAGATGAATGCACTCATCACAAAGAAGTTTCTCAGAATGGCTCTGTCTAGTTTTTATATGAGGATATTTCCTTTTCCACAATAGACCACAGAGTGCTCCAAATATCCAATTGCAGATTCTACAAAAAAAGTGTTTCAAAACTGCTAAATCAAAAGAAAGGTGCAATGCTGTGAGATGAATGCACACATCCCAAAGAAGTTTCTCAGAATGCTTCTTTCTAGTTTTTATTTGAATATATTTCCTTTTCCACAATAGGCCTCAAAGCACTCTAAATATCCACTTGCAGATTTTACAAAAAGAGTGTTTCAAAACTGCACCATCAAAAGAAATGTTCAACTCTGCGAGATAAATGCACACAACACAAAGTAGTTTCTCAGAATGTCTCTGATTAGTCTTTATGTGAAGATATTTCATTTTCCACAAAAGACCTCAAAGTGCTCCAAGTATCGACTTGCAGATTGTACAAAAAAGTGTCTCAAAACTGTTAAATCAAAGGAAAGTTTCATCACTGTGAGATGAATGCACAAATCACAAAGAAGTTTCTCAGAATGCTTCTGTCTAGTTTTTATGTGAAGATATTTCCTTTTCCACAATAAGCCTCAAAGCACACCAAAGAGCCACTTGCAGATTCTACAAGAAGAGGGTTTCCAAACTGCTTAATCAAAAGAAAGCTTCAAATCTGTGATAAAAATGCACATATCAAAAAGTAGTTTCTCAGAATTCTTCTGTCTAGTTTTTATGTGAAAATATTTCCTTTTCCACAATGGGCAGTAAAGCACTCCAAATATCCAATTGCTGATTCTACAAAAAGAGCGTTTCAAAACTGCTTAATCAAAAGAGTGTTTCAACTCTGTGAGATAAAAGCACAGATCAGCAAGATGTTTCTCAGAATGCTTCTGTCTACATTTTATGTGAAGATATTTCCTTTTCCACAGTAGGTCTCAAAGCGCTCCAAATATCCAAATACAGATTCTGCAATGAGAGAGTTTCAAAACTGCTCAGTCAAAAGAAAGTTTCAACTCTGTGAGATAAATGCACGCATCACAAAGAAGTTTCTCATAAAGCTTCTGTCTAGTATTTCTGTGAAGATATTTCCTTTTCCACGATAAGCCTCAAAGTGCTGCAAATATCCAATTGCAGATTCTACAAAAACAGTGTTTCTAAACTGCCCCAAAAAAAGAAAGGTTCAAATCTGTGAGCCGAATGCACATGTCACAAAGAAGTTTCTCAGAATGCTTCTGTCTAATTTTTATGTGAAGATAATTCCTTTTGCACTATACACAGCAAAGTGCTCCGAACATCCACTTGCAGATTCTATAAAAAGAGTGTTTCAAAACTGCTCATTTAAAAGGAAGGTTCAACTCTGTGAGGTAAATACACACATCAGAAGGAATTTCTCAGCTTGCTTCTGTCTAGTTTTCATGCCAAGATATTTCCTTTTCCACTATAGGCAGTAAAGCACTCCAAATATCCACTTCAGATTCTACAAAAGTTTTTCAAAACTGCTCAATCAAAAGAAAGGTTCAACTCTGTGATATGAGTGCACACATCACAGAGAAGTTTCTCAGAATGCTTCTGTCAAGTTTTTATGTGAAGATATTTTCATTTCCTCTATAGGCAGTAAAGCGATGGAAATATGCACTTGCAGATGCTACAAAAGAGTGTTTCAAAACTGCTCAATCAAAACCAAGGTTCAACTTTGTGAGATGAGTGCACACATCATAAATTAGTTTCTCAGAATGCGTCTGTCTAGTTTTTATGTGAAGATATTTCCTTTTCCACAATAGATCTCAAAGTGCTCCAAATATCCAATTGCAGATTCTACAAAAAGAGTGTTTCAAAACTGCTCCATCAAAAGAAATGTTCATCTACGTTAGATGAATGCACACATCCAAAGATGTTTCTCAGAATGCTTCTGTCTTGTTTCAATTTGAAGATGTTTCCTTTTATACAATAGGCCTCAAAGCACTCCAAATATCCACTTGCAGATTCTACAAAACGAGTGTTTCAAAACTGCTCAATCAATAGAAAGCTTCAACTCTGTGAGATAAATGCACACATCAGAAAAAAGTTTCTCAGAATGCTTCTGTTTAGTTTTTATGTGAAGATATTTCCTTTTCCACTATATGCAGTGAAGTGCTCCAAATATCCAATTGCAGATTCTATGAAAAGAGTGTTTCAAAACTGCTCAATCAAAAGAAAGGTTAAAATCAGTGACATGAATGCACACATCACAATTAAGTTTCTCAGAATGCTTCTGTCTACTCTTTATGTGAAGATATTTCCTTTTCCACAATAGGCCTCAAAGCGCTCTAAATATCCACTTGCAGATTGTACAAATAGAGTGTATCAAAACTGCCCAATCCAAAGAAATTTTAAGCTCTGTGAGACGAATGCACACATCACAAAGAAATTTCACAGAATGCTTCTGTCTAGCTTTTATCTGAAGATATTTCCTTTTCCACTATAGGCAGTAATATGCTCCCAATATCCAATTGCAGATTCTACAAAAAGAGTGTTTGAAAACTGCTCAATCAAAAAAATGGTTCAACTCTTTGAAATGAATGCTCACATAACCAAGAGCTTTCTCTGAATGCTTCTGTCTAGTTTTTATGTGAAGATATTTCCTTTTCCACAATAGGCCACAAATTGCTCCAAATATCAACAAGCAGATTTTATAAAAAGAGAGTTTCAAAACTGCCGAATCAAAATTAAGCTTCAACTCTGTGAGATCAATGGACACATCACAAAGAAGTTTCTCTGAAAGCTTCTGTCTTGTTTTAATATGAAGATATTTCCTTTTCCACATTAGGCCTCAAAGCTCTCCAAATATCCACTTGCAGTTTCTACAAATAGAGTGTGTCAAAACTACCCAATCCAAAGAAAAGTTCAGCTATGTGATACGAAGGCACACATCACAAAGAAATTTCTCAGAATGCTTCTGTCTAGCTTTTATCTGAAGATAGTTTATTTTTAACATTAGGCCTCAAAAAGCTCCAAATATCCCCTTGCAGATTCTACAAAGAGTGTTTCCAAACTGCTCAATCCAAAGAAAGGTTCAACTCTGTGAGATGAATGCACACATCACAAAGAAGTTTCTCAGAATGCTTCTGTCTAGTTTTTATGTGAAGATATTTTCTTTTCCACAATAAGCACCAAAGCGCTCCAAATTTCCAGTTGCAGATTCTACAAAAAGAGTGTTTCAAAACTGCTCAATCAAAAGAAAGCTTCAACTCTGTGAGACGAATTCACACATCACAAAGTGGTTTCTCAGAATGTTTCTGTCTACTTTTTATGTGAAGATATTCCCTTTTACACTATAGCCAGCAAAGCGCTGCAAATATCCACTTGTAGATTCTATCAAAAGAAGGTTTCAAAACTGCTCAATCAAAGGAATCATTCAACACTGTGAGATGAATGCACATATCACAAAGAAGTTTCTCAGAATGCTTTTGTCCACTTTTTATGTGAAGATATTTCCTTTTAACTATACGCAATAAAGCACTCCAAATATCCAATTGCAGATTATACAAAAAGAGTGTTTCAAAACTGTTCAATCTAAAGAAAGGTTCAACTCTCTGTGATGAATGCACACATCACAGAGAAGTTTCTCAGAATGCTTCTGTCTTGTTTTAATGTGAAGATATTTCCTTTTCCACAATAGGCCTCAAATTTCTCCAAATATCAACTTGCAGATTCTACAAAAAGAGTGTTTCAAAACTGCTCAATCAAAAGAAAGCTTCAACTCTGTGAGATAAATGCACTCATCATAAAGAAGTTTGCCAGAATGCTTTTTTCTTGTTTTTATGTGAATTTATTTCCTTTTCCACTATAGGCAGTCAAGCGCTCCAAATATCCAATTGCAGATTCTACAAAAAGTGTGTCTCTAAACTGCTCAATCATAGAAAAGATTCAACTTTGTGAGATGAATGCACACAACACAAAGAGTTTCTCAGAATGCTTCTGTCTAGTTTTTAAGGGAAGATATTTCCTTTTCCACAACAGGCCTGAAAGTGCTCCAAATATCCACTTGCATATTCTAGAAAAAGAGTGTTTCAAACCTCCTCAAACAAAAGAAAGGTTCAACACTGTGATATGAATGCACACATCAAAAAGAAGTTTATCAGAATGCTTCAATCCAGTTTTTACGTGAAGATATTTCCTTTTCCACTACAGGCAGTAAAGTGCTCCAAATATTCAATTGCAGATTAGACAAAAAGAGTGTTTCAAAACTGCTAAATCCAAACAAAGGTTCAACAATATGAGATGAATGCACACATCACAAAGAAGTTTCTCAGAATGCTTCCACCTAATTTTTATGTGAAGATATTTCCTTTTCCACAAGAGGCCTCAAAGCGCTCCAAAAATACACTTGCATATTCTACAAAAATAGTATTTCAAACCTGCTCAATAAAAGGAAATTTTAAGTCAGTGAGATGAATGCATACACCACAAAGAACTTTCTCAGAATGCTTCTGACTATTTTTTTTCTGAAGATAATTCCTTTTCCACTATAGGCAGTAAAGTGCTCCAAATATTGCAGATTCTTCAAAAAGAGTGTTTCAAAACTGCTCAATAAAAAGAAATGTTCAACCACATGGGATGAATGCACACATCACAAAAAAGTTTCTCAGAATGCTTCTGTCTAGTTTTTATGTGAAGATATTATGTTTTCCACTAGAGGTAATAAAGTACTCAAAATATGCAGTTACAGATGCTTCAAAAGGAGTGTTTCAAAACTTCTCAATCAAAAGAAAGATTCAACTCTGTGTGGTGAATGCACACATCACAAAAAAGTTTCTCAGAATGCTTCAGTCTAGTTTTTATGTGAAGATATTTCTTTTGCCACAATAGGCCTCAAAGTGCTCCAAATATCCAACTGCAGATTCTACAAAAAGGGGGTTTCAAAACCGCTCAATCAAAAGAAAGGTTCAAGTCTATGAGATGAAAGCACACATCACAAAGTAGTTTCTCAGAATGCTTCTGTGTAGTTTTAAAGTGAAGATATTTTCTTTTCCACAACTGGCCTCAACGCGCTCCAAATATCCACTTGCAGATTCTACAAAAAGAGTGTTTCAAAACAGCTCAATCAGAAGAAAGCTTCGACTCTGTGAGATGAATGCACACATCAGAATGAAGTTTCTCAGGATGCTTCTGTCTAGTTTTTATGTGAAAATGTTTCCTTTTCCAAAATAGGCATTAAAATGCTCCATATATCCACTTGCAGATTCTACAAAAAGAGTGTTTCAAAACTGCTCAATTGAAAGAAAGATTCAGGATTGTGAGATGAATGCATGCATCACAAAGAATTTTCCCAGTTTCCTTCTGTATAGTTTTTATGTGAGGATATTTCCTTTTCCACAATAGGCCTCAAAGCACTCCAAATGTCCACTTGCAGATCCCATAAAAAGAGTGTTTCCAAACTGCTAAATGCAAAGAGAGGTTAAACAGTGTGAGATGAATGCACACATCAAAAAGAAATTTCTCAGAATTCTTCTGTCTGGTTTTTATGTGAAGATATTTCCTTTTCCACTATATGCAGTAAATTGCTCTAAATATCTAATTGCAGATTCTTCAAAAAAGATGTTTCAAAACTGGTCAATCAAAAGAAAGTTTCAACTCTGTGAGATGAATGCCCATGTCACAAAGAAGTTTCTCAGAATGCTTCTGTCTAGTTTTTATGTGAAGATATTTCCTTTTACACAATAGGCCTCAAAGCACTTCAAATATCCAATTGCAGATTCTACAAAAAAAGTGCTTCAAAACTGCTCAACCAAAAAAAAGCTCAACTCAGTGAGATGAATGCACACATCACAATGAAGTTTCTCAGAATGCTTCTGTCTAGTCTTTTTGTGAAGATATTTCCTTTTCCACTATAGGCAGTAATTGCTCCAAATTTCCAATTGCAGATTCTACAAAAAGACTCTTTCAAAACTGTTCAATCAAAAGGTTCAACTATGTTAGATGAAGGCACACCTGACAAAGAAGTTTCTCACAATGCTTTGGTCTAGTTTTCAAATGAAGATATTTCCTTTTCCTCAATAGGTCTCACAGTGCTCCAAATATCCACTTTCATATTCTACAAAAAGAGGGTTTCAAAATTGCTCAATCAAAAGAAAAGTTCAACTCTGTGAGATGAATGCACACATCACAAAGTAGTTTCTCAGTATGCTTCTGCCTAGTTTTTATGTAAAGATATTTCCTTTTCAACAACAGGCTTCAAAGCACTCCAAATATACACCTGCAGATTATACAAAAGGAGAGTTTCAAAACTGCTCAATCAAAAGAATTCTTCGACTCTGTGAGATGAACGCACACATCAGAAAGAAGTTTCTCAGAATGCTTCAGTCTCGTTTTTATGTGAAGATAATTCCTTTTCCACTATACACAGTAAAGCACTCCAAATATCCACTTGCAGAATCTAAAAAAAGAGGGTTTCAAAACTGCTCAAAGTAAGTTCAATTCTGTGATATGAATGCACACATCACAAAGAAGCTTCTCAGATTGCTTCTGTCTAGGTTTCATGTGAGGATATTTCCTTTTCCACAATAGGCCTCAAAGGGCTCCAAATATCCACTTGCAGATTCAACAAAAAGAGTATTTCCAAATTACTCAATCCAAAGAGAGGTTTAACTCTGTGAAGTTGAATGCACAGATCCCAAAGAGGTTTCTCAAAATTCTTCTATGGGTAGATATTTCCTTATCAACAATAGTACTCAAAGCGCTCCAAATATCCAACTGCAGATTTTACAAAAAGAGTGATTCAAAGCTCCTCAATAAAAACAAAGCTTCAACTCTGTGAGATGAATGCACACATCACAAAGAACTTTCTCAGAATGCTTCTGTCTAGTTTTTATGTGAAGATATTACCTTTTCCACAATAGACTTCAAAGCACACCAAATATCCCCTGGCAGATTCTACAAAAAGAGTGCTTCAAAACTGCTCAATCAAAAGAAAGGTTCAACTCTGTAAGATGAATGCACACATCAGAAAGAAGTGTCTCAAAATGTTTCTGTCTAGTTTTTATGTGAAGATATTTCCTTTTCCACTATAGGCAGTAAAGCATTCCAAATATCCAATTGCAGATTCTACAACAAGAGTGTTTCAAAACTACTCAATAAAAAGAAATGTTCAATTCTTTGAGATGAATGCACAGATCATAAAGAAGTTTCTCAGAATGCTTCTGTCTGGTTTTATGTGAAGATATTTCCATTTCCCCAATAGGGCTCAAAGCACTCCAAATATCCAACTGTAGATTCTACAAAAAGAATGTTTCAAAACTACTCAATCAAAATAAAGGTTCAACTCTGTGAGATGAATGCAAACATCACAAAGTAGTTTCCCAGAATGCTTCGGTCCAGTTTTTATGCAAAGATATTTCCTTTTCCACAATAGGCATCAAAGCACTCCAAATATCCATTTGCAGATACTACAAAGAAAGCTTTTCAAAATTGCTCCTTCCAAAGAAAGGTTCAACTCTGAGATGAATGCACACATAAACAAATTTCTAAGAATGCTTCTGTGTAGTTTTAATATGAAGATATATCCTTTTCCACAATAGTCCTCAAAGCGCTGCAAATATCCACTTGCGGACACTTCAAAAAGAGTGTTTCAAAACTGCTCAATCAAAAGAAAGGTTCAACTCGGAAAGCTGAATGCAAACATCACAAAGAAGTTTCTCAGCATGCTTCTGTCTAGTTTTTATGTGAAGAGATTTCCTTTTCCACAATAGGCCTCAAAACGCTCCAAGTATCCATATGTAGATTCTAAAAAAAGAATATTTCAAAACTACTCCATCAAAAGAAAGGTTCAACACAGTGAGTTGTATGCACTCATCACAAAGAAGTTTCTCTGAATGCTTCTATCTGGTTTTTATGTTAAGATATTTCCTTTTCCACTATAGGTAGTAAAGCGCTCCAAATATCCAATTGCAGATTCTACAAAAAGAGTGTTTCAAAACTGCTCAATAAAAAGAAAGCTTCAACTCTGTGTGGTGAATGCACACATTAAAGAGTAGTTTCTCAGAATGCTTCTGTCTAGTTTTTATGTGAAGTTATTTCCTTTTCCACAGTAGGCCTCAAAGCGCTCCAAATATCCACTTGCAGATTCTACGAAAAGAGTGTTTCAAAACTGCTCAATCAAAAGAAAGGTTCAATTCTGTGAGATGAATGCACACATCACAAGGGAGTTTCTCAGAATCCTTCTGTCTAGTTTTTATGTGAAGATTTTCTTTTTCCACAATAGTCCTCAAAGCCCTCCAAATATCCACCTTCAGATTCTACAAAAAGAGTGTTTCAAAACTGCTCCATCATAAGAAAGGTTCAACACTGTGAGATGAATGCACGCATCACAAAGAAGTTTTTCAGAATGCTTCCATCTAGCTTTTAAACGAAGTTATTTAATATTCCATTATAGGCTGTAAATTGCTGAAATATCCACTTGCAGATTCCACAACAAGAGTGTTTCAAAACCTCTCCATCAAAAGAAAGTTTCAACACTGTGAGATGAATGAACACATCACAAGAAATTTCTGAGAATGCTTCTGTCTAGTTTTTAAATGAGGAAATTTCCTTTTCCCTGATAGGCAGTAAAGCACTCCAAATATCCTCTTGCAGATTCTAGAAAAAGACTGTTTCAAAACTGCCCAATCCTAAGAACGTTTCAAATCTGTGAGGTGAATACACCCATCATAAAAAAGTTTATCAGAATGCTTCTGTCTAATTTTTATGTGAAGATATTTCCTTTTCCACAGTAGATCTCAAAGTGCTCCAAATATCCACTTGAAGATTCTACAAAAAGCGTGTTTGAAAACTGTTGAATCCAAAGAATTGTTCAACTCTGTGAGATGAATGCACACATCACAAAGATGTTTCTCAGAATGCTTGTGCCTATTTTTTATGTGAAGATATATCCTTTTCCACTAAAGGCAGGAAAGCACTCCAAATATCCAATTGCAGAGTCCACAAAAAGTGTTTCAAAAGTGGTCAATCAAAAGAAAGGTTCAACTCCCTGAGATAAATGCACACATCACAAAGAAGTTTCTCAGAATTCTTCTGTCTAGGTTTATGTGAAGATATTTCCCTTTACTCAATAGGCCTCAAAGCGCTCCAAATACCCACTTGCACATACTACAGAAAGAGTATTTCAAAACTGCTCCATCAAAAGAAAGGTTCACCTCTATGAGTTGAATGCACACATCACAAACAAGTTTCTCAGAATGCTTCTGTTTAGTTTTTATGTGAAGATATTTCCTTTTCCACTATAGACAGTAACGCACTCCAATTATCCACTTGCTGATATTACCTGTTCCACAATAGGCCTCAAAGCACTCCAAATATCCACTTGCGGATTCTACAAAAAGAGTGTTTCAAAACTGCTCCATCAAAAGAAAAGTTCAACTCTGTGAGATGAATGCACACATCCCAAAGAAGTTTCCAAGAATTCTTCTGTCTAGTTTTTAAATGAAGATATTCCCTTTTCCACTACTGGCCATAAAGCATTCCAAATATCCACTTGCAGATTCTACAAAAAGATAGTTTCAAAACTGCTCCATCAAAAGAAAGGTTCAACTCCATGAGATGAATGCACATATCAGAGAGAAATTTCCCAGAATGTTTCTGTCTTGTTTTTATGTGAAGATATTTGCTTGTCCACAGTAGGCCTCAAAGCACTCCAATTACCCACTTGGAGATATGACAAAAAGAGTATTGCAAAACTGCTCCATCAAAAGAAAGGTTCACTTCTGTGAGATGAATGCACACATCACAAAGTTGTTTCTCAGAATGCTTCTGTCTAGTTTTTATGTGAAGATATTTTCTTTTCCACAAAATGCCTCAAAGCACTCCAGATGTCAACTTGCAGATATTACAAAAGAGTGTTTCAAAACTGCTCCATAAAAAGGAATGCTCATCTCTGTTAGATGAATGCACAAATCACAAAGATGTTTCTCAGAATGCTTCTGTCTAGTTTTTATGTGAAGATATTTCCTTTTCCACAATAGGCCTCAAAGCATTAAAAATATCCAGTTGCAGATTCTACAAAAAGAGTGTTTCAAAACTGCTCCATCAAAGGAAAGGTTCAACTCTGTAAGATGAATGCACACATCAAAAAGAGGTTTCTCAGAATGCTTCTGTCTGGTTTTTATGTGAAGATATTTCGTTGTCCAGTATAGGCAGTGAAGCGCTCCATATATCCACTTGCAGATTCTACAAAAAGAGTGTTTCAAAACTGCTCCATCAAAACTAAGTTTCAAATCTGTGAGATAAATGCACACATCACAAACAAGTTTCTGAGAATGCTTCTGTCTAGTTTTTATGTGTAGGTATTTCCTTTTGCATAATTGACCTCAAAGTGCTAGAAATATCCACTTACAGATTCTACAAAAAGAGCGTTTCAATGCTGCTTAATCAAAAGAAAGGTTCAACTCTGTGAGATGAACGCAGACATCACAAAGTAGTTTCTGAGAATGCTTCTGTCTAGTGTTTATGTGAAGATATTTTTTTTCCACAATAGGCCTCAAAGCACTCCAAATATCCACTACTTTCTGAGGGATAAGCATTCACCCTCAAAGCAGTGTTCTGCAATCCTATGTGAGGGACAAACACTCAGAACCCAGCAGCAGTGTTTGAGAATCGTTTGTGAGGGACAATCACTCATAACACAGCAGCAGTGTTCTAGAATCTTTTGTGAGGGACAAACATTAAGAACCTCTTAGCAGTGTTCTGGAATCCTATGTGAGGGGCAAACACTCTGAAGCCAGCAGCAGTGTTTTGGAATCTCATGTGAGGGACAAACAACCAGAACCCAGCAACAGTGTTCTGCCATCCTTTGTGAGGGTCAAACACTCAGAACCCAGCAGCAGGGTACGGGAATCCTCTGAGATGGACAAACATTCAGTACCTCATAGCAGTGTTTTGGAATCCTATGTGAGGGACAAACACTCAGAACCCAACAGCAATGTTCTGGAATCTTAGGTGAGGGAGAAACACTGAGAACCCAGCCACTGTGTTCTGGTATTCTATCTGAGGAACAGACATTCAAAGACTCGTAGAAGTGTTCTGTAATCCTGTCTGAGTGAAAAACACTCAGAACTTTGTTCTGGAATCCTATCTGAGGAGAAAAATTCAGACACTCGTAGAAGTGTTCTGGAATCTTATCTGAGGAACAAACACTCAGAAACCAGCAGCAGTACTCTGGAATCCTTTGTGAGGGACAAACACTCACAACCCAGGAGCAGAGTTCTGTAATCCAATGTGAGAGACAAACACCCAGGACCCAGCAGAAGTGTTTCATAATCCTTTCTGAGGGACATACATTCAGAACCTCCAAGATGTGTTCTGGAATCCCATGTCAGGGAGAAACACTGAGAATGCAGCTTCAGTGTTCTGGAATCCTTTGTGATGGACAAATATTTAGACCCTGGAAGCAGTGTTCTGGAATCCTATGTGAGTGACAAACACTCAGAACCCAGCAACAGTGTCCTAGAATCCTTTGTGAGGGACAAACATTCAGACCATCGAAGCAGTGTTCTGGAATCCTATGTGAGGGGCAAAAAATTAGAACCCAGAAGCAGTGTTCTGGAATCCTTTATGAGGGACAAACATTCAGACACTCATCGAAGTGTTCTGTGACCCTATGGGAGAAACAAACACTCAGAAACCAGCAGCAGTGTTCTGGAATCCTTTGTGAGGGACAAACAAACAGAACACAGCAGCAGTGTTCTGGAATCCTATGTGAGGGACAAACACTCAGACCCAGGAGATGTGTTCTGGAATCCTATGTTAGGGACAAACACTCAGAACCCAGCGACTGCATTCTGGAATCCTATCTGAGAGGAAAACATTCAGACACTCCTTGAAGTGTTCTGTAATCCTTTGTGAGGGGCACACTCAGAACCCAGCAGCAGTGTTCTGTAATCCTTTTTGAGGGACAAACATTCAGAACCTCGTAGCAGTGTTCTGGAATCCTATGTGACGGACAAACACAATAAACCCAGCAGCAGTGGTCTGGAATCTCATGTGAGGGACAAACACTCACAACAAATCTTCAGTATTCTGGAATGCTATCTGATGGACAAACATTCAGACACTCGTAGCAGTGTTCTGGAATCCTATGTGAGTGACAAACACTCAGAAACCAGCAACAGTGTCCTAGAATCCTTTGTGAGGAACAAACATTCAGACCTTCGAAGCAGTGTTCTGGAATCCCATGTGAGGGACAGACACTCAGAACCCAGCTTCAGTGTTCTGTAATCTTTTGTGATGGACAAACATTCAGACCCTTGTAGCAGTGTTCTGGAATCCTATGCGAGTGACAAACACTCAGAACCCAGCACAGGGCCCCAGAATCCTTTGTGTGGGACAAAGATTCAGACCTTCGAAGCAGTGTTCTCGAATCCCATGTGAGGGAGAAACACTCAGAACCCAGCAGCAGTGTTCTTGAATCCTCTGTGAGAGACAAACACCCAGAACCCAATAGCAGTTTTCTAGAATACTTGGTGAGGGACAAACATTCAGAACATGCAAGATGTATTCTGGAATCCCATGTCAGGGAAAAACACTCAGAACGCATCTTCAGTGTTCTGGAATCCTATGTGTTGGACAAATATTCAGACCCTCGTAGCAGTGTTCTTGAATACTATATGAGTGACAAACCCCCAGGACCCAGCAGCAGTGTTCTAGAATCCTTTGTGATGGACAAACGTTCAGACCATCGAAGCAGTGTTCTGGAATCTTATGTGAGGGACAAAAAATCAGAACCCAGCAGCAATGTTCTGGAATCCTCTGTCATAGACAAACACTCAGACCCCAGCAGCAGTGTTCTGGAATCCTTTGTGAGGGACAAAGACCCAGAACCCAGTAGCAGTGCTCTAGAATCCTTTGTGAGGGAAAAACACTAAGAACCCAGCATCAGTGTTCTACAATCCTTTTTTTTTTTACATTTCAGACTACAGAACTTTTATTTTAAAATTTTAAATTATATTCATGTCTCTATTATTCCACACAAGAAGAATTCTTCCTTGAAAAACATCGCGATTTTCAAAAACAGAGAGATGATAGAATTAAACAATGCTGGAATTATTCATTTGATTTAGGGCATATTATGAACACATAGACTCAAAAATAATATTAATACTACCACCAATATTATTACAAAACACACTAAAACTAGTTTTGTGTATGCACTTTTAATTCTTTCTTCATTTTCTTCTAATGTTTTCACTTTTTCTATATTTTCAGAACATATGGTCATTAGAATTATGGTCTCCCTCTTAGCCTATAATTACTCTTAATTCTACAGATAACTATATATTTTTTGCTCACAACCCAATCTTATGTCAATCTCTCTCTAGGTATTTTCGTTGTCTATAGCTCATTCTTCTGGAGATTTCCTTAAAACATGCCCACTGGAACAATATTCTCCTTGTTTCTTAATGCTGATAGCATTTAGTGCCCTTTATACTTGAGAGTTTTATTGGATACAGTATCATTGACTCACACTTTGTTTTATCATGCGTTAATATGCCATTCATTTTTTAATTACATAAAATTGTAAAGAAATACTAATAGTATCCTAATTTTATTTTTGTTATAAATTACATGCTTTCATTTTCTAGGTGTCCAAATGGTTTTTTATATTAATTTTTACTGAAAATTTAGTCATTTTACTAGACTATGTTTTGGTGGTTTTTGTAGTAAGCTGAGGTTTATTTTCCCAGAAATTGTATTATACCATGTTGCTTTCCCAATATATAATTTAAAAATATATATATATTTATGTCAATATATACACATATGTTTGTGCAACATTTTCTTAAATTACTGCTTTTCGTTTTTATTTTGTTTCCTTACTTTTTTAAAGTCAGTGATTTCTATTATGTGTCTATTTAATCTTCTTTCCTATGCTTAGCATTAATGACTCTCACATCAATTTTTTTCATTCATTACCTCTTCAATTAAAAATTATTATTCATTAGATACAGTAAAATTTTAGTGCACAGTATTATGAGTTGCGGCTCATGTATAGAGTCATGTAATGAATACCATTATCAAAATCTAGATACCGGATGCCATAATACCTCAAAAATCCTTTGTGTTACCTCTTTGTAGGTACACATTTCCCCAATCCTAATTCTTGGCAAACACCAATCTGTTGTTTGTTTCTTTTCTATAATGTCATGTTAATGGAAGAACACAGTTTGCATTCTTTGGTTTCTTTAACTCAGCATAATATTTTGATAGCCTTCCAAGATCTAGGTATTCTTGTGTGTACATGTGTGTATATATGTACATGGGTAAATTCTTTAACTTTTTCTACAAAGACATCATGTTATCTGTCAAAAAGGACATATTTATGTCCTCCTTTTCCAATGTATGACATTTGCCTTTCTTTTTCCTTGTCTTTTTTTTGTGCGTGTGTGTCAAATTATTATTATTTTTTATTATTATACTTTAAGTTTTAGGGTACATGTGCACAAAGTGCAGGTTTGTTACATATGTATCCATGTGCCATGTTGTTTTGCTGCACCCATTAACTCGTCATTTAGCATTAGGTATATCTCCTAATGCTGTCACTCCCCCCTCCCCCCAACCCACAATCGTCCCCAGAGTGTGATGTTCCCCTTCCTGTGTCCATGTGTTCTCATTGTTCAATTCCCACCTATGAGTGAGAACATGCAGTGTTTGGTTTTTTGTCCTTGCGATAGTTTACTGGGAATGATGATTTCCAGTTTCATCCATGTCCCTAGAAAGGACATGAACTAATCATTTTTTTATGGCTGCGTAGTATACCATGGTGTATATGAGCCACATTTTCTTAATGAAGTCTATTGTTGTTGGACATTTGGGTTGGTTCCAAATCTTTGCTATTGTGAATAGTGCCGCAATAAACATACGTGTTCATGTGTCTTTATAGCAGCATGATTTATAGTCCTTTGGGTATATACCCAGTAATGGGATGGCTGGGTCAAATGGTATTTCTAGTTCTAGATCCCTGAGAAATCGCCACACTGACTTCCACAATGGTTAAACTAGTTTACAGTCCCACCAACAGTGTAAAAGTGTTCCTATTTCTCCACATCTGTTCTCTCCAGCACCTGTTGTTTCCTGACTTTTTAATGATGGTCATTATAACTGGCGTGAGACGGTATCTCATTGTGGTTTTGATTTGCATTTCTCTGATGGCCAGTGATGATGAGCATTTTTTCATGTTTTTTGGCTGCATAAATGTCTTCTTTTGAGAGCTGTCTGTTCATGTTCTTCGCCCACTTTTTGATGGGGTTGTTTGTTTTTTTCTTGTAAATTTGTTTGAGTTCATTGTAGATTCTGGATATTAGCCCTTTGTCAGATGAGTAGGTTGCAGAAATGTTCTCTCATTCTGTAGGTTGTCTGTTCACTCTGATGGTAGTTTCTTTTGCTGTGCAGAAGCTCCTTAGTTTAATGAGATCCCATTTGTCAATTTTGGCTTTTGTTGCCCTTGCTTTTTGTGTTTTAGACATAAAGTCCTTGCCCATGTCTATGTCCTGAATGGTATTGCCTAGGTTTTCTTCTAGGGTTTTTATGATTTTACAGCTAACATGTAAGTACTTAATCCATCTTGAATTAATTTTTGTATAAGGTGTAAGGAAGGGATCCAGTTTCAGCTTTCTATATATGGCTAGCCTGTTTTCCCAGAACCATTTATTAAATAGGGAATCCTTATCCCATTTCCTGTTTTTGTGAGGTTTGCCAAATATCAGATAGTTGTAGACATGCAGTGTTATTTCTGAGGGCTCTGTTCTGTTCCATTGATCTATGTCTCTGTTGTGGTACCAGTACCATGCTGTTTTGGCTACTGTAGCCTTGTAGTATAGTTTGAAGTCAGGTAGCATGATGCCTCCAGCTTTGTTCTTTTGGCTTAGAATTGACTGGGTGATGCGGGCTCTTTTTTGGTTCCATGTGAACTTTACAGTAGTTTTTTCCAATTCTGTGAAGAAAGCCATTGGTAGCTCGATGGGGACGGCATTGAATCTATAAATTACCTTGGGCAGTATGGCCATTTTCACGATATTGATTATTAGAACCCCTGAGCATGGAATGTTCTTCCATTTGTTTGTATCCTCTTTTATTTCATTGAGCAGTGGTTTGTAGTTCTCCTTGAAGAGGTCCTTCACATCCCTTGTAAGTTGGATTCCTAGGTATTTTATTCTCTTTGAAGCAATTGTGAATGGGAGTTCACTCATGATTTGGCTCTCTGTTGGTCTGTGATTGGTGTACAAGTATGCTTGTGATATTTGTACATTGATTTTGTATCCTGAGACTTTGCTGAGGTTGCTAATCAGGTTAAGGAGATTTTGGGCTGAGACAATGAGGTTTTCTAGATATGCAATCATATCACCTGCAAACAGGGATAATTTGACTTTCTCTTTTCCTAATTCAATACCCTTTATTTCCTTCTCCTGCCTGATTGCCCTGGCCAGAACTTCCAGGACTATGTTGAATAAGAGTGGTGAGAGAGGACATCCCTGTCTTGTGCCAGTTTTCAAAGGGAATGCTTCCAGGTTTTGCCCATTCAATATGGTATTGGCTGTGGGTTTGTCAGAGATAGCTCTTATTATTGTGAGATATGTCCCATCAATACCTAATTTTTTAAGAGTTTTTAGCATGAAGCATTGTTGAATTTTATCAAAGGCCTTTTCTGCATCTGTTGAGATAATCATGTGGTTTTTGTCTTTCATTCTGTTTATATGCTGGATTATATTTATTGGTTTGCGTATGTTGAACCAGAATTACATCCCAGGGATGAAGCCCACTTGGTCATGGTGGATAACCTTTTGGATGTGCTACTGGATTTGGTTTGCCAGTATTTTATTGAGGATTTTTGCATCAATGTTCATCAAGGATATTGGTCTGAAATTCTCTTTTTTGTTTGTGTCTCTGCCAGGCTTTTGTATCAGGATGATGCTGGCCTCATGAAATGTGTTAGGGAGGATTCCCTCTTTTTCTATCAACTGGAATATTTTCAGAAGGAATGGTACCAGTTCCTCTTTGTACCTCTGGTAGAATTTGGCTGCGAATCCATCAGGTCCTGGACTCTTTTGGTTGGTAAGCTACTGATTATTGCCACAATTTCAGAACCTGTTATTGGTCTATTCAGAGATTCAACTTCTTCCTGGTTTAGTCTTGGGAGGGTGTATTTGTTGAGGAATTTATCCATTTCTTCTAGATTTTCTAGTTTATTTGCATAGAGGTGTTTGTAGTATTCTCTGATGGTAGATTGTATTTCTGTGGGATCGGTGGTGATATCCCCTTTACCATTTTTTATTGCGTCTATTTGATTCTTCTCTCTTTTCTTCTTTATTATTCTTGCTAGTGGTCTATCAATTTTTTTGATCTTTTAAGAAAACCAGTTCCTGGATTCATTAATTTTTTGAAGGGTTTTTTGTGTCTCTATTTCCTTCAGTTCTGCTCTGATTTTAGTTATTTCTAGCCTTCTGCTAGCTTTTGAATGTGTTTGCCCTTGCTTTTCTAATTCTTTTTTTTTTTTTTTTTTTGAGACGGGGTCTCGCTCTGTTGCCCAGGCTGGAGTGCAGTGGCACAATCTCGGCTCACTACAAGCTCTGCCTCCTGGGTTCACGCCATTCTCCTGCCTCAGCCTCTCCGAGTAGTTGGGACTACAGGTGACCACCACCAAGCCCGGCTAATTTTTTTGTATTTTTAGTAGAGACGGGGTTTCACTGTGGTCTCGATCTCCTGACCTCGTGATCCGCCCGCCTCGGCCTCCCAAAGTGCTGGGATTACAAGCGTGAGCCACCGCGCCTGGCACTTTTCTAATTCTTTTCATTGTGATGTTAGGGTGTCAATTTTGGATCTTTTCTGCTTTCTCTTGTGGGCATTTAGTGCTATAAATTTCCCACTACACACTGCTTTGAATGTGTCCCAGACATTCTGGTATGTTGTGTCTTTGTTCTTGTTGGTTTCAAAGAACATCTTTATTTCTGCCTTCATTTCGTTACGTACCCAGTAGTCATTCAGGAGCAGGTTGTTCAGTTTCCATGTAGTTGAGCGGTTTTGAGTGAGTTTCTTAATCCTGAGTTCTAGTTTGATTGTACTGTGTTCTGAGAGACAGTTTGTTATAATTTCTGTTCTTTTACATTTGCTGAGGAGAGCTTTACTTCCAACTATGTGGTCAATTTTGGAATAGGTGAGGTGTGGTGCTGAAAAAAATGTATATTCTCTTAATTTGGGATGGAGAGTTCTGTGGATGTCTATTAGGTCCACTTGGTGCAGAGCTGAGTTCAATTCCTGAGTATCCTTGTTAACTGTCTGCCTCTTCGATCTGTCTAATGTTGACAGTGGGGTGTTAAAATCTCCCATTATTATTGTGTGGGAGTCTAAGTCTCTTTGTAGGTCACTCAGGACTTGCTTTAAGAATCTGGGTGCTCCTGTGTTGAGTGCATATATATTTAGGATTGTTAGCTCTTTCTTTTGAATTGATCCCTTTACCATCATGTAATGGCCTTCTTTGTCTCTTTTGATCTTTGTTGGTTTAAAGTCTATTTTATCAGAGACTAGGATTGCAACCCTTGCCTTTTTTTGTTTTCCATTTGCTTGGTAAATATTTCTCCATCCCTTTATTTTGAGTCTATGTGTGTCTCTGTACATGAGATGGGATTCCTGGATACAGAACACTGATGTGTCTTGACTCCTTATCCAATCTGTCAGTCTGTGTCTTTTTATTGGAGCATTTATCCCATTTACATTTAAAGTTATTATTGTTATCTGTGAATCTGATCCTGTCATTATGATGTTTGTTGGTTAATTTGCTCATTAGTTGATGCAGTTTCTTCCTAGCCTTGATGGTCTTTACAATTTGGCATGTTTTTGCAGTGGCTGGTACTGGTTGTTCCTTTCCATGTTTAGTGCTTCCTTCAGGAGCTCTTTTAGGGCAGGCCTGGTGGTGACAAAATCATGCAGCATTTGCTTGTCTGTAAAATATTTTATTTCTCCTTCAGTTAGGAAGCTTAATTTGGTTGGATATGAAATTCTGGGTTGAGAATTCTTTTCTTTAAGAATGTTGAATATTGGCCCCCACTCTCTTCTGGCTTGTAGAGTTTCTGCTGAGATACCAGCTGTCTGATGGGCTTCCCTTTGTGGGTAACCCGACCTATCTCTCTGGCCACCCTTAACATTTTTTCCTTCATTTTAACTTTGGTGAATCTGACAATTATGTGTCTTGGAGTTGCTCTTCTCAAGGAGTATCTTTGTGGCGTTCTCTGTATTTCCTGTATCTGAATGTTGGTCTGCCTTTCTAGATTGGGGAAATTCTCCCGTATAATATTTTGCAGAGTTTTTTCCAACCTGGTTCCCTTCTCCCTGTCACTTTCAGGTACACCAATCAGAAGTAGGTTTGTTCTTTTCACATAGTCCCATATTTCTTGGAGGCTTTGTTCATTTCTTTTTATTCTTTTTTCTCTAAACTTCCCTTCTCACTTCATTTGATTCTTTTCATCTTCCATCACTGATAGACTTTCTTCCAGTTGATCACATCGGCTACTGAGGCTTCTGCAATCTTCACATAGTTCTTGAAACTTGGCTTTCAACTCCATCAGCTCCTTTAAGCCCTTCTCTGCATTGGTTATCTTTGTTATACATTCATCTATTTTTTTTCAAAGTTTTTAACTTCTTTGCCATTGGTTTGAATTTCCTCCCGTAGCTCATGGTAGTTTGATTGTCTGAAGCCTACTTCTCTCAACTCGTCAAAGTCATTCTCCATCCAGCTTTGTTCCATTGCTGGTGAGGAACTGCGTTCCTTTGGAGGAGGAGAGGTGCTCTTCTTTTTAGAGTTTCGTTTTTTTTTGCTCTGCTTTCTCCCCATCTTTGTAGATTTTTCTACTTTTGTTCCTTGATGATGGTGATGTACAGAGGGGTTTTTGGTGGGGTGTCCTTTCTATTTGTTAGTTTTCCTTCTGCCAAACAGGACCCTCAGCTGCAGGACAGTTGGAGTTTGCTAGAGGTCCACTCCAGACCCTGTTTTGTTGGGTGTCAGCAGTGGTGGCTGCAGAACAGCAGATTATTGTGAGACCACAAATTCAGCTGTCTGATCCTTCCTGTGGAAGTTTTGTCTCAGAGGATTGCCCAGCCAAGTGAGGTGTCAATCTGTCCCTACTGGGGGGTGCCTCCCATTTCGGCTGCTCAGTGGTCAGGGACCGACTTTAAGAGGCAGTCTGCCCATTCTCAGATTTCCAGCTGCATGCTGGGAGAACCACTACTCTCTTCAAAGCTGTCAGGCAGGGACATTTAAGTCTTCAGACGTTCCTGCTGTCTTTTTGTTTGTCTGTGCCCTGCCGTCAGAGGTGGAGCCTACAGAGGCAGGCAGGCCACCTTGAGCTGTGATGGGCTCCACCCAGTTCGAGCTTCCTGGCTGCTTTATGTAAGCAAGCCTGGGCAATGGCAGGGGCCCCTCTCCCAGCCTTGCTGCCGCCTTGCAGTTTGATCTCAGACTGCTATGCTAGCAATAGGTGAGACTCCGTGTGCATAGGACACTCTGATCCAGGTGCAGGACACAATCTCCTGGTGTGCCCTTTTCCAAGCCCATCAGAAAACACAATATTAGGGCGGGAGTGACCCAATTTTCCAGGTTCCATCTGTTACCCCTTTCTTTGACTAGGAAAGGGAACTCCCTGATGCCTTGTGCTTCCCGAGTGAGGCAATGCCTCGCCCTACTTCAGCTCACTCATTGTGCTCTGCACCGCCTGTCCTGCACCCAGTGTTTGGCCATCCTTTGTGAGATGAACACAGTACCTCAGATGGAAATGCAGAAATCACCCGTTTTCTGCATTGCTCATGCTGGGTGCTGTAGACCTGAGCTCTTCCTATTTGACCATCTTGGCTCCACTTCCCTATAATCCTTTGTGAGAGACAAACATTAAAACCTCGTAACAGTGCTCTGGAATCTTATGTGAGGGACAAACACTCTGAATCCAGCAGCATTGTTTTGGAATCCCATGTGAGTGACAAACACTCAGAACCCAGCAGCAATGTTCTGGAATCCTATGTGGGGGACAAACACTCAGAAGCCAGCAGCAGGTTTCTGGAAACCTATGTTTGGGTCAAACACTCAGAACCCATCAGCAGTGTTTTAGAATCCCTTGTGATGAACAAACATTCAGACCATCGTAGCAGTGTTCTGGTATCCTGTGTAAAGGACAAACACTCTGAACCCAGCATCACTGTTCTAGAACCCTGTGTGAGGGACAAACACTCATAACCCTGCAACAAGGTTCTGGAATCCTGTATGAGGGGCAAACACTCAAAACCTAGCAGCAGTGTTCTGGAATCCTTTGTGAATGACAAACACTCAGAACCCAGTCACTTTGTTCTGAAATACTGAGGATCAAACTTTCAGACCTTCTTTGAAGTGTTCTGTGATCATATGTGACGGACAAACACTCAGAACCCAGCAGTAGTGTTCTGCAATCCCTTGTGAGGGACAAACTTTCAGAACTTCGTAGCAGTGTTCTGGAATCCTGTGTGAGGGCAAACACAATGAATCCAGCAGCAGTGGTATGGAATCCCATGTGAGGGACAAACACTCACAGCCCAGCTTCAGTGTTCTGGAATCCTTTCTGATGGAGAAACATTCAGACACTCATAGCAGTGTTCTGGAATCCAATGTGAGTAACAAACACTCAGAAACCAGCTGCAGTGTCCTAGAATCCTTGGTGAGGAACAAACATCCAGACCACTGAGGCAGTGTTCTGGAATACCATGTGAGGGACAGACACTCAGAACCCAGCTTCAGTGTTCTGGAATCCTTTGTGACAGACAAACATTCAGACCCTCGTAGCAGTGTTCTGGAATCCTATGTGTGTGATAAACACTCAGAACCCAGCAGTAGTGTCCTAGAATCCTTGTGAGGGACGAACAGTCAGACCCTTGAAGCAGTGTTCTCGAATCCCATGTGAGGGACAAATGCACAGAAACCAGCAGCAGTGTTCTGGAGTCCTTTCTGAGTGACACGCAGAACGAAGCCACTTTGCTCAGGAATCCTAACTGAGGGGCAAACACTCAGAACCCAACCACTTTGTTCTTGAATCCTATCTGAGGGACAAACACTGAGACACTCGTAGAAGTGTTCTGGAAACCATTATGAGGGACAAAAAAACAAAACCACAATTAATGTTCTGGAATCCTATGTGAGGGACAAACAGTCTGAATCCAGCAGCAGTGTTCTGGAATCCTTTGTTGGGGACAAATATTCAGAACCTCTTAGCAGGGTTCTGGAATCCTACATGAGGGACAAACACTCAGAACCCAACAGCAGCTTTCTCGAGTTCTATGTGAGGGACAAACCCTCCGAACCCAGCCACTGTGTTCTGGAATCCTATCTGAGAGACAAATATTCAGACAATTGTAAAAGTCTTCTGGAATCCTATATGAGGGGAAAACAATCAGAACCCAGCCACTGTGTTCTGGAATCCTGTCTGAGCGACAAACATTCAGACACATGTAGAAGTGTTTTGTCACCCTTTGTGCGGGACACTCAGTATCCAGCAGCAGTGTTCAGGATTCCTTTGTGAGGGTCAAATATTCTGAATCTCGTAGCAATGTTGTGGAGTCCTATGTGATTGGCAAACACTGTGAATCCAGCAGCACTGGTCTGGAATCCCAGTTGAGTGACAAACACTCAGAACCCAGCAGTAGTGTTCTGGAATCCTATGTGAGGGACAGGCATTCAGAGCCCATCAGCAGCATTCTGGAATCCTTTGTGAGAGACACTCAGAATGCTGTAACAGTATTTTGGAATCCTATGTGAGGGACAAAGAGTCAGAATCCAACAGCAGTGTTCTAGAATCCTTTGAGAGGTACAGACACTCAGAACCCAGCAGCAGTGTTCTGGAATCTTTTGTTGGTACAAACATTAAGAACCTCATAGCAGCGTTCTGGAATCCTGTGTGAGAGGCAAACACAATGAACCCAGCAGCAGTGGTCTGGAATGCCATGTTAGGGACAAACACCCAGAACCCAACAGCAGTGTACCTGAATCCAATATGAGAGATACTATGAACCCAGCAGCAGTGGTCTGGAATCTAATTTGAGGGACAGACACTCAGAACCCAGCTGCAGAGTTTTGGAATACCATGTGAGGGACAAACACACGGAGCCCAGCAACAGTGTTCTGGAATCCTGTGAGAGGGACAAGTACTCAGAACCCAGCAGCAGGGTTCTGGAATCCACGTGAGGGAAAAACAGAACCCAGCAGCAGTGTCCTAGTATCCTTTGTGACGGACAAACATTCAGACCGTCGTAGCAGTATTCTTTTATCCTATGTTAGGGACAAACACTCAGAACCCAGCATCAGTGTTCTAGAACATTATATGAGGGACAAACACTCAGAGCTCAGCAACAGCGTTCTGGAATCCTATGTGAGGGACAAACACTAAAAACCCAGCAGCAGTGTTCTGGAATCTTATGTGAGGTACAAACACTCAGAACCCAGCAACTTTGTTCTAGAATCCTTTGTAAGGGAAAAACATTAAGAACCTCATAGCAGTGTTATGGATTCCTATGTGAGGGGCAAACACTATGAACCCACCAGCAGTGGTCTGCAGTCCCATGCGAGGGACAAACACTCAGAAGCCAGGAGCAGTGTTTTGGAATCCTAGGTGAGAGACAAACACTCAGAACCCAGCAGCAGTGTTCTAGAATCCTTTGTGAAGGACAAACATTTAACCCCTCCAAGCATTGTTCTGGAATCTCATGTGAGGGACAAACACTCAGAACCCAGCTTCAGTGTTCTGGAATCCTTTGTGATGGACAAACATTCAGACCCTCATAGCAGTGTTCTAGAATCCTATGTGAGGGACAAACACTCAGAACCCAGTAGAAATGTTCTAGAATCCTTTGTAAGGGACAGACACTCAGAACTCTTCAGCAGTGTTCTAGAATCCCTTTTTGGGACCCACATTAAGAACCACATAGCAGTGTTCTGGAAACGTAAATGAGGGACAAACACTCAGAATCCAGCATCAGTATTCTAGAACCCTATGTGAAGGACAAATTCTCAGAAACTAGCAACAGAGTTCTGCAATCCTATGTGAGGGACAAACACTCAAAACCCAGCAGCAGAGTTCTGGAGTCCTATGTGAGGGACAAACATTCAGAACCCAGTAGCTGTGTTCTAGAATCCTTTGTGAGGGACATACACTCAGAAACCTGTAGCAGTGTTCTAGAATCCTTTGTGAGGGACATACATTATGAACCTCATAGCAGTGTTGTGGAATCTTAAGTGAGGTGCAAAGACTATGAATGCAGCCACTGTGTTCTGGATTCCTATTTGACGGACAAGCATTCAAACACTCGTAGAAGTGTTCTGTAATCCTTTGTGAGGGAGAAACATACAGAATCCAGCATTAGTGTTCTGGAATCCCTTGTGAGGAACAAACATTCATAACCTCTTAACAGTATTCTGGAATCCTATATGAGGAAAAAACACTATGAACCCAGCAGCATTGGTCTGGAATCCCAAGTGAGGGTCAAACACTCAGAACCCAGCAGCAATGTTCTGGAACCCTATGTGAGAGACAAACACTCAGAACCCAGCGACAGTGTTCTAGAATCCTTCGTGAGGGACAAACATTCAGACCCACAAAGCAGTGTTCTGGATTCCCATGTGAGGGAGAAAAACTCAGAACCCAGCTTCAGCGTTCTAGAATCCTTTGTGAGGGAAACACATTCAGACACTCATAGCATTGTTCTGGAATCCTATGTGAGTGACAAACACTCAGAACCATGCAGCAGTGTCCTAGAATCCTTTGTGAGGGACAAACATTCAGACCCTCCAAGCAATGTTCTGGAATCCTATGTGAGGGACAAACACTCAGAAACCTGCAGCAATGTTCTCGAATCCTCTGTGAGGGACAAACACTCAGAACCCAGCAGAAGTGTTCTGGAATCGTATGTGAGGGACACTCAGAACCCAGTAGCAGTGTTTGGTAATCCTATTTGAGGGACAAACACTCAGAAGCCATCAGCAGTGTTATAGAATCCTTTGTGAGGGACAAACACTCAGAACCAAGTATCAGTGTTCTAGAATCCTTTATGAGGGACAAACTTTAAGAACCTCGTAGCAGTGTTCTCGATTTGTATGTGAGGGACAAACACTCTGAACCCAGCAGCAGTGTTTTGGAATCCCGTGAAAAGGACAAACACTCAGAACCCAGCAGCAGTGTTCTGAAATCCTGTGAGGGAGAAACAATTAGAACGCAGCAGCAGTGTTCAGGAATCCTATGTGAGAGACAAACACTCAAAACCCAGCAGCAGTGTTCTAGAATCCTTTGAGATGGACAAACATTCAGACAGTTGTAGCAGTGTTCTTGTATCCTATGTGAGGGGCAAACACTCAGAACCCAGCATCACTGTTCTAAAATCCTTTGTGAGGGACAAACATTCAGAGTCTCATAGCAGTGTTCTGGAATCCTATCTGAGGGAGAAACACTCAGAAACCAGCAGCAGTGATCTGGAATCCTTTGTGAGGGACAAAAAAACAGAAACACAAGCCGTGTTCTTGAATCCTATGTGAGGGAAAAATACTCAGAACCCGGCAGCAGTGTAATAGAATCCTTTGTGAGGGAGAAACACTCAGAACACAGCAGCAGTGTTCTAGAATCCTTTGTGAGGGAGAAACACTCAGAACACAGCAGCAGTGTTCTAGAATCCTTTGTGAGGGACAAATATTAAGAACATCGTAGCAGAGTTCTGGAATCGTATGTGAGGGACAAACACTCTGAACCCAGCAGCAGTGTTTTAGAATCCCATGTGAGGGACAAACACTCAGAAACCAGCAGCAGTGTTCTGGAATCCTATGTGAGGGACAAACATTCAGAACCTGGCAGCAGTGTTCTAGAATCCTTTGTGACAGACAAACCTTTGCAACATCATAACAGTGTTCTGCTGTCTTATGTGAGGGACAAACACTGAGAGCCCAGCATCAGAGTACTGGAATCCTATGTGTGGGACCAACACACAGAACCCAGCAACAGGGTTCTGTTAACCTATGTGAGGAACAAACACCCAAAACGCAGCAGCAGTGTTATTGAATCCTTTGTGAGGGTCAAACATTCAGAATCTCATAGCAGTGTTCTTTAATAATATGTGAGGGACAAGCACTCAGAAACCAGCAGCAGTGTTATGGAATCCTTTGGGAGGGACAAACATTCAGAACCTCGTAGCAGTGTTCTAGAATCCTATGTGAGGGACAAACACTCAGAATCCAGCAGCTGTGTTCTGGAATCCTTTTTAATGGAGAACACCCTCATAGTAGTGTTCTGAAACCCTATGTGAAGGCAAACACTCAGAATACAGCATCAGTGTTCTGGAATCCTCTGTGAGGGACAAACACTCAGACTCAGTAGAAGTGTTCTAGAATCCTATGTGAAAGACAAACACTCAGATCTCAACCACTGTGTTCTGGAATCATATCTGAGGGAAAAACATTCAGACACTCATAGAAGTTTTCTGAAATCCTTTGTGAGGGACAAACACTGAGAACATAGCCACTGTGTTCTGGAATCCTATCTGCGGGACAAACATTCAGACACTCGTAGAAGTGTTCTGTAATCCTTTGTGAGGGACAAACACTCAGAACTGAACAGCTGTGTTCTGGAATCCTTTGTGAGGGACAAAGATTCAGAACCTTGTAGCAGTGTTCTGGAATCCTATGTGAGGGACAAACACTTTGAAACCCGCATTAGTGGTCTGGAATCCCATGTGAGGTACAAACACTCAGAACCCAGCAGCAGTGTTCTGGAATCCTATGGAGGAGACAAACACTCAAAACCCAGCAGCATTGTTCTAGAATCCTTTGTGAGGGAAAAACATTCAGACCCTTGAAGCAGTGTTCTGGAATCGTATGTGGGGGACAAACACGCTGAGGCCAGCAGCGGTGTTTTGGAATCACATGTGAAAGACAAACCCTCAGAACCCAGCAGCAGTGTTCTGGAATCCTATGTGAGGGACAAACACTCTGAACCCAGCAGCAGGTTTCTGGAATCCTATGTGAAGGACATACAATCTGAACCCAGCAGCAGTGTTTTGGAATCCCAAGTGCGGGACAAACACTGAGAACCCAGCAGCAGTGTTCTAGTATCCTTTGTCACTGGCAAACATTCAGACTGTCGTAGCAGTGTTCTGGTATCCTATGTGAGGGACAAACTCTCAGAATCAAGCATCAATGTTCTTGAATCCTATGTGACAGAAAAACACTCACAACCCAGCCACAGGATTCTGGAATCCTATGTGAGGGACAAACACTCAAAACCCAGCAGCAGTGTTCTGGAATCCCTTGTGAGTGACAAGCACTCAGAAACCACCCACTTTGTTCTGGAATCTATTTGAGAGACAAACATTCAGATTCTCATAGAAGGGTTCTAGAATCCTATGTGAGGGACAAAAACTAAGAAACCAGCAGCAGTGCTCTGCAATCCTTTCTGAGTGACACACAAACAGAACCCAGTAGCAGTGTTCCAGAATCCTATGTGACAGATAATCTCTCAGAACCCAGTAGCAGCGTTCTGGAATCCTTTCAGAGGGACAAACATTAAGAAGCTCATAGCAGTGTTGTGGAATCCTATGTGAGGGAGAAACACTCAGAACCCAGTAGCAGTGTTCTGGAAGGCTTTGTGAGGAACAATATTCAGAAACTCGTAGCAGTGTTCTGAAATCCTGTGTGAGGGAGAAACACTCAGAATCCAAAAGCAGTGTTCTGGAATCCTCTGTGAGGGACAAACACTGAGACCAAGCAGTAGTGTTCTGAAATCCTTTGTCAGTGACAAACATTCAGAACCCAGCCACTTTGTTTTGGAATCCTACCTGAGGGACAAACATTCAGACACTCGTAGAAGTGTTCTGGAATCCTATGTGAGGGATAAACACTCAGAACCCAGCAGCAGTGTTCTGGAATCCAATGTGAGGGACTAACACTAAGAACCCAGCAGCAGAGTTCTGGAATTCTTTGTGAGGGCAAACATTCAGAAACTCGTAGCAGAGTTCTGGAATCCTATGTGAGGGACAAACACTAAGAACCAAGCAGCAGTGGTCTGGAATCCCGTGTGAGGGACAAACACTCAGAACCCAACAGCAGTGTTCTGGAATCCCATGTGAAGGACAAACCCTCAGAAACCAGCAGCAGTGTTCTGGAATCCTCTGTGAGGGACTAACCCTCAGAACCCAGGGGCAGTGTTCTGGAATCCTCTGTGAGGGACACTCAGAACACAGCAGCAGTGTTCTAGAATCCTTTGTGAAGTACAAACTCTCAGAAACCAGAAGCAGTGTTCTAGAAACCTTTGTTATGGACAAACGTTAAGACCATCGTAGCAGTGTTCTGGTACACTACGTGAGGGGACAAACACTCAGAATGCAGCATCATTGTTCCAGAATACTATGTGAGGGACAAACACTCAGAACTCAGCAACAGGGTTCTGGATTCCTATGTGTGAGGCAAACACACAAAACCCAGCAGCATTGTTCCGGAATCCTTTGTGAATGACAAACATTCAGAACCCAGCCATTTTTTTCTGGAATCCTATCTGAGGGAGAAACATTCAGACACTCGTAGAAGGTTTCTGGAATCCTATGTGAGGCACAAACACTCAGAACCCATCAGCAATATTCTGGATTCCTATGTGAGGGACAAACACTCAGAAACCCGCAGCAGGGTTCTGAAATCCCACGTGTGGGACAAAGACTCAGAACCCAGCAGCAGTGTTCTAGAATCCTTTGTGATGGACAAACATTCAGATCGTCATAGCAGTGTTCTGTTTTCCTATGTGAGGGACAAACACTCAGAACCCGGTATCAGTGTTCTAGAATCTTTTTTGAGGGACAAACACTCAGAAACCAGCAACAGAGTTGTGGAATCCTCTGTGAGGGACAAACACTCAAAACCCAGCAGTAATGTTCTGGAATCCTGTGTGAGTGGCAAACACTCAGAACCCAGCCACTTTTTCCTGGAATCCTATCTGAGGGACAAACATTCAGACACTCCTCGAAGTGTTCTGCAATCCTTTATGAGGGACAAACACTCAGAAACCAGCAGCAGTGCTCTGGAATCCATTGTGAGGGAAAAACATACAGAACCCTGCAGCAGTGTTCTGCAATCCCATGTGAGGGACAATCACTCAGAACCCAGCAGCAGTGTTCTGGAATCCTTTGTGAGGGACAAACATTCAGAACCTCACAGCAGTTTTCTGGAATCCTATGTGAGGGACAAACACACAGAATCCAGCCACAGTGTTCTAGAATCCTTTGACAGGGACAAACGTTCAGAACCTCGTAGCAGTGTTCTGCAATCCTATGTGAGGGATAAAAAGTCAGAAGCCAGCAGCAGTGTTCTGGAATCTTGGTAATGGAGAAATATTCAGACACTCGTAGCAGTGTTCTGAAATCCTTTGTGTTGGACAAATGCTCAGAACCCAGCAGCAGTGTTCTAGAATCCTGTGCGAGAGATAAACACTCAGATCTCAACCACTGTGTTCTGGAATCCTATATGAGGGACAAACATTCAGACACTCGTAGAAGTTTTCTGAAATCCTTTGTGAGGGACAAGCACTGAGAACACAGCCACTGTGTTCTGGAATCCCATCTGTGGAACAAACATTCAGACACTTGTAGAAGTGTTCTGTAATCTTTTGTGTGGGAAAAACACTCAGAACCCAACAGCAGTGTTTTGGAATTCTTTGTGATGGACAAATATTCAGACCCTCGTAACAGTGTTCTGGAATCCTATTTGAGGGGCAAACACTATGAAACCAGTATCAGTGGTGTGGAATCCCATGTGAGAGACAAACACTAAGAACTCATCAGCAGTGTTCTGTAATCCTATGTGGGAGACAAACACTCAGAACCCAGTAGTATTGTTCTAGAATCCTTTGTAAGGGACAAACATTCAGACCGTCGAAGCAGTGTTCTGGAATCCCATGTGAGGGACAAACACTAAGGACCCAGCTTTGTGTTCCATAATCCTTCAGGATGGACAAATATTCAGAACCTTGTAGCAGTGTTCTGGAATCCTATGTGAGTGACAAACACTCAGAACCCAGCAGCAGTGTCCTAGAATCCTTTGTGAGGGACAAACATTCATACTCTCAAAGCATTGTTCTTGAATCCTATGTGAGGGACAAGCAATCAGATCCCAGTAGCAGTGTTCTGGAATCCTATGTGATGGACAAACACTCAGAACCCAGCAGCAGTGTTCCAGAATCCTTTGTGAAAAACAATCACCCAAAACACAGCAGGAGTGTTCTAGAATCTTTTGTGAGGGACAAACATTATGAACCTCATAGCACCGTTCTGGAATCATATGTGAGGGAAAACCTGCTGAACTCAGCAGCGGTGTTTTGGAATCACATGTGAAGAACAAACATACAGAACCCAGCAGAAGTGTTCTGGAATTCTATGTGAGGGACAAACACTCAGAACCCAGCAGCAAGTTTCTAGAATCCTATGTGAGGGAGAAACACTCAGAACCCAGCAGAAGTGTCATAGAATCTTTGCAAGGGAAAAACATTCAGACCCTCAAAGCAGTGTTCTCAAATCTTATCAGAGGTACAAACACTCAGAACCCAGCAGCAGTGTACTTGAATCCTATGTGAGGGACAAACACTCAGAACCCAGTAGCAGTGTTCTGGAATCTTATGTGAGGGACAAACACTCAGTACTCAGCAGCAGTGTTTTAGAATGCTTTATGAGAGACAGACACTCAGAACCCAGCAGCAGTGTTCTAGAATCCATTGTGATGGACAAATATTCAGACTGTCGTAGCAGTGTTCTGCTATCCTATGTGAGGGATAAACACTCAGAACACAGCAAAAGGGTTCTCAAATCCTATGTGAGAGACAAACACTCAAAATGCAGCAACAGTGTTGTGGAATCCTTTGTGAGTGAAAAACACTCAGAACGCAGCCATTTTATTATGGAATCCTATCTGAGGGACATTCAGACACTCGTAGAAGTGTTCTGGAATACAATGTGAGGGACAATCACTCAGAACCCAGCAGCAGTGTTCTCAAATCCTTTGTGAGGGACAAACATTCAGAACCTAGTAGCAGTGTTCTGGAATCCTATGTGAGGGACAAACATTCAGAAACTCGTAGAAGTGTTCTGGAAACCTATGTGAGGGTCAAACACTAAGAATCCAGCAGCAGTGCTCTGGAATCTTTTGTGAGGGACAAACAAACAGAACCCAGCAGCAGTGCTGTGGAATCCTAGGTGTGGGACAATCACTCAGAACCCAGCAGCAGTGTTCTGGAATCCTTTGTGAGGGACAACATTCAGAACACAGCAGCAGTGTTCTGGAATCCTATGTGAGGGACAAACATTCAGACCCTCGAAGCAGTGTTCTGGAACCCTAGGTGAGGGACAAACACTCATAAACCAGCCGCTGTGTTCTGTAATCCTCAGTGAATGACGAACATTCAGAAAACTGCAGCAGTGTTCTGGAATTCTATGTGAGGGACAAACACTCAGAACCCAGCATCAGAGTTCTGGAATCCTATGTGAGGGACAAACACACAGAAGCCAGCAGCAGTGTTCTAGAATCATTTGTGATGGACAAACATTCAGATCATTGTAGCAGTGTTCTGGTATCCTATGTGAGGGACAAACACTCAGATCCCAGAATCAGTTTTCTAGAGTCCTATGAGAGGGACAAACACTCAGATCCCAGCAACAGGGTTCTGGAATTCTATGTGAGGGACGAATATTAAAAACCCAGCAGCAGTATTCTGGAATCCTTTGTGATTGACCAAGAACCCAGCAAATTTGTTCTGTAATCCTATCTGAAGGACAAACATTCAGACACTCTTGTAATGTTCTGGAATCCTATGTGAGGGACAAACACTCCAAAACCGGTAAGAGTGCTCTGGAATCCTTTCTGTGGGACAAACATTCAGAATCTCGTAGCAGTGTCCTGGAATCCTAGGTGAGTGACAAACATTCAGATCCCAGCAACAGTGTCTTCGGAATCTCATAGCAGTGTTCTGGAATTCTATGTGAGGGACAAACACTCAGAACCCAGCAGCAGTGTTCTGGATCCTTTGTAATGGAGAAATGTTCAGACCCTCGTAGCGGTGTTCTGAAATCCTACATAAGGGATTAGCACTCAGAATCCAGCAGCAGTGCTCTGGAATCCTCTGTAAGGGACAAACACTCAGACCCAGCAGTAGTGTTCTGGAATCCTAGGTGAGGGAAAAACACTGAGAACCCAAGAGCAGTGTTCTGGAAGCCTATGTGAGGGACAAACACTCAGAACCCAGCCACTGTGTTCTGGAATCCAATCTGAGGGAGAAACATTCAGACACTATTAGAAATCTTCTGGAATCCTATGTGAGGGAAAAACACTCAGAACGGAACCAACGTGTTCTGGAATCCTAAATGTGGACAAACATTTTGACACTCGTAGATGTGTTCTGCAATCCTTTGTGAGTGAGAAACTCTCAGAACCCAGAAACTGTGTTCTGCAATCCTATCTGACGGACAAACACTCAGACACTCATAGAAGTGTTCTGTAATCCTTTGTGAGGGACAAACACTCAGAACACAGCAGCAGTGTTCTGGAATCCTTTTTGAGGGACAAACATTCAGAACCTCGTAGAAGTGTTCTGGAATCCAATGTGAAGGACAAACACTATGAACCCAGCATTGTTGTTCTTGAATACCATGTGAGGGACAAACACTCAGAAACTGGCAGCAGTGTTCTAGAATCCTATGTGAGTGAGAAACACTCAGAAACCAGCAGCAGTGTACTGGAATCCTTTGTGAGGGACAAACATTCAGACCCTCGTATCATTGTTCTGGAATCCTATGTGAGGAACAAATACTCAGAACGAAGCAGCAGTATTCTGTAATCCTCTGTGAGGGACAAACACTCAGAAACCAGCAGTTATGTTTTGGAATCCACTGTGAGGGACAAACGCCCAGAACACAGTAGCAGTGTTCTGGAATCCTATTTGAGTCCAAACACTCAGAACCCAGCAGCAGTATTCTAGAGTCCCTTGTGAGGGACAAACACTCACAACCCAGCAGCAGTGTTCTAGAATCCTGTGTGAGGGACAAACACTCAAAACCCAGAAGCATTGTTCTAGAATCCTTTGTGAGGGACAAACACTCAGAACACAGCAGGAGTGTACTAGAATCCTTTGTGAGGGACAAACATTAAGAACCTCATAGCAGTGTTCTGGAAACTTATGTGAGAGACAAGCACTCTGAAAACAGTGGCAGTGTTTTGGAATCCCACTTAAGGGACAAACACTCACAACCAAGCAGCAGTGTTCTGGAATCCTGTGTGAGTGACAAACACTCAGAACCCAGCCACTTTGTTCTCGAATCCTATCTGAGGGACAAACATTCAGACACTCATAGAAGTCTTATGGAATCCTACGTGAGGGACAAACACTCAGAAACCAGCAGCAGTGCTCTGGAATTCTTTGTGATGGACAAAAAAACAGAACCCAGCAGCAGTGTTCTGGAATCCTATGTGAGGGACAAACACTCAGAAACTGGCAGCAGTGCTCTGGAATCCTATGTGAGGGACAAACACTCAGAAACTGGCAGCAGTGCTCTGGAATCCTTTGTGAGAGACAAACAAACAGAACCCAGCAGCAGTGTTCTGTAATCCTATGGGAGGGACAAACACTCCGAACCCAGCAACAGGGTTCTGGAATCCTATGTGAGGAACAAACAATCAAAACACAGCAGCTGTGTTCAGGAATCCTTTGTGAGTGACAGAAATTCGGAACCCAGCCAATTTTCTGGAATCCTATCTGAGGACAAACATTCAGACACTCGTAGAAGTGGTCTGGAATCCTACGTGAGGGACAATCACTCAGAACCCAACAGCAGTGTTCTGGAATCCTCTGTGACGGACAAACACTCAGAATGCAGCAGCAGAGTTCTGGAATCCTATGTGAGGGACAAACACTCAGGACCCAGTAACAGTGTTCTGGAATCCTATATGAGGGACAAATCCTCAGATCCCAGTAGCAGTGTTCTGGGAGCCTTTGTGAGGAAAAAACACTCAGAACCCAGCAGAAGTTTTCTAGAATCCTTTGTGTGGGACATACATTAAGAACCACGTAGCAGTGTTCACAAATTGTATATGAGGGACAAACACTCTGAACTCAGAAGCAGTCTTTTGGAATCCCATGTGAGGGACAAACACTCTGTACCCTGCAGAAGTTTTATGGAATCCTATGTGAGGGACAAACACTCAGAACACAGCAGCAGGGGTCTGGAATCCTATGTGAGGTTGAAACACTCAGAATCCAGCAGCAGTGTTCTAGAATCCTTTGTGATGGACAAATATTAAGACCGTCCTAGCAGTGTCCTGGTATCCTATGTGAGGGACAAACACTCAGAAACCATCAACAGGGTTCTGAAATCCTATGTGAGAGCAAGCACTCAAAACCCAGCAGCAGTGCTCTGGAATCCTTTGTGAGTGACAAACATTCAGAAGGCAGCAACTTTTTTCTGGAATCCTATCTGAGGGAGAAACATTCAGACACTCCTAGAAGTGTTCTGGAATCCTATGTGACGGACACTCAGAAACCAGGACCAGTACTCTGGAATCCTTTGTGAGGGACAAACATTCTGAACCTTGCAGCAGTGTTCTGGAATCCTATGTGAGGGACATACTCTCAGATCCTAGCAGCAGTGTTCTGGAATCATTTGAGAGGGACAAACATATAGAATCTTGTAGCACTGTTCTAGAATCCTTTCTGTGGGACATACATTAAGAACCACGTAGCAGTGTTCTGGAATCGTACGTGAGGGACAAACACTCAGAACCCAGCAGCAGTATTCTGGAATCCTTTGTAATAGAGAAACATTCAGACATTTGTAGCAGTGTTCTGAAATCATATGTGAGGGTCAAACACTAAGAATCTAGCAGCAGTGATCTGGAATCCTCTGTGAGGGACAAACACTCAGAACCCAAAAGCAGTGTTCTGGAATCCTCTGTGACGGACAAACACTCAGAACCCAGCAGCAGAGTTCTGGAATGCTGTGTGAGGGACAAACACTCAGAACCCAGTAACAGTGTTCTGGAATCCTATATGAGGGACGAACCCTCAGATCCCAGCTGCAGTGTTCTAGAATCTTTTGTGAGGAACAAACTCTCACAACCAATAGAAGTTTTCTAGACTCCTCTGTGTGGGACATACATTAAGAACAACGTAGCAGTGTTCTGGAATCATATATGAGGGACAGACACTCTGAACCCAGTAGTGGCGTTTTGGAATCCCATGTGAGGGACAAACACTCAGTACCCTGCAGCAGTTTTCTGGAATCCTATATGAGGCACAAACACTGAGAACACAGCAGCAGAATTCTGGAATCCTATGTGAGGTTGAAACACTCACAATCCAGCAGCAGTGTTCTAGAATCCTTTGTGATGGACAAATATTCAGACCATCCTAGTGGTGTTCTGGTATCCTATGTGAGGGACAACCACTTAGAAACCATCAACAGGGTTCTGGAATCCTATGTGAGGGCAAGCACTAAAAACCCAGCTGCAGTGCTCTGGAGTCCTCTGTGAGTGACAAACATTCGGAACCCAGCCACTTTGTTCTCGAATCCTATCTGAGGGACAAACATTCAGACACTCATAGAAGTGTTCTGGGATCCTATGTGACGGACAAACACTCAGAAACCAGGACCAGTGCTCTAGAATTCTTTGTGAGGGACAAACATTCAGAACCTCGCAGCAGTGTTCTGGAATCCTATGTGAGGTTGAAACACTCAGAATCCAGAAAGAGTGTTCTAGAATCCTTTGTGATAGACAAACATTCAGACCATCCTAGCGGTGTTCTGGTATCCTATGTGAGGGACAAACACTCAGAAACCATCAACAGGGTTCTGGAATCCTATGTGAGGGAAAGAACTCAAAACCCAGGTGCAGTGCTCTGGAATCCTTTGTGAGTGACAAACATTCAGAGCCCAGCCACTTTGTTCTCAAATCCTATCTGAGGGACAAACATTCTGACACTCGTAGAAGTGTTCTGGAATCCTATGTGATGGACAAACACTCAGATCCTGGCAGCAGTTTTCTGGAATCCTATGTGAGGGACAAACACTCAGAATACGGCAGCAAGGTTCTGGAGTCCTATGTGAGGGACAAACACTCAGAACCCAGCAGCAGTGTCCTAGAATCCTTTATGAGGGATAAACATTCACACCCTCTAAGCAGTGTTCTGGAATCCCACTGAGGGACATACACTGAGAACCTAGGAGCATTTTTCTAGAATCCTATGTGAGGGAAAAACACTCAGAACCCAGCAACAGTGGTCTAGAAACCTTTGTGAGGGACATACACTCAGAACCCAGCAGCAGTGTCCTAGAATCCTTTATGAGGGATAAACATTCACACCCTCGAAGCAGTGTTCTGGAATCCCACTGAGGGACATACACTCAGAACCTAGGAGCATTTTTCTAGAATCCTATGTGAGGGAAAAACACTCAGAACCCAGCAACAGTGGTCTAGAAACCTTTGTGAGGGACATACACTCAGAACTCAGCAGCAGTGTTCTAGAATTCTTTGTGAGGGACAAACATTAAGAAACTTGTAGCAGTGTTCTGGTGTCATATGTGAGGGACAAACATTCTGAACCCAGCCGCAGTGTTTTGGAATCCCATGTGAGTGACAAACACTAAGAACCCAGCAGTAGTGTTCTAGAATACTTTGTGAGGGACAAACATTAAGAACCTCGTAGCAATACTCTGGAATTGTACATGAGGGACAAAGACTCTGAACGCAGCAGTAGTGTTTTGGAATCCCATGTGAGGGACAAACACTCAGAAACCAGCAGCAGTGTTCTTGAATCCTATGTGAAGGACAAACACTCAGAAAATAGCAGCAGGATGCTGGAATCCTATGTGAGGTACAAACACTCAGAAACTAGCAGGATTGTACTAGAATCCTTTGTGAAAGACAAGTATTCAGACAGTCATAGCAGTGTTCTGGTATCCTATGAGAGGGACAAACACTTGGAACCCATCATCAATGTTCTAGAATCCTATGTGAGGCACAAACAATCAGAACCCAGCAAACAGAGTTCTGGAATCCTATGTGAGGGACGAACACTCAGAATGCAGCCAATGTGTTCTGGAATCCTATCTGAGGGACAAACATTCAGACAATCCTCGAAGTGTTCTGGAATCCTATGTGAGGGACAAACATGCAGAAAACAGCAGCAGTGCTCTAGAGTCTTTTGTGAGGGACAAACAAAGAGAATCCAGGAGCAGTGTTCTGATATCCTATATGAGGGAAAATAACTCAGAACCCCGCAACAGTGTTCTGGAATCCTTTGTGAGTGAGAAACATTCGAGGTGGAGCCAAGATGGCCAAATAGGAACAGCTCCGGTCTACAGCTCCGAGCCTGAGCGACACAGAAGACGGGTGATTTCTGCATTTCTTTGAGGTACCAGTTTCATCTCACTAGGGAGTGCCAAACAGTGGGTGCAGGACAGTCGGTGAAGGGCACCGTGCGTGAGCCGAAGCAGGGCAAGGCATTGCCTCACTCGGGAAGCGCAAGGGGTCAGGGAGTTCCCTTTCCTAGTCAAAGAAAGGGGTAACAGACGTCACCTGGAATAACGGGTAAGTCCCACCCTAATACTGTGCTTTTCCAATGGGCCTGGAAAACGGCACACTACGAGATTGTGTTCCGCACTTGGCTTGGAGGGTCCTATGCCCACGGAGTTTCACTGATTGCTAGCACAGCAGTCTGAGATCAAGCTGCAAGGCGGCAGTGAGGCTGGGGGAGGGGCGCCCGCCATTGCCCGGGCTTGCTTAGGTAAACAAAGCAGCCAGGAAGCTAGAACTGGGTGGAGCCCACCACAGCTCAAGGAGGTCTGCCTGCCTCTGTAGGCTCCACCTCTGGGGGCAGGGCACAGACAAACAAAATGTCAGCAGGAACCTCCACAGACTTAAATGTCCCTGTCTGACTGACAGCTTTGAAGAGAATAGTGGTTCTCCCAGCACACAGCTGGAGATCTGAGAATGGACAGACTGCCTCCTAAAGTGGGTCCCTCACCCCTGAGCAGCCTAACTGGGAGGCACCACCCCCAGTAGGGACAGACTGACACCTCACTCGGCCAGGTACTCCTCTGAGACAAAACTTCCAGAGGAACTATCAGACAGCTGAATTTGTGGTCTCATGAAAATCTGCCGTTCTGCAGCCACTGCTGCTGACACCCAGTCAAACAGGGTCTGGAGTGGACCTCTAGTAAACTCCAACAGACCTGCAGCTGAGGGTCCTGTCTGGTAGAAGGAAAACTAACAAACAGAAAGGACATCCACACCAAAAACCCATCTGTACATCACCATCATCAAAGAACAAAAGTAGATAAAACCGCAAAGATGGGGAAAACACAGAGCAGAAAAACTGGAAAAGCTAAAAAGCAGAGCACCTCTCCTCCTCCAAAGGAATGCAGCTCCTCACCAGCAACGGAACAAAGCTGGATGCGGGATGACTTTGACGAGTTGAGAGAAGAAGGTTGCAGATGATCAAACTATTCTGAGCTATGGGAGGAAATTCAAAACAATAGCAAAGAAGTTAAAAACTTTGAAAAAAATTAGAAGAATGGATAACTAGAATAACCAATGGAGAGAAGGGCTTCAAGGAGCTGATGGAGCTGAAAGCCAAGTTTCGAGAACTACGTGAAGATCGCAGAAGCCTCAGTATCCAATGCGATAAACTGGAAGAAAGGGTATTGCTGATGGAAAATGAAATGAATGAAATGAAGCGAGAAGGGAAGTTTAGAGAAAAAAGAATAAAAAGAAATGAACAAAGCCTCCAAGAAATTTGGGACTATGTGAAAAGACCAAACCTACGTCTGATTGGTGTACCTGAAAATGATGGGGAGAATGGAACCAAGTTGGAAAACACTCTGCAAGATATTATCCAGGAGGACTTCCCCAATCTAGCAAGGCAGGCCAACATTCAGATTCAGGAAATACAGAGAACGCCACAAAGATACTCCCCCAGAAGAGCAACTCCAAGACACATAATTGTCAGATTCACCAAAGTTGAAATGAAGGAAAAAATGTTAAGGGCAGCCAGAGAGAAAGGTCGGGTTACCCACAAAGGGAAGCCCATCAGACTAACAGCTGATCTCTCGGCAGAAACTCTACAAGCCAGAAGAGAGTGGGGGCTGATATTCAACAATCTTAAAGAAAAGAATTTTCAACCCAGAATTTCCTATCCCGCCAAACTAAGCTTCATAAGTAAAGGAGAAATAAAATACTTTACAGACAAGCAAATGCTGAGTGACTTTGTGACCACCAGGCCTGCCCTAAAAGAGCTCCTGAAGGAAGCACTAAACATGGAAAGGAACAACCGGTACCAGCCACTGCAAAAACACGCCAAATTGTAAAGACCATCGAGGCTAGGAAGAAACTGTATCAACTAACAAGCAAAATAACCAACTAATGAGCAAAATAACCAACTAATATCATAATGACAGGATCAGATTCACACATAACAATATTAACTTTAAATGTAAATGGGCTAAATGCTCCTATTAAAAGACACAGACTGGCAAACTGGATAAGGAGTCAGGACCCATCAGTGTGCTGTATTCAGGAAACCCATCTCACGTGCAGAGACACATATAGACTCAAAATAAAGGGATGGAGGAAGATCTACCAAGCAAATGGAAAACAAAAAAAGACAGGGGTTGCAATCCTAGTCTCTGATAAAATAGACTTTAAACCAACAAAGATCAAAAGAGACAAACAAGGCCATTACATAATGGTAAAGGGATCAATTCAACAAGAGCTAACTATCCTAAATATATATGCACCCAACACAGGAGCACCCAGATTCATAAAGCAAATCCTGAGTGACCTACAAAGGGACTTAAACTCCCACACAATAATAATGGGAGATTTTAACACCCCACTGTCAACATTAGACAGATCGAGGAGGCAGACAGTTAACAAGGATATCCAGGAATTGAACTCAGCTCTGCACAAAGTGGACCTAATAGACATCTACAGAACTCTCCACCCCAAATCAACAGATTACACATTTTTTTCAGCACCACACCACACCTATTCCAAAATTGACCACATAGTTGGAAGTAAAGCTCTCCTCAGCAAATGTAAAAGAACAGAAATTATAACAAACTGTCTCTCAGACCACAGTGCAATCAAACTAGAACTCAGGATTAAGAAACTCACTCAAAACCGCTCAACTACATGGAAACTGAACAACCTGTTCCTGAATGACTATTGGATACAAAATGAAATGAAGGCAGAAATAAAGATGTTCTTTGAAACCAATGAGAACAAAGACACAACATACCAGAATTTCTGGGACACGTTCAAAGCAGTGTGTAGAGGGAAATTTATAGCACTAAATGCCCACAAGAGAAAGCAGGAAAGATCCAAAATTGACAGCCTAGCATCACAATTAAAAGAACTAGAAAAGCAAGAGCAAACACATTCAAAAGCTAGCAGAAGGCTAGAAATAACTAAAATCAGAGCAGAACTGAAGGAAATAGAGACACAAAAAGCCCTTCAAAAAATTAACGAATCCAGGAGCTGGTCTTTTGAAAAGATCAACAAAATTGATAGACCACTAGCAAGACTAATAAAGAAGAAAAGAGAGAAGAATCAAATAGATGCAATAAAAAATGTAAAAGGGAATATCACCACCGATCCCACAGAAATACAATCTGCCATCAGAGAATACTACAAACACCTCTATGCAAATAAACTAGAAAATCTAGAAGAAATAGATAAATTCCTCAACAAATACACCCTCCCAAGACTAAACCAGGAAGAAGTTGAATCTCTGAATAGACCAATAACAGGTTCTGAAATTGTGGCAATAATCAATAGCTTACCAACCAAAGAGAGTCCAGGACCTGATGGATTCACAGCCGAATTCTACCAGAGGTACACGGAGGAACTGGTACCATTCCTTCTGAAACTATTCCAATCGATAGAAAAAGAGGGAATCCTCCCTAACACATTTTATGAGGCCAGCATCCTCCTGATACCAAAGCCTGGCAGAGACATAACCAAAAAAGAGAATTTCAGACCAATATCCTTGATGAACATTGATGCAAAAATCCTCAATAAAATACTGGCAAACCGAATCCAGCAGCACATCAAAAAGCTTATCCACCATGATCAAGTGGGCTTCATCCCTGGGATGCAAGGCTGGTTCAACATACGCAAATCAATAAATGTAATTCAGCACATAAACAGAACCAAAGAAAGAAACCACATGATTATCTCAATAGATGCAGAAAAGGCCTTTGACAAAATTCAACAACCCTTCATGCTAAAAACTCTCAATAAATTAGGTATTGATGGGACGTATCTCAAAATAATAAGAGCTATCTATGACAAACCCACAGCCAATATCATACTGAATGGGTAAAAACTGGAAGCATTCCCTTTGAAAACTGGCACAAGACAGGGATGCGCTCTCTCACCACTCCTATTCAACATAGTGCTGGAAGTTCTGGCCAGGGAAATCAGGCAGGAGAAGGAAATAAAGGGTATTCAATTAGGAAAATAGGAAGTCAAATTGTCCCTGTTTGCAGATGACATGATTGTATATCTAGAAAACCCCATCGTCTCAGCCCAAAATCTCCTTAAGCTGATTAGCACTTCAGCAAAGTCTCAGGATACAAAATTAATGTACAAAAATCACAAGCATTCTTGTACACCAATCACAGACCAACAGAGAGCCAAATCATGAGTGAACTCCCATTCACAATTGCTTCAAAGAGAATAAAATACCTAGGAAGCCAACTTACAAGGGATGTGAAGGACCTCTTCAAGGAGAACTACAAACCACTGCTCAATGAAATAAAAGAGGATACAAACAAATGGAAGAACATTCCATGCACATGGGTTGGAAGAATCAATATCATGAAAATGGCCATACTGCCCAAGGAAATTTATAGATTCAATGCCATCCCCATCAAGCTACCAATGACTTTCTTCACAGAATTGGAAAAATCTACTTTAAAGTTCATATGGAACCAAAAAAGAGCCCACATCGCCAAGTCAATCCTAAGCCAAAAGAACAAAGCTGGAGGCATCACGCTACCTGACTTCAAACTATACTACAAGGCTACAGTAACCAAAACAGCCTGGTACTGGTACCACAACAGAGACATAGATCAATGGAACAGAACAGAGCCCTCAGAAATGATGCCGCATATCTACAACTATTTGATCTTTGACAAACCTGACAAAAACAAGAAATGGGGAAAGGATTCCCTATTTAATAAATGGTGCTGGGAAAACTGGCTAGCCATAGGTAGAAAGCTGAAACTGGATCCCTCCCTTACACCTTATACAAAAATTAATTCAAGATGGATTAAAGACTTAAATGTTAGACCTAAAACCATTAAAATCCTACAAGAAAACCTAGGCAATACCGTTCAGGACATAGGCGTGGGCAAGGACTTCATGTCTAAAACACCAAAAGCAATGGCAACAAAAGCCAAAATTGACAAATGGGATCTAATTAAACTAAAGAGCTTCTGCACAGCAAAAGAAACTACCATCAGAGTGAACAGGCAACCTACAGATTGGGAGAAAATTTTGCAACCTACTCATCTGACAAAGGGATGATATCCAGAATCTACAATGAACTCAAACAAATTTACAAGAAAAAAACAAACAACCCTATCAAAAATTGGGCAAAGGACATGAACAGACACTTCTCAAAAGAAGATATTTATGCAGCCAAAAAACACACGAAGAAATGCTCATCATCACTGGCCATCAGAGAAATGCAAATCAAAACCACAGTGTGATACCATCTCACACCAGTTAGAATGGCCATCATTAAAAAATCAGGAAACAACAGGTGCTGGAGAGGATGTGGAGAAATAGGAACACTTTTACACTGTTGGTGGGACTGTAAACTAGTTCAACCATTGTGGAAGTCAGTGTGGCGATTCCTCAGGTATCTAGAACTAGAAATACCATTTGACCCAGCCATCCCATTACTGGGTATATACCCAAAGGACTATAAATCATGCTGCTATAAAGACACATGCACACGTATGTTTATTGCGGCACTATTCACAATAGCAAAGAGTTGGAACCAACCCAAATGTCCAATAACGATAGACTGGATTAAGAAAATGTGGCACATATACACCATGGAATACTATGCAGCCATAAAAAATGATGAGTTTATGTCCTTTGTAGGGACATGGATGAAAATGGAAAACATCATTCTCAGTAAACTATCGCAAGGACAAAAAACCAAACACCGCATGTTCTCACTCATAGGTGGGAATTGAACAATGAGAACTCATGGACACAGGAAGGGGAACATCACACTCCGGGGACTGTTGTGGGGTTGGGGGAGGGGGGAGGGACAGCATTATAAGATATACCTAATGCTAAAGGACGAATTAATGGGTGCAGGAAATCAACATGGCACATGGATACATATGTAACAATCCTGCACATTGTGCACATGTACCCTAAAACTTAAAGCATAATAATAAAAATAAAAAATAAAAAAAAATAAATAAAAGAGAAACATTCAGAATCCAGCAACATTTTTCTGGAATCCTATCTGAGGGACAAACGTTCAGTCACCCGTAGAAGTGTTCTGTAATGCTTTGTGAGGGACAAACACTGAGAACTCAGCCACTGTGTCTTGGAATCCTATCAGAAGAGCAAACATTCAGACATTTGTAGAAGTGTTCTGTAATCCTTTGTGAGGGACAAACACTCAGAACCTCCTGGCATTGTTCTGGAATCCTATGTGAGGGATAAAACATACGAACCCTGCAGTAGTGTTTTGGAATCCTATGTGGGAGACAAACACTCAGAGCCGAGCAACATTGTTCTAGAATCCTTTGTCAGGGACAAAAATTCAGACCTTCGCAACAGTGTTCTGGAATCCCATGGGAGGGAAAACACTCAGAACACAGCTTCAGTGTTCTGGAATCCTTTGTGATGAACAAACATTCAGAACCTCATAGTTGTGTTCTGGAATCCTATGTGAATGACAAACAGAACCCAGCAGCAATGTCCTAGAATTGTTAGTGAGGGACAAACATTCAGCCCCTCGAAGCAGTGTTCTAGAATCCTATGTTGGGGACAAATCCTCAGAACACAGCAGCAGTAATCTGGTATAGTCTGTGAGAGAAAAACTTTCAGACCCTTGGAGCAGTGTTCTGGAATCCCATGTGAGTGACAAACACTCAGAACTCAACTTCAATGTTCTGGAATCCTTTGTGAAGGACAAACATTCAGTCCCTTGTAGCAGTGTTCTGGAATCCTACATGAGTGACAAACACACAGAACCCAGCAGCAGTGTCCTAGAATCCTTTATGAGGGACATACATTCACAACCCTGAAGCAGTGTTTTGGAATCCCATGTGAGGGACATACACTCAGAATCCAGCAGCATTGTTCTGGAATCCTATGTGAGGGACAAACAGAAGGACAAACACTCAGAACCCAGCTGCAGTGTTCTGGAATCCTACATGAGAGACAAACACTCAGATCCCAGCTTCACTGTTCTGGAATCCATTGTGATGGACAACCATTCAGACTCTCCTAGCTGTGTTCTGGAATCCTATGTGAGTGACAAGCAGTCAGAAACCTGCAGAAATGTCCCAGAATCCTTTATGAGGGACAAACATCCAGACCCTTGAAGCCCTTTCTGGAATCCTATGTGAGGGACAAACCCTCAGAACCCAGCAGCAGTGTTCTAGAATCCTCTGGGAGGGACAAACTCTCAGAACCCAGCAGCAATTTTCTGAAATCCTATGTGAGGGGCAAAAACTCAGAGCCCACTTTCATTGTTCTGGATTCCTATTTGAGGAACAATCACTCAGAACCCAGATGCAGTATTCTAGAATCCTTTGTGAGGGCCAAACATTAAGAACCTCAAAGCAGTGTTCTGGAATCCTATGTGAGGGACACTCAGAACCCAGCAGCAGTGTTCTTGAATCATATGTGAGGGACAAACACTCAGAAACCAGCAACACGGTTCTGGAATCCTATGTGAGGGACAAACACTCAAAAATCTGCAGCAGCGTTCTGGATTCCTTTCTGAGTGACAAACAGTCAGAACCCAGCCACTTTGTCTGGAATCTCATCTGAGGGACAAACATTCAGACAATCTTCGAAGTGTTCTGGGATCCTGTGTGAGGGACAAACACACAGGCACCAGCAGCAGTGCTCTGGAATCGTTTGTGAGGGAAAACAAACGGAAGCCAACAGCAGTGTTCTGTTATCCTATGTGAGGGAAAATAACTCAGAACCCAGCAGCTGTGTTCTGGAATCCTTTGTGAGGGGGAAACATTCAGAAGACAGCAACATTTTTCTGGAATCCTACCTGTGGGACAAACATTCAGTTATCCGTAAAAGTGTTCTGTAATCCTTTGTGAGGGACAAACACTCAGAACTTCATAGCAGTGTTCTGGAGTCCTTGGTGAGGGATAAACACTATGAACCCAGCAACTGTGGTATGGAATCCTATATGAGGGACAAACACTGAGAACCCAGCAGCAGTGTTTTGGAATCCTATGTGGGAGACAAACACTCAGAGCCCAGGAGCATTCTTCTAGAATCCTTTGTGAGAGACAAAAATTCAGACCTTCGAAGCAGTGTTCTGCAATCCCATGTGACGGACAAACACTCAGAATCCATCTTCAGTGTTTTGGAATCCTTTGTGAGGGACAAACGTTCAGAATCTCGTAGCAGTGTTCTGGAATCCTATCTGAATGACAAACAGAACCCAGCAGCACTGTCCTAGAATCCTTAGTGAGGGAAAAGCATTCAGACCCTCGAAGCAGTGTTCTGGAATCCTATGTTAGGGACAAACACTCAGAAACCAGCAGATTTTTTCTAGAATCCTTTGTGAAAGACAAACATTCAGACCGTCTTAGCAGTGTGCTGGTATCCTATGTGAGAGACAAACACTCGGAATCCATCAACAATGTTCTGGAATCCTATGTAGGCACAAATAATCAGAACCAAGAAAACGGGGTTCTGGAATCCTATGTGAGGGACAAACACTCAAAATCCAGCAGCAGTGTTCTAGTATCCTTTCTGAGTGACAAACACTCAGAACCCAGCCACGTTTTTCTGGAATCCTATCTGAGGGACACACATGCAGACACTCGTAGAAGTATTCTGGAATCCTATGTGGGGGAAAACACCCAGAAACCAGCAGCATTGCTCTGGAATCCTTTGTGAGGGACAAACAAATGGAACTCAGCAACTGTGTTCTGGAATCCAGTGTGAGGGACAAGCATTCAGTACCCAGCAGCAGTGCTCTGGAATCCTTCGTAATGGAGAAACATTCAGACCCTCATAGCAGTGTTCTGAAATCCTATGTATGGGACAAACACTCAGAATCCAGCAGCAGTGTTCTGGAATTCTCCTTGAGGGAGAAACACTCAGACCCAGCAGTAGTGTTCTGGAATCCTATGTGAGAGACAAACACTCAGAATCCAGCAGCAGTGTTCTGGATTTCCATCTGAGGGACAAAGACTCAGAACCCAGACACTGTGTTCTGAAATCTTATCTGATGGACAAACATTCAGAACCTCATAGCAGTGTTCTGGAATCCTATGTCAGTGACAAACACTCAGAACACAGCAGCAGTGTTCTGGAATCTTCTGTGAGGGACAAACACTCAGAACCCAGGAGCAGTGTACCAGAATCCTATGTGAGGGAAAAACACTCAGAACCCAAGAACAGTGTTCTGGAATCCAACGTGAGGGACAAACACTCAGAACCCAGCAGCAGTGTTCTAGAATCCTTTGTGAGGGACAAACATTAAGAACGTCGTGGCAGTGTTGTGGAATTGTATGTGAGGGACAAACACTCTGAATCCAGCAACAGTGTTCTGGAATGTTATGTGAAGGCCAAACCCCCAGAACCCAGCAGCAGGTTTCTGGAATCCTATGGAGGGACAAACACTCAGAACTCAGCAGCAGCGTTCTAGAATCCTTTGTGATGGACAAATATTCACAATGTCGTAGCAGTGTTCTGGTATCCTATGTGAGTGACAAACACTAAGAACCCAGCATCAGTGTACTAGAATACTATCTGAGGGACAAACACTCAAAACCCAGCAGCGGTATTCTGGAATCCTTTGTGAGTGACAGACACTCAGAACCCAGCCACTTTGTTATAGAGTCCAATCTGAGGACAAACATTCAGACACTCGTAGAAGTGTTCTAGAATCCTATTTGAGGGGAAAACACACAGAAACAATCAGCAGTGCTCTGGAATCCTTTGTGAGGTATAAACTTTCAGAACCTTGTAGTGTTCTTGAATCCTATGGGAGAGACAAACACTCAGGATCCAGCAGCAGTGTTCTGGAATCCTTTGAGTGGGACAAACATTCAGAACCTCTTAGAAGTGTTCTGGAATCCTTCATGAGGGACAAACACTCAGAAAGCAGAAGTAGTGTTCTGCAATCCGTTGTAATGAAGAAACATTCAGACTCTCATAGAATTGTTCTGAAATCCTGTGTGATGGACAAACACTCAGAATCCAGCAGAAGTGTTCTGGAATCCTATGTGAGAGACAAACAATCAGACCAAGCAATAGTGTTCTGGAATCCTATGTGAGGGACAAACACTCAGAATCCAGCCACTGTGTTATGGAATCCTATCTGAATGAGAAACATTCAGACAATCATAGAAGCCTTCTGAAATCCTATGTGGGGGACAAACACTCAGAACCCAATCACTGTGTTCCAGAATCATCTCTGAGTTACAAACATTCAGACATTCATAGAAGTGTTCAGAAATCCTTTCTGAGGGACAAACACTCAGAACCCAGCAGTAGTGTTCTGGAATCCTTTGTTAGGGACAAACTTTCAGAACCTCGTAGCAGTGTTCTGGAATCCTAGGTGAGGGACGAACACTATGAACACTATGAACTCAACAGCAGTCCTATGTCTGGGACAAACACTCAGAACCCAGCAGCAGTGTCCTGGAATCCTATGTGAGAGACTGACAATCACAACCCAGCAACACTGTTCTAGAATCCTTTTTGAGGGGCAAAAATTAAGACCCTTGTAGCAGTTTTCTGAAATCCTATGTGAGTGACAAATACTCAGAACCCTGGAGCAGTGTCCTAGAAACCTTTGTGAGGGACAAACATTCATAACCTCTAACCAGTGTTATGGAATCCTAAGTGACGAACAAACACACAGAACCCAGCAGTAGTGTTCTGGAATCCTCTGTGAAGGAAAAACCCTCAGAACCAGCAACATTGTTCTGGAATCCTATGTGAGGGACAAACATTCAGAACCCAAGAGCAGTGTTCTGGAATCCTATGGGAGAGACAAACATTCAGACCCTCGAAGCATTGTTCTGGAATCCTATGTGAGGGACAAAGACTCAGAAACCAGCAGCAGTATTCTGGAATCCTCTGTGATGGACAAACACTCAGAACCCAGCAGTAGTGTTCTGGAATCCTATGTGAGGAACAAACACTCAGAACCCAGTGGCAGTGTTCTGGAATCCTATGTGAGGGACAAACACTCAGAACCCAGCAGCAGTGTTCTAGAATCCTTTGTGAGGGACAAAGACTCAGAACCCAGCAGCAGTGTTCTAGAGTCTTTTGTTAGGGACAAACATTAAGGACCTCATAGCATTGTTCTGGAATCGTATGTGAGACACAAACACTCTGTACCCAGCAGTGGTATTTTGTAATCCCATGTGAAGTACAAAATCTCAGAACCCAGCAGCAGTGTTCTTTAATCCTATGTGAGAGAAAATCAGTCAGAACCCAGCAGTAATGTTCTGGAATCCTTTGTGAGGGACAAACATTCAGATCCTCATAGCAGTGTTCTGGAATCCTATGTGTGGGACAAACACTGAGAACCCAGCAACAGTGTTCTGAAATCCTATGTGAGGGACAAACTCTCAGAACCCAGCATCAGGTTTCTGGAATTCCATGTGAGAGACAAACACTCAGAACCCAGTAGCAGTGTTCTAGAATCCTTTGTCCTCGTAGATTTGTTCTGGTATCTTATGTGAGGGACAAACACAAAGAACCCAGCAGTGTTCTAGAATCCTCTGTGAGGGACAAACACTGAGAACCCAGGAACAGGGTTCTGGAATCCTATGTGAGGGACAAACACTCAAAACCCAGCAGCAGTGTTCTGGAATCCTTTGTGAGTGACACTCAAAACCCAGCCACTTGTTTCTGGAATCTTATCTGGCGGAAAAATGTTCAGACATTCATAGAAGTGTTCTGCAATCCTATGTGAAGGACAAACACACAGAAACCAACAGCAGTGCTCTGAAATCCTTCATGAGGGACAAATAAACATCACCCAGCAGCAGTGTTGTGGAATCCTATGTGTGGGACAATCAGTCAGAATCCAGCAGCAGTGTTCTGCAATCCTTTGAGAGGGACAAACATTGAGAAACTCGTAGCAGTGTTCTGGAATCCTAGGTGAGGGAAAAACACTCAGAACCCAGAAGCAGTGTTCTGGGATCCTTTGTAATAGAGAAATATTCAGACGCTCATAGCAATGTTCTGAAATCCTATGTGAGGTACAAACACTCAGAATCCAGCTGCAGTGTTCTGGAATCCTCTGTGAGGGACAACCACTCAGACCCACCAGTAGTGTTCTGGAATCCTATTTGAGGGACAATCACTCAGAACCCAGCCACTGGGTTCTGGAATCCAATCTGACGGACAAACATTCAGACACTCATTGAATTCTTCTGGAACCCTATGTGAGGGACAAACATGCAGAACCCAGCCACTGTGTTCTGGAATCCTATCTGAGTGACAAACATTCAGAAACTCGTAGAAGTGTTCTGTATTCCTTTGTGTGGGACAATCACTCAGAAGCCAGCAGTAATGTTCTGGAATCCTTTGTGAGGGACAAACATTCAGAACTTCGTAGCAGTGTTCTGGAATCCTATGTGAGGCACAAACACTGTGAACCCAGCTGAAGTGGTCTGTAATCCCTTGCGAGGGACAAACACTCAGAACCCATCAGCAGTGTTCTGGAATCCTATGTGAGGGACAAACATTCAGATCCCAGTAGCAGTGTTCTCGAATCATCTGTGAGGGACAAACACACAGAACCTAGCAGCATTGTTCTGGAAACCTATGTGAGGGACACATACTCAGAACCCAGTAGCAGAATTCTGGAATCCTATGTGGGGGACAAACACTCAGAATCCAGCAGCAGTGTTCTAGAATCCTTTGTGAGGGACAAACACTGAGAACCCAGCAGCAGTGTTCTAGAATCCTTGGTGATGGACATACATTCAGACCGTTGTAGCAGTGTTCTGGTATCCTATGTGAGGGACAAACACCCAGAACCCTGCATCAGTGTTCTAGAATCCTATGTGAGGAACAAACACTCAGAACCCAACAAAGGGGTCCGGAATCCTATGTGAGAGACAAACACTCAAAACCCAGCAGCAGTGTTCTGGAACCCTTTGTGAGTGACAAACACTCAGAAACCAGCCACTTTTTTCTGGAATCCTATCTGAGGGAAAATCATTCAGAAACTCGTAGCAGTGTTCAGGAATCCTATGTGAGGGACAAACCCTCAGAACCCAGCCGCAGTGTTCTGTAATAATGTGGGAGGGACAAACATTCAAAACCTCATAGCAGTGTTCTGAAATCCTAGGTGAGGGACTAACACTCAGAACCCAGCAACCGTGTTGTGGTATCCTTTTCAATGGAGAAACATTCAGACACTCATAGCAGTGTTCTGAAATACTGTGGGAGGGACAAACACTCAGAATCCAGCAGCAGTGTTCTGGAGTCCTCTGTGAGGGTCAAATACTCAGACCTAGCATTCTTGTTCTGGAATCCTATGTGAGGGAGAAACACTCAGAACACAACAGCAGTGTTTTGGAATCTTATGTGAGGGACAAACACTCAGAATCCAGCCACTGTGTTCTGGAATCCAATCTGAAGGACAAACATTCAGACACTCGTTGAAGTCCTTTGGATTTTTATGTGAGGGACAAACACTCAGAATCCATCCACTGTGTTCTGGAATCCTATCTGAGGAACAAACATTCAGACAATAGTAGGAGTGTTCTGTAATCCTTTATGAGAGAGAAACACCCAGAAACCAGCAGCAATGTTCTGCAATCCTTTGTGAGGGACAAACGTTCAGAACCTCATAGCAGTGTTCTGGAATCGTATGTGAGAGACAGACACTATGAACCCAGCAGCAGTGATCTGCATCCCATGTAAGAGTCAAAGACTCAGAACCCAGCAGCAGGGTTCAGGAATCCTATGGGAGGGACAAACATTCAGAAAGCGGTAGTAGTGTTCTGGAATCCTATGTGAGGGACAAACACTCAGATCCCAGCAGCAGTGTTCTTGAATCCTTAGTGTGGGACAGACACTCAGAACCCAGCAGTAGTGTTCTAGAATCCTTTATGATGGACAAACATTCAGACTGTCATTGCAGTGTTCTGGTATCCTATGCGAGGTACAAACACGAAGAACCCAGCATAATTGTTCTAGAATCCTATGTGAGGGACAAACACTCAGAACATAACAAAAGGGTTCTGCAATCCTTTGTGAGAGACAAACACTCAAAACCCTGCAGCAGTGTTCTGGAACCCTTTGTGAGTGACAAACACTCAGGACCCAGCCACTTTGTTCCAGAATCCTATCAGAGGGAAAAACATTCAGACTCTCTAGGAAGTGTTCTGGAATCCTATGTGAGGGACAAACACACAGAAACGAGCAGCAGTGTTCTGGAATCCTTTGTGAGGGACAAACAAACAGAATCCAGCAGCAGTGTTCTGGAATTCTATGTGAGGGACAAGCACTCAGAAGCCAGCAGTAGTGTTATGGAATCCTTTGTGAGGGACAAACATTCAGAACCTCGCAGCAGTGTTCTGGAATCCTATGTGAGGAACAAACACTCAGAACTCAGCAGCCGTGTTCTGGAATCCTTTTTAATGAAGAAATATTCAGACCCTCATAGCAGTGTTCTGAAATACTATGTGAGGGACAAACCCTCAGAATCCAGCAGCAGTGTTCTGGAAGCCTCTGAGTGGGACAAACACTCAGAAACAGCAGTCTTGTTCTGGCATACTATGTGAGGGGAAAACACTCAGAACCCAACAGCAGTGTTCTGGAATCATATGTGAGGGACAAACACTCAGAACCCAGCAAAAGCATTCTGGAATCCTATGTGAGGGACAAACACTCAAAACCCAGCAGCAGTGTTCTGGAATCCTTTGTGAGTCACAAACATTCAGAGCCCAGCCACTGTGTTCTGGAATCCTATCTGAGGGACACACATACAAAGACTCGTAGAAATCCTCTGGAATCCTATGTGAGGGACAAACACTCAGAACCCAGCCACTGTGTTCTGGAATCCTCTCTTAGAGACAAACGTTCGGGCACTAGAAGAATTGTTCTGTAACCCTTTGTGACGGACAAACACTCAGCACCCAGCAGTATTCTAGAATCCTTTGTGAGGCACACACTTTCAGAACGTCGTAGCAGTGTTCTGGAATCCTTTGTGAGGGACAAATACAACCAGCAGCAGTGCTCTGGAATCCTCCGTGAGGGAAAAATATTCAGAAACCCCAAGCAGTGTTCTGGAGTCCTATGTGAGGGAGGAATATTCAGACCCTTGCTGCAGTGTTCCACAATCCTATGTAAGGGACAAACACTCAGAACCCAGCACTAGTGTTCTGAAATACTTTTTGATTGAAAAACACTCCGACCCTTGTAGCAGTGTTCTGAAATCCTATGTAAGGGACAGACACACAGAACCCAGTGGCAGTGCTCTTGAATCCCTTGTGAGGGAAAAGCATTTGGACCCTCATAGCAGTGTTCCAAAATCCTTTGTGAGGGACAAACAGAACCCAGTAGCAGTGCTCTAGAATCCTTTCTGAGGGAAAAACATTCAGACCCTCATAGCAGTAGGGAAAAAGATTCACACCCTTGTAACAGTGTTCTGGAATCCTATGTTAGGGAAAAAGACTCAGACACTCGTAGCATTGTTCTGGAATTCAATATGAGGGACAAACACTCAGAACCGACCAGCAGTGTTCTGGAATCCTATGTAAGGGATAAACATTGAGACCCTCGTAGGAGTGTTCTGGATTCTATGTGAGGGACAAACATTCAGAACCCAACAGCAGTGTTCTGGAATCCTATGTGAGGGACAAACACTCAGAACTCAGCAGTAGTGTTCTGGAATCCTATGTGAGGGACAAACACTGAGAGCCCTGCAGAAGTGTTCTGGAATCCTATGTGACGGACAGACACTCAGAACCCAGAAGCAGTGTTCCGGAATCCTATGTGAGCGACAAACTTTCACAACTTCATAGCAGTGTTCTGGAATTTTATGGGAGGGACAAACACACAGAACCCAGCAGCAGTGTTTTAGAATCCTTTGTGAGGGACAAACACTAAGAACCCAGCAGCAGTGTTCTAGAATCCTTTGTGAGGGACAAACTTTCAGAACCTCGTAGCAGAGTTCTGGGATCTTATAAGAGGGACAAACACTCAGAATACATCCACAGTGTATTGGAGTCCTATCTGATGGCAAACATTCACAACCTTGTAGAAGTGTTCTGGAATCCTATGTGAGGTACAAATGCTAAGAAACCTGCAGCAGTGCTGTGGAATCCTTTGTGAGGGACAAACAGAAGCCAGTAGCAGTGTTCTATAATCCTTTGTGAGGGAAATATATTGAGACCTTCATAGCAGTGTTCTGCTATCCTATGTGAGGGAAAAACTTTCAGACCCTCGTAGCAGTGTTCTGGAATCCTATATGAGAGACAAACGCTCAGAACCCAGCAGCAGTGTTCTGGAATCCTTTTGAGGGAAAACATTTCACACCCTCGCAACAGTATTCTGGAATCGTATGTGAGGGAAAAACATTCAGACCCTCGTAGCATTGTTCTGCAATCCAATATGAGGGACAAACACTCAGAACCCAGTAGCAGTGTGGTGGAATGCTTTGTGAGGGATAAACATACAGACCCTCATAGCAGTGTTCTGGAATCCACTGTGAGGGACAAACACTCAGAACCCAGCATCATTGTTCTGTAACCCTAAGTGCTAGATCAACTTTCAGAACTTCGTAGCAGTGTTCTGGAATTCTATGTGAGGGACAAATGCTCAGAACCCGGCAGCTGTGTTCTAGAATCCTTTGTGAGGGAAAAACACTCAGAAAACAGAAGCAGTTTTCTAGAATCATTTGTGAGGGACAAACATTGTGAATATCGAAGCAGTGTTCTGGAATCCTATGTGAGTGACAAACACTCAGATCCAGCTACTGTGTACTGGAATCCTATCTGAGGTAAAATGTTCAGAACCTCGTAGAAGTGTTCTGGAATCCTATGTGAGAGACAAACACTAAGAATGCAGCAGCAGTGCTCTGAGAATCCTTTGTGAAGGAAAAACATTTGACACTCCTGGCAGTGTTCTGGAATACTATGTGAGGGACAAACAGTCAGAACCCAGTAGTTGTGTTCCCGAATCCTTTGTGAGGGAAAAACATTCAGATCCTCGTAGCAGTGTTCTGGATTCCATTGTGTGGGACAAACAAAAAGAACTGAGTAGCAGTATTCTGAAATCCTTTCTGGGGAAAAAACCATTCAAAACCTCGTAGCAGTGTTATGGAATTCTATATGAGGGACAAACACTCATAATCCAGCATCAGTGTGCTGGAATCCTTTGCAAGGGGAAAATATTCAAACCCTCGTCAGAGTGTTCTGGAATCCTTGTAGCACTGCTCTGGAATCCTGTATGAGGGACAAACACTCAGTATCCAGTAGCAGTGTTCTGGAATGCTTTGTGAGGGATAAACATTCAGACCCTCGTAGCAGTGTTCTGGAATCCTATGTGAGGGACAAATACTCAGAACCCAGGAGCTGTTTTCTGGAATCCTATGTGAGAAACAAACAATCAGAACCCAGCAGCAGTGTTCTGGAGTCCTATGTTAGGCACAACACTCAGAACCCAGCATAAGTGTTCTGGAATCCTATGTGACGGACAAACATCCAAAACCCAGAAGCAGTGTTTTGGAGTCCTGTGTGAGCGACAAACTTTCAGAAATTCCTAGTGGTGTTATGGAATTCTGTGTGAGGGACAAACACTCAGAACCCTGTGGCAGTGTTCAGGAATCCTATGTGAGGCACAAACACACAGAACCCAGCAGCAGTGTTCTGGAATCCTATGTGAGGGACAGACATTCAGAATCCAGCCACTGTGTACAGGAATCCTATCCAAGGGCAAACATTCAGAACCTTGTAGAAGTGTTCTGGAATCATATGTGAGTGACATACTCTAAGAGATCTGCAGCAGTACTCTGGAATCTTTGGTGAGGGACAAAGAAACCGAACCCAGTAGCAGTGTTCTACAATTCTTTGTGAGGTAAAAACATTCAGACACTCGTAGCAGTGATCCAGAATCCTATGTGAGGCAAAAACATTCAGACCCTCATAGCAGTGTTCTGGAATCTTATATGAGGGAGAAACACTCAGAACACAGCAGAAGTGTTCTGGAGTCATTTGGGAGGGAAAAAGATTCACACCCTCGTAACAGTGTTCTGGAATCCCATGTGAGGGAAAAACATTCAGACCCTCGTAGCAGTGTTCTGGAATCCTATGTGAGGGAAAAACATTCAGACCCTCGTAGCACTGTTCTGGAATCCAATATGAGGCACAATCAATCCGAAGACAGTAACAGTGTTCTGGAACCCTTTGTGAGGGATAAACATTCAGACGCTCATAGCAGTATTCTGGAATCCTATGTAATTGACAAACAGAATGCAGCAGCAATGTTCTGGAATCCTATGTGAGAGACAAACACTAAGAACTCAGCAGCAGTGTTCTAGAATCCTATGTGAGGGACAAACACTCAAAACCTGGCAGCAGTGTTCTGGAATCTTATGTCCTATGTGAGGGACAAACACTCATAACCCAGCAGCAGGGTTCTAGAATCCTTTCTGAGGGACAAACATTCAGAACCTCGTAGCAGTGTTCTGGAATCCTATGTGAGGGACAAACACTCAGAAACAAGCCACTGTGTACAGGAATCCTATCTGAGGCCAAACTTTCAGAACCTCGTAGAAGTATTCTGGAATCCTATGTGAGGGATAAACACTAAGAGACCTGCACCAGTGCTCTGGAATCCCCTGTGAGGGACAAAGAAACAGAACCCTGTACAAGTGTTCTACAATCGTTTGTGAGGGAAAAACATTCAGACTCTTGTAGCAGTGTTATGGAATCGTATGTGAAGGAAAAAATTTCAGCCCCTCGTAGCAGTGTTCTGGAATCCTATATGAGGGATAAAAACAAAGAAACCAGCAGCAGTGTTCTGGATTCCTTTCATAGGGAAAACCAGTCACATCCACATAACAGTGTTCTGGAATCCTATGTGAGGGAAAAACATTCAGACCCTAATAGCATTGTTCTGGAATCCAATATGAGGGACAAACCCTCAGATCCCAGTAGCAAGGTTCTGGAGCCCTTTGTGAGGGATACACATTCAGACCATCGTAGCAGTGTTCTGCAATCCTAAGTGAGGGACAAACACTCAGAACCCAGCAGCAGTGTTCTGGAATCCTATGTGAGGGAGAAACACTCAGAACCCAGCAGCCGTGTTCTGGAATCCTAGGTGAGGGACAAACACTCGTAACCCAGCAACAGTGTTATGGAATCCTATGAGAGGGACAAACACTCAGAAAACAGCAGTGTTCTAGAATCCTTTGGGAGGGACAAACACTCACAACCCAGCTGCAGTGTTCTACAATGCTTTGTGATGGACAAAAGTTCAGAAACTCGTAGCAGTGTTTTGGAATCCCATGTGATGGACAAACACTCAGAATCCAGCAACTGTGTACAGGAATCCTATCTGAGGGCAAGCTTTCAGAACATTGTAGAAGTGTTCTGGAATCTTATGTGATGGAACATACACTAAGAAATCTGCAGCAGTGTTCTGGGACCCTTTTTGAGGGACAAACAAACAGAACCCAGTAGCAGTGTTCAACAATCCTTTGTGAGGGAAAAATCATTCAGAACCTCGTAGCAGTGATCTGGAATCATATATGAGGGACAAACAGGCAGAACCCAGCAGCAGTGTTCTGGAATCCACTGGGAGGGAAAAAATTCACAACCTCGGAACAGTGTTTTGGAATCCAATGTGAGGGAAAAACATTCACACCTTCATAGCATTGTTCTGGAATTCAATCTGAGTGACAAACACTCAGAACCCCATAGCAGTGTTCTGGAAACTTTTTGAAGGATAAACCTTCAGACCCTCACAGCAGTGTTCTGGAATCCTATCTGAGGGACAAACACTCAGAATCAAGCAGCAGTGTTCTAGATTCCCTCGTGAGTGACAAACACTCAGAACCCAGAAGCAATGTTCTAGAATCTTTTGTGATGGACAATCATTCAGAACCTCCTAGCAATGTTCTGGAATGCTATGTGAGAGTCCAACACAAAGAATCCAGCCACTGTGTACTGAAATCCTATTTGAGGGCAAATATTCAGACCCTCATAGCAATGTTCTGGAATCCTTTGTCAGGGACAAACACTCAGAACACAGCAGCAGTGTTATGGAATCCTATGTGAGCAACAAACTTCCAGAAATACGTAGCAGTGTTCTGTAATTCTATGTCTGTGACAAACACTCAGAAACCAGTAACAGTGTTCTGGAATCCTATGTGAGCGAAAAACTTTCAGAACTTCGTAGCAGTGTTCTGGAATTCTATGTGATAGAAAAACACTCAGAAACCAGCAGCAGTGTTAATGGAATCCTAACAGAGGGACAAACAGTCAGTACCCAGCAGCATTGTTCTGGAATCCTATGTGAGCGACCAACGTTCAGAACTTCGCAGCAGTGTTCTGGAATCCTATGTGAGGGACAAACACTCAGAACCCAGCAGCAGTGTTTTACAATCCTTTGTGAGGGACAAATATTGTGAACATCGTAGCAGGGTTCTGGAATCCTATGTGAGGGACAAACACTCAGAATCCAGCCACTGTGTACAGGAATCCTCTCTGAGGTCAAATATTCAGAACATCGTAGAAGTGTTCTGGAATCCTATATAAGGGAAACACATTCAGACCCTTGTAGCATTGTTCTGGAATCCAGTATGAGGGACGAACTCTCAGTATCCAGTATCAGTGTTCTGGAACACTTTGTGGGGTATAAACTTTCAGACCCTCGTAGCAATGTTCTGGAATCCTATGTGAGGGACAAATACTCAGAACCCAGCAGCAGTGTTCTGGAATCCTATGTGAAGGACAAACACTGAGAACCCAGGAGCAGCGTTCAGGAATCTTTTGTTAGGCCCAACACTCAGAAACCAGCAGAAATGTTCCAGAATCCTATGTGAGGGACAAAAACCCAAAACCAAGAAGCAGTGTTCTGGAGTCATATGTGAGCAACAAACTTTCAGAAATTCCTAGCAGTGTTCTGGATTTCTATGTGAGGGACAAACGCTTGGAACTCAGCAGCAGTGTTCAGGAATCCTATGTGAGGGACAAACACATACAACACAGCAGCAGTGTTCTAAAATCCTTTGTGAGGGAGAAACATTCAGAACCTCGTAGCAGTGTTCTGGAATCATATGTGAGGGTCCCACACTCAGAACACAGCAGCAGTGTTATGGAATCTTATGTGAGGGACAAACTTTCAAAAATTCGTAACAGTGTTCTGGAATTCTATGTGTGGGACAAAAACTCAGAAACCAGTTGCAGTGTTCTGGAATCCTGAGGGACAAACACTCAGAACCCAGCAGCAGTGTTCTGCAATCCTATGTGAGGGACAAACACTAAGAACCCTGCAGTAGTGTTCTAGAATCCTTTGTGAGGGACAAACATTCAGAAACTTGTAGCATGTACTGGAATCCTATGTGAGGAAGAAACGCTCAGAATCCAGCCACTGTGTACTGGAATCCTATCTGAGGGCAAACATCTAGAATCTCGTAGAATTGTTATGTAATTCTTTGTAAGGGACAAACACTAAGAAATCTGCAGCAGTGCTCTGGAATCCTTTTTGAGAGACAAACACTCAGAACCCATTAGAAGTATTCTGTATCCCTTTGTGAGGGATAAACATTCAGAACCTTGTAGCAGTGTTTTGGAATCCTATATGAGTGATCAACACTCAGAACCCAGCAGCAGTGTTCTGGAATCCTATTTGAGCAACAAACTTTCAGAATTTCATAGCAGTGTTCAGGACTCTTATGTGAGGGAAAAACACTCAGAACCCAGCAGCAATGTTCTAGAATCCTTTGTGAGGGACAAACACTCAGAACCCTGCAGCAGCATTCTAGAATCCTTTGTGAGGGAAAAACATTCAGAACCTTGTAGCAGTGTTTTGGAATCCTATGTGAGGGTCAAACACTAAGAATCCATACACTGTGTACTGGAATCTTATCTGAGGTCAAACATTCAGAACCTCGTAGAAGTGTTCTGGAATCCTCTGTGTTGGACAATCACTAAGAAATGTGCAGCAGTGCTCTGGAATTCTTTGTGAGGGACAAACAGACAGAACCCAGTTGCAGTGTTCTACAATCTTTTGTGAGGGAAAAACATTCAAACCTTCGTAGGAGTGTTCCGGCACACTATGTGAGGGAAAAACTTTCAGACCCTCATAGTAGTGTTCTGGAATTTTCTATGAGGGACAAACACTCAGAACCCAGTAGCAGTGTTCTTCAATCCTTTGAGAGGGACAAAATTTACACCCTCATAACAGTGTTCCAGAATCCTATGTGAGATAAAAAGCTTCATACCCTCGTGGCACTGTTCTGGAATCCAATATGAAGGACAAACAGTCAGAACCCAGCAGCAGTGTTCTGGAATCCTATGTAAGTGACAAACTTTCATAATGTCGTTGTAGTTTTCTAGAATTCTATCTGAAGGAGAAACACTCAGAACCCAGCAGAAGTGTTCTGGAATCCCAAGTGAGGGACAAACACTCAGAACCCAGCAGCAGTGTTCAGGAATCCTATGTGAGGGATGAACACTCAGAACCCAGTAGCAGTGTTTTAGAATCCTTTATGAGGGACAAACATTCAGAAATTCGTAGCAGTGTTCTGGAATCCTATGTGAGCAACAGACACTCAGAATCCAGCCACTGTGTACTGGAATCCTATCCGAGGGCAAACATTCAGAACCTCGTAGAAGTGTTCTGGAATCATAAGTGATGGACATACACTAAGAGAACCGTGGCAGTGCTCTGGAACCCTTGGTGAGGAACAAAGACACCAAATCCAGTAGCAGTGTTCTAAAATCCTTTGTGAGGGAAAACGTTCAGACAATCGTAGCAGTGCTCTGAAATCCTATGTGAGGCAAAAACATTCAGCCCCTTGTAGCAGTGTTTTGGAATCTTATATGAGGGAGAAACACTCAGAAAACAGCAGAAGTGTTCTGGAATCAATTGGAAGGGAAAAAGATTCACATCCTCGTAACAGTGCCCTGGAATCCCATGTGAAGGAAAAACACTCAGACCCTTGTAGCATTGTTCTGGAATCCAATATGAGGGACAACCACTCCAAACCCAGCAGCAGTATTCTGGAAGTTTTTGTGAGTGATAAATATTAAGAAACTCGTAGCATTATTCTGGAATCCTATGTGATGGACAAACACTCAGAAACCAGCAGCAGTGTTCCGGAATCCTAAATAAGGGACAAAAACTCAGAAGCCAGCAACAGTGTTCTGGAATTCTATGTGAGAGACAAACACTCAGAACCCAGCAGTAGTGTTCTGGAATCCTATTTGAGCGACAAACTTTCAGGATGTCGTAGCAATGTTCAGGACTCTTATGTGAGGCACAAACACTCAGAACCGAGCAGCAATGTTCTAGACACCTTTGTGAGGGACAAACACTCAGAACCCTTCAGCAGCATTCTAGAATCCTTTGTGAGGGACAAACATTCAGAACCTGGTAGCAGTCTTCTGGAATCCTATGTGAGGGTCAAACACAAAGAATACATACACTGCGTACTGGAATCTTATCTGAGGGCAAACATTCATAACCTCGTAGAAGTGTTCTGGAATCCTCTGTGTGGGACACTCACTAAGAAATATGCAGCAGTGCTCTGGAATTCTTTGTGAGGGACACACAAAAAGAACCCAGTTGCAGTGCTCTACAATATTTTGTGAGGGAAAATCATTCAAACCGTCGTAGGAGTGTTCCAGCACACTATGTGAGGGAAAAACTTTCAGACCCTCATAGCAGTGTTCCGGAATCCTATATGAGGGAGAAACACTCAGAACCCAGCAGCAGTGTTCTGGAATCCTTTGGGAGGGACAAACAAACAGAACCCAGTAGCAGTGTTCTAAAATCCTTTGTGAGGGAAAAACATTCAGACCCTCATAGCAGTGCTCTGGAATCCCATGTGAGGGAAAAACATTCAGATCCTTGTAGTAGTGTTCTGGAATCCTATATGAAGGACAGTCAGAAGCCAGCAGCAGTGTTCTTTAATCCTTTGGCAGGGACAAACTTTCACACACTTGTAACAGTGTTCTGGAATCCTATGTGAGAGAAAAACCTTCAGACCCTCATAGCATTGTTCTGGAATCCAATATGAGGGAGAAACACTTAGAACCCAGCAGCAGTATTCTGGAATCCTATGTGAGCGAGAAATTTTCAGAATTTTGTTGCAGTTTTCTGGATTTCTATCTGAAGGAGAAACACTCAGAACCCAGCAGAAGTGTTCTGGAATCCTAAGTGAGGGACAAACACTAAGAACCCAGTAGCAGTGTTCTGGAATCCTATGTGAGGGACAAACACTCAGAACCCAGCAGTAGTGTTCTAGAATCTTTTGTGAGGGACTAACATTCAGAACCTCATAGCAGTGTTCTGGAATCCTAAGTGAGGGAGAAATGCTCAGAATCCAGCCACTGTGTACTGGAATCCTATCTGAGAGCAAACATTCAGAACCTGTAGAATTGTTATGTAATTCTTTGTGAGGGACAAACACTAAGAAATCTGCAGCAGTGCTCTGGAATTCTTTGTGAGAGATAAACACTCAGAACCCAGTAGAAGTGTTCTGTAACCCTTTGTGTGTGATAAACATTCAGAACCTCGTAGCAGTGTTTTGGAATCCTATGTGAGGGACCAACACTCAGAACCCAGCAGCAGTGTTCTGGAATCCTTTGGGAGGGACAAACTAACAGAACCCAGTAGCAGTGTTCTAACATCCTTAGTGAGGGAAAAACATTCAGACCCTCATAGCAGTGTTCTGGAATCCTATATGAGGGACAAACACTCAGAAGCCAGCAGCAGTGTTCTTCACTACTTTGGGAGGGACAAGCTTTCACATCCTTGTAACAGTGTTCCAGAATCCTATGTGAGAGAAAAAACTTCAGACCCTTGTAGCATTTTTCTGCAATACAATATGAGGGAAAAACACTCAGAACCCAGTAGCAGAGCTCTGGAGCTCTTTGTGAGGGATAGACATTCAGACCTTCGTGCAGTGTTCTGCAATCATATGTGAGGGACAAACACTCAGAACCCAGCAGCAGTGCTCTGGAATCCTATGTGAGGGAAAAACACTCAGAACACAGCAGCAGTGTTCTAGAATCCTTTGTGAGGGACAAACACTGAGAAGACAAACACTGAGAACCCAGCCACAGTGTTCTACAATGCTTTGTGAGGGACAAACATTCAGAACCTCATAGCAGAGTTCTGGAATCCTATGTGAGGGACAAACACACAGAATCCAGCCACTGTGTACTGGAATCCTATCCAAGGGCAAGCATTCAGAACCTTGTAGAAGTGTTCTGGAATCATAAGTGAAGGACATACACTAAGAGAACCACAGCAGTGCTCTGGAATCTTTGGTGAGGTACAAAGGAACCGAATCCAGTAGCAATGTTCTAAAATCCTTTTTGAGGGAAAAATATTCAGACAATCGTAGCAGTGCTCTGAAATCCTATGTGAGGGAAAAACATCCCCTTGTAGCAGTGTTTTGGAATCTTTTATGAGGGAGAAACACTCAGTACACAGTAGAAGTGCTCCAGAATCATTTTGGAGGGAAAAAGATTCACTCCCTCTTAACAGTGCTCTGGAATCCTATGTGAAGGAAAAACATTCAGACCCTCGTAGCATTGTTCCGGAATCCAATATGAGGGAAAATCACTCCAAACCCAGTAACAGTGTTCTGGTACTTTTTGTGAGAGATAAATATTAAGATGCTCGTAGCATTATTCTGGAATCTTATGTGACGGACAAACAGACAGAACCCAGCAGCAATGATCTGCAATCCTATGTGAAGGACAAACACTAAGAACCCAGCAACGCTGTTCTAGAATCCTATGTGAGTGACCAACTTTCAGAACTTCATAGCAGTGTTCTGGGAGTCCATGTGAGGGACAAAAACTAAGAACCCAGCAGCCGTGTTCTGGAATCCTATGTGAGGGACAAAACTCAGAACCCAGCAGCAGGGTTCTAGAATCTTTGTGAGGGACAAACATTCAGAAACTCATAAAAGTGTTCTGAAATCCTATGTGAAGGACAAACAATTCGAATCCAGCCACTGTGTACTGGAATCCTATCTGAGGGCAAACATTCAGAACTTTGTAGATGTGTTCTGGAATCATATGTGATGGACAAACACTAAGAAATCTGCCGCACTGCTCTGGAAACCTTTATGAGGGATAAACAGAACCTAGTAGAAGTGTTCTACAAGCCCTTGAGAGGGAAAAACGTTCAAAACCTCATAGCAGTGTTCTGGAATCCTTTGTGAGAGAAAAAGATTCAGCCCCTTGTAGCAGTGTTCTGGAAGCCTACATGAGGGACAAAAACACAGAAACCAGCAGCAGTGTTCTGGAATCCTTTGGGAGGGAAAACCAGTCACATCCACGTAACAGTGTTCCGGAATCCTATGTGAGAGAAAAACCTTCAGATCCTCGTAGCATTGTTCTGGAATCCAATATGAGGGACAAACACTTAGAATCCAGCAGCATTATTCTGAAATCCTATGTGAGCGACAAACTTTCAGAATTTCATTGCAGTTTTCTGGAATTCTATCTGAAGGAGAAACACTCAGAACCCAGCAGAAGTGTTCTGGAATCCTAAGTGAGGGACAAACACTCAGAACCCAGCAGCAGTGTTCTAGAATCCTTCATGAGGGACAAACATTCAGAAACTCATAGAATTGTTCTGAAATCCTATGTGAGGGACAAACAATCCAAATCCAGGGTCTGTGTACTGGAATCCTATCTGAGGGCAAACATTCAGAACCTCATAGATGTGTTTTGGAATCATATGTGAGGGACAAACACTAAGAAATCTGCAGCACTGCTCTGGAATCCTTTTTGAGGGACAAACAGAACCCAGTAGCAGTGTTCTACAAGCCCTTGTGAGGGAAAAACATTCAAAACCTAGTAGCAGTGTTCCGGAACCCTTTGTGAGGGTGAACGATTCAGCCCCTCATAGCAGTGTTCTGGAATCCTATATGAGGGACAAAAACACAGAAACCAGCAGCAGTGTTCTGGAATCCCTTGGGAGGGAAAACCAGTCATATCCACGTAACAGTGTTCTGGAATCCTCTGTGAGGGAAAAACATTCAGACCCTTGTAGCATTGTCCTGGAATCCAATATGAGGAACAATCACTCCGAACCCAGTAGCAGGGTTCTGGAACTTTTTGTGAGAGATAAACATTAAGACATTCGTAGCATTATTCTGGAATCTTATGTGACAGACAAACAGTCAGAACCCAGGAGCAATGGTCTGGAATCCTAAGTGAGGGACAAACACTCAGAACATGGCAGCAGGGTTCTAGAATCCTTTGTGAGGGACAAACACTGAGAACCCAGCTGTAGTGTTCTACAATGCTTTGTGAGGGACAAACATTCAGGACCTCGTAATAGTGTTCTGGAATCCTATGTGAGGGACAAACACTCAGAATCCAGCCACTGTGTACTGGAATCTTATCCAAGGGCAAACATTCAGAACTTCGTAGAAGTGTTCTGGAATCATCAGTGAGGGACAAACACTAAGAGAACCGCAGCAGTGCTCTGGAATCTTTGGTGAGGTACAAAGAAACCGAATCCAGTAGCAGTGTTCTAAAGTCCTTTGTGAGGGAAAAACATTCAGACAGTCGTAGCAGTGCTCTGAAGTCCTATGTGAGGCAAAAACATTCAGTCCCTTGTAGCAGTGTTTTGGAATCTTATATGAGGGAGAAACAGTTAGAACACAGCAGAAGTGTTCTGTAATCATTTGGGATGGAAAAAGATTCACACCTTCGTAACAGTGCTCTGGAATCCTATGTGAAGAAAAACATTCAGACCCTCATAGCATTGTTCTGGAATCCAATATGAGGGACAATCACTCCGAACCCAGTAGCAGTGTTCTGGAACTTTTTGTGAGAGATAAACATTAAGATGCTCGTAGCATTATTCTGGAATCTTATGTGACGGACAGTCAGAACCCAGCAGCAATGGTCTGGAATCCTATGTGAAGGATAAACACTAAGAACCCAGCAGCAGTGTTCTAGAATCCTATGTAAGCAACCAACTTTCAGAACTTCATAGCAGTGTCCTGGAAGTCCATGTGAGGGACAAAAACTAAGAACCTAGCAGCGTGTTCTGGAATCCTGTGTGAGGGACAAATACTCAGAACCCAGCAGCAGTGTTCTGGAAACCTATGTGAGGGACAAAATCTCAGAAACCAGCAGCAGGGTTCTAGAATCCTTTGTGAGGGACAAACATTCAGAAACTCGTAGAAGTGTTCTGAAATCCTATGTGAGGGACAAACAATCTGAATCCATCCACTGTGTACTGGAATCCTATCTGAGGGCAAACATTCAGAACCTTGTAGATGTGTTCTGGAATCATATGTGAGGGACAAACACTAAGAAATCTGCAGCAACCCTGAAGTATAATAAAAAAAAAATAAAAAAAATAAAAAAAAAAGAAATCTGCAGCAGTGCTCTGGAATCCTTTTTGAGGGACAGACAGAACCCAGTAGCAGTGTTCTACAAGTCCTTGTGAGGTAAAAACATTCAAAACCTCATAGCAGTTCTCTTGAACCCTATGTGAGAGAAAAACATTCAGCCCCTTGTAAACAGTGTTATGGAATCCTATATGTGGGAAAAAAAACACCAAAACCAGCAGCAGTGTTCTGGAATCCTTTGTGAGTGACCAACTTTCAGAACTTCGTAGCAGTGTTCTGGAAGTCCATGTGAGGGACAAAAACTAAGAACCCAGCAGCCTTGTTCTGGAATCCTATGTGAGGGACATATACTCAGAACCCTGCAGCAGTGTCCTGGAAACCTATGTGAGGGACAAAACTCTGAACCCAGCAGCAGTGTTCTAGAATCCTTTGCAAGGGACAAATATTCAGAACCTTGTAGCAGTGTTCTGGAATCCTAGGTGAGGGACAAACACTCAGAAACAAGCCACTGTGTACTGGAATCCTACCTGAAGGCAAATATTCAGAACCTCATAGAAGCATTCTGGAATCCTTTGTGAGGGATAAACACTAAGAACTAAAGCAGTGCTCTGGATTCCTTTGTGAGGGACAAACAAACAGAACCCAGTAGTAGTGTTCTACAATCCTTTGTGGGGGAAAAACATTCAGACACTTGTAGCAGTGTTATGGAATCATATGTAAGGGAAAAATATATAGCCCTTCATAGCAGTGTTCTGAAATCCTAAATGAGGGACAAAAATACATAAATCAGCAGCATTGTTCTGGAATCCTTTGGGAGGGAAAACCATTCACATCCACGTAACAGTGTTCTGGAATACTATGTGATGGGAAAATATTCAGAACCTTGTAACATTGTTATGGAATCCAATATGGGGGACAAGCACTCAGAACCCAGTAGCCGGGTTCTGGAAACCTTTGTAAGGGATAGACATTCAGACCTTCGTAGCAGTGTTCTGCAATCCTATATGAGAGACAAACACTCAGAACCCAGCAGATGTGTTCTGGAATCCTAGATTAGGGACAAAAACTCACAACCAAGTAGCAGTGTTCTGGAATCCTATTTGGGGGACAAACTCTCAGAAACCAGCAACAGTGTTCTAGAATCCTTTTTGAGGGACAAACACTCAGAACCCAGCCACAGTGTTCTACAATGCTTTGTGAGGAACAAACATTCAGAACCTTGCAGCAGTGTTCTGGAATCCTATGTGAGGGACAAACACTCAGAATCCAGCATCTGCTTACAGGAATCTTATCTGAAGACAAATTTTCAGAACCTTGTAGAAGTGTTCTGGAATCTTATTTGAGGGACAAACACTAAGAAATCTCCAGCAGTGCTCTGGGACCTTTTCGAGGGACAAACAAACAGAAGCCATTAGCAGTGTTCAACAATCCTTTGTGAAGGAAAACCATTCGTACCCACGTAGCAGTGTTAAGGAATCCTATAGGAGGGACAAACACTCAGAGCTGAGCAGCAGTGTTCTAGATTCCTTTGTCAGGGACAAACACTCAGAACCTGGCAGCAGTGTTCCAGAATCCAGTGTGAAGGACAAACATTCAGAAATTCATAACAGTGTTCTGGAATCCTATGTGAGGGTCCAACATTCAGAATCCTGCCACTGTATACTGAAATCCTATTTGAGGGCAAACATTCAGGCCCTCATAGCAGTGTTCTGGAATCCTTTTTGAGGGACAAACACTCAGAACACAGCAGCAGTGTTATGGAATCTTATGTGAGTGACAAACTTTTAGAAATTCGTAACAGTGTTCTGGAATTCTATGTGTGGGACAAACACTTAGAAACCAGCAGCTGTGTTCCAGAATCCTAACTGAGGGACAAACACTCAGAACCCAGCAGCAGTGTTCTGGAATCCTATGTGAGGGACAAACACTCAGAACCCAGTAGTAGTGTTCTAGAATCCATTGTGAGGGACAAACATTCAGAACCTCGTAGCATGTTCTGGAATCCTCTGTGAGGGAGAAACGCTCAGAATCCAGCCACGGGGTACTGGAAGCCTATCTGAGAGCAAACATTCAGAACCTCGTAGAATTGTTATGTAATTCTTTGTGAGGGACAAACACTAAGAAATCTGCAGCAGTGCTATGGAATCCTTTGTGAGAGACAAATACTCAGAACCCAGTACAGGTGTTCTGTAACCCTTTGTGAGGGATAAACATTCAGAACCTCGTAGCAGTGTTTTGGAATCCTATATGAGGGACCAACACTCTGAACCCAGCAGCAGTGATCTGGAATCCTATGTGAGGGACAAACACTCAGAACCCAGCAGCAATGTTCTAGAATCCTATGTGAGGGACAAACATTCAGAAACTGGTAGCAGTATTCTTGAATCCTATGTGAGGGTCAAACACTAAGAATCCATGCACTGTGTACTGGAATCTTATCTGAGGGCAAACATTCAGAATCTCGTAGAAGTATTCTGGAATCCTCTGTGTGGGACACTCACTAAGAAATATGCAGCAGTGCTCTGGAATCCTTTGTGAGGGACAAACAAACAGAACCCAGTTGCAGTGTTGTACAATCTTTTGTGAGGGATAAACATTCAAACCGTCATAGGAGTGTTCCGGCACACTATGTGAGGGAAAAACTTTCAGACCCTCGTAGCAGTGTTCTGGAAGTCCATGTGAGGGACAAATACTGAGAACCCAGCAGCAGTGTTCTGGAAACGTATGTGAGGGACAAACACTCAAAACCCAGGAGCAATGTTCTTTTTCTTTTCTTTTTTTTTCTTTTTTTGAGACGGAGTCTCGCTTTTTCACCCAGGCTGGAGTGCAGTGGCTCAATCTTGGCTCACTGCAAGCTCCACCTCCTGGGTTCACGCCATTCTCCTGCCTCAGCCTCTCCGAGTAGCTGGGACTTCAGGCGCCCGCCACCGTTCTAGAATCCTTTTTGAGGGAGAAATACTCATAACCCAGCATCAGTTTTCGAGAATCCTTTTTGAGGGAGAAATACTCAGAACCCAGCAGCAGTGTTCTAGAATCCTTTCTGAGGGAGAAACATTCAGAACCTCATAGCTGTGTTCTCAAATCCTATGTGAGGGACAAACACACAGAAACAAGCCACTAGGTACTGGAATCCTATCCGAGGGCAAACATTCAGAACATTGTAGAAGTATTCTGGAATCCTTTGTGAGGGATAAACACTAAGAGAACTGCAGCAGTGCTCTGGATTCCTTTGTGAGGGACAAAAAACAGAATCCAGTAGCAGTGTTCTACAATCCTTTGTGAGGGAAAAACATTATACCCTTGTAACAGTGTTTTGGAATCATATGTGAGGGAAAAAGATACAGACCCTCGTAGAAGTGTTCTGGAATCCTAAATGAGGGAGAAAAACACAGAAACCAGCAGCAGTGTTCTGGGTTCCTTTGGGAGGGAAAACCATTCACATCCACCTAACTGTTCTGGAATCCTACGTGAGGGAAAAACATTCAGACCCTTTTAGCATTGTTCTGGAATTCAATATGAGGGACAAGCACTCAGAACCCAGTAGCAGGGTTCTGGAAACCTTTGTGACGGATAGAGATTCAGACCTTCGTAGCAGTGTTCTGCAATCCTATATGAGGGACAAACACTCAGAACCCAGCAGCAGTGTTCTGGAATCCTATGTGAGGGACAAACACTCGGAACCCGCAGCTGTGTTCTGGAATCCTAGATGAGGGACAAACACTCAACCCTGCAGCAGTGTTCTGGAATTCTATGTGAGGGACAAACTCTCAGAAACCAGCAAGAGTGTTCTAGAGTCCTTTGTGAGGGACAAACACTCAGAACCCAGGCACAGTGTTTCACAATTCTTTGTGAGGGGCAAACATTCAGAACCTCATAGCAGTGTTCTGGAATCCTATTTGAGGGACAAACACTCAGAATCCAGCAACTGCATACAGGAATCCTATCTGAAGGCAAATTTACAGAACCTTGTGGAAGTGTTCTGAAATCTTATGTGAGGGAGAAACACTCAGAAATCTGCAGCAGTCCTCTGGGAACTTTTTGAGGGACAAACAGAACCCAGTAGCAGTGTTCAACAATCTTTTATGAGGGAAAATCATTCGTACCCTAGTAGCAGTGTTCTGGAATCCTATATGAGGGACAAACATGCAGAATTCAGAAGCAGTGTTCTGGAATTCTTTGTGAGGGAAAAACATTCACACCCTCGTAGGAGTGTTTTGGAATCCTATGTGAGGGAAAAACATTCACAACCTCATAGCATTGTTCTGGAATCCAATATGAGGGACAAACACTCAGAAACCAATAGCAGTGTTCTGGAAACATTTGTGAAGGATAAATATTCAGACCCTCGTAGCAGTGTTCTGGAATCCTATATGAGGGACAAACACTCAGAACCGAGCAGCAGTGTACTAGGTTCTTTTATGAGGGACAAACACTCAGAATCCAGCATCAGTGTTCCAGAATCCTTTGTGATGGACAAACATTCAGAACCTTGTAGCAGTGTTCTGGAATCCTATGTGAGGGTCCAACACTCAGAATCCAGCCACTGTATACTGAAATCCTATTTGAGGGTAAACATTCAGACCCTCCTAGCAGTGTTCTCGATTCCTTTGTGAGGGACAAACACTCAGAACACAGCAGTATTGTTATGGAATTCTATGTGAGCGACAAACTTTCAGAAATTCGTAGCAGTGTTCTGGAATTCTATGTGTGGGACAAACACTCAGAAACCAGCAGCATTGTTCTGGAATCCTAACTGAGGGACAAACACTCAGAACCCAGCAGCAATGTTCTGGAATCCTTTGTGAGGGACAAACATTCAGAACCCAGCGGTAGTGTTCTAGAATCCTTTGTGAGGGACAAACATTCAGAACCTCGTAGCAGTGTTCTGGAATCCTATGTGAGGGAGAAACGCTCATTATCCAGCCACTGTGTACTGGGATCCTATCGGATGGCAAATATACAGAACATCGTAGAAGTGTTCTGGAATCCTATGTGAGGGACAAACACTAAGAATCCAGCCTCTGTGTACAGGAATCCTATCTGAGGGCAAAAATTCGGAACCTTATAGAAGTGTTCTGGAATTCTATATGAGGGACAAACGCTAAAAAATCTGCAGCAGTGCTCTGGATTCCTTTGTAAGGGACAAACAAACAGAACCCAACAGCAGGGTTCTACAATCCTTTGTGAGGGAAAATCTTTCAGAACCTCGTAGCAGTGTTCTGGAATCCTATGTGAGGGAAAAACTTTCAGGAACTCATAGCAGTGTTCTCTAATCCTATATGAGGGACAAACAGTCAGAACCCAGCAACAGTGTTCTGGAATCCAATGTGAGTGGCAAACTTTCAGAACTCTGTAGCACTGTTCTGGAATTCTATGTGAGGGACAAACACTCAGAACCCAGCAGCAGTGTTCTGGCGTCCAAAGTGAGGGACAATCAGAACCCAGCAGCAGTGTTCTGGAATCCTATGTGATGGGCAAACACTCAGAACCCAAAAACAGTGTTATAGAATCCTTTGTGATGGACAAACATTCAGAAACTCATAGCAGTGCTCTAGAATCCTATATGAGGGTCAAACACTAAGAAATCTGCAGCAGTGCTCTGGAATCCTTTGTGAGGGACAAACAAACAGGACCCTGTAGCAATGTTCTACATTCCTTTGTGAGGGAAAAACGTTCAGACCCTCATAGCAGTATTCTCGAATCCTATGTGGGATAAAAACATTCAGACCCTCGTAGCAATGTCTTGGAGTCCTACATGAGGGACAAACACTCAGAACCCAGCAGAAGTGTTCTGGAATCCTTTGGAAGAAAAAAACATTCACACCATCGTAACAGTGTTCTGGAATGCTATGTGAGGTAAAAACATTCAGGACCTCTCTGCATTGTTCTGGAATCCAATAAGAGGGAAACACACTCAGAACCCTGTAGCAGTGTTCTGGAACCCTTTGCGATGGATAAACATTGAGACCCTCCTAGCAGTTTTCTGGAACCCTATGTGAGGGACAAACACTCAGAAACCAGCAGCAGTCTTCTGGAATCCTATGTGAGCAACAAACACTCACAACACAGCAGGAGTGTTCTAGAATCCTTTGTGTGAGACAAACACTCAGAAACCAGCAGCAGTGCTCTGGAATCCTTAGTGAGGGACAAACATTCGGAACCTCATAGCAGTGTTCTCGAATCCAATATGACGGACAAACACTCAGAACCCAGTAGCAGTGCTGTGGAACTCTTTATGAGGGATAAATATTGAGACCCTTATAGCAGTGTTCTGGAATCTTATGTGAGGGACAAACATCAGAACCCAGCAGAAGTGTTGTCGAATCCTATTTGAGGGACAAACACTCAGAACCCAGCAGCAGTGTTCAGGAATCCTTTGGGAAGGAAAAACATTCACGCCCTCATAACAGTGTTCTGGAATCCTATGTGAGTTAAAAACTTTAAGACCCTCGTAGCATTTTTCTGGAATCCAATATGAAGGACAGACACTCAGAACCAAGTAGCAGTGTTCTTGAGCCCTTTGTGAGGGATAAACATTCAGATCCTTGTAGCAGTGCTCTGGAATTCTATGTGAGGGACAAACACTCAGAACCCAGCAGCAGTGTTCTGGAGTCCTAAATGAGGGACAAACACTCAGAACCCAACAGAAGTGTTCTGGAATCCTAAATGAGGGACAAACACTCAGAACCCAGCAGCAAAGATTTAGAATCCCTTTTGTGGGACAAACACTCAGAACCCAGCAGCAGTGTTCTAGAATCCTTTGTGAGGGACGAACATTCAGAATCTCGTAGCAGTGTTTTGGAATCCAATGTGAGAGGCAAACACTCAGAATCCAGCCACTATGTACGGGAATACTATCTGAGGGTAGACGTTCAGAACCTCGTAGAATTGTTCTGGAATCCTATGTGAGGGACAAACACTAAGAATTCTGCAGCAGTGCTCAGGAATCCTTTGAGAGGGACAATCAGAACACAGTATAGCATTGTTCTACAATCCTTTGTGAGAGAAAATCATTCAGACCCTCTTAGCAGTGTTCTGGAGTACTATGTGAGGGAAAAACATTCAGTCCCTCGTAGCAGTGTTCTGGAATCCTATATGAGGGACAAACACCCAGAATCCTTTGGGAGGGAAAAACATTTCCACACTCATAACAGTGTTCTGGAATCCTATCTGAGGGAAAAACATTCAGACACTCGTAGCATTGTTCTGGAATCCAAAGTGAGGGACAAACACTCAGAACCCACTAACAGTGTTCTGGGAACCTTTGTGAGGTATAAACATTCACACCCCGGTAGCAGTGTTCTGGAATGCTATGTGAGGGACACTCAGAACCCAGGAGCAGTGTTCTCGAATCCTTTGTGAGGGACAAACTTTCAGAACTTCGTAGCAGTGTTCTGGAATCTTATGTGAGGGAGAAACACTCAGAATCCAGCCCCTGTTAACTGGAATACTATCTGAGGGCAGACATTCAGAACCTTGTAGAAGTGTTGTTGAATCTACTTGAGGGACAAACACTAAGAAATCTGTAGCAGTGCTCTGGAATCCTCTGTGAGGGACAAACAAGCAGAACACAGTAGCAGTGTTCTACAATCCATTGTGAGGGAAAAATATTCAGACACTCGTAGTAGTGTTCTGGAGTCCTATGTGAGGGAAAAACATTCAGTCCCTCGTAGCCATGTTCTGGAATCATATATGAGGGACAAACACTCAGAATCCAGTAGCTGTGTTCTTGAACCCTTTGTGAGTGATAAACATTCAGACCCTCGTAGCAGTGTTCTGGAATCTTATGTGAGAGAAAAACATTCAGACTCTTGTTGCAGTGTTCTGGAATCCTATATGAGGGAAAAACACTCAGAACCCAGCAGCACTGTTCTGGAATCCTTTGGGAGGAAAAACATTCACACCCTCGTAACAATGTTCTGGAATCCCATGTGAGGGAAAAACATTCAGATGTTCGAAGCATTGTTCTGGAATCCAATAAGAGAGAAACAGACTCAGAACCCTGTAGCAGTGTTCTGGAACCGTTTGTGTGGGTTAAACGTTGAGACCCTTGTAGCAGCTTTCTGGAATTCAATGTGTGGGACAAACACTCAGAATCCAGCAGCAGTGTTCTGGAATCCTATGTGAGTGACAAACACACACGAAGCAGCAGCATTGTTCTAGAATCCTTTGTGTGGGACAAACACTCATAATCCAGCAGCAGTGTTCTAGAATCCTTTGTGAGGGACAAACATTCAGAACTTCATAGCACTGTTCTGGAATCCAATATGATGGAGAAGCACTCAGAACCCAGTAGAAGTGTTGTGGAACTCTTTATGAGGGATAAATATTGAGACCCTCATAGCAATTTTCTGGAATCTTATGTGAAGGACAAACACTTAGAACCCAGCAGCAGTGTTCTGGAATCCTTTGGAAGGGAAAAACATTCACACCCTTGTAACAGTGTTCTGGAATCCTAAGTTAGGGAAAAACATTCTGACCCTTGTAGCATTGTTCTGAAATCCAATATGAGGGACAAACACTCAGAACCCAGTAGCAGTGTTCTTGAAACCTTTGTGAGGGATACACATTCAGACCCTCGTAGCAGTGTTCTGGAATTCTATGTGAGGGGCAAACACTCAGAAACCTGCAGCAATGTTCACGAATCCTCAGTGAGGGACAAACACTCAAAACCCAGCAGAAGTCTTCTGGAATCCTATGTGAGGGACAAACACTCAGAACCCAGCAGCAGAGGTCTAGATTCCTTTGTGTGGGACAAACACTCAAAATCCAGCAGCAGTGTTATAGAATCCTTTGTGACGGACAAATATTCAGAAACTCGTAGCAGTGTTTTGGAATCCTAAGTTAGGGGCAAACACTCAGAATCCAGCCACTATGTACTGGAATACTATCTGAGGGCAGACATTCAGAACCTCATAGAAGTGCTCTGGAATCCTATGTGTGTGACAAACCCTAAGAAATCTGCAACAGTGCTTTGGAATCCTTTGTGAGGGACAAACAAACAGAACACAGTAGCAGTGTTCTACAGTCCTTTGTGAGGGAAAATCTTTCAGACCCTTGTAGCAGTGTTCTGCACTACTATGTGAAGGAAAAATATTCAGTCCCTTATAGCAGTGTTCTGGAATCCTGTATGAGGCACAAACACTCAGAATGCAGCAGCAGTGTTCTGGACTCCTTTCAGAGGGAAAAACATTCACATGCTGCTAACAGTGTTCTGGAATCCTATGTGAGGGAAAAACATACAGACCCTTGTAGCATTGCTCTGGAATCCAAAGTGGGGGACAAACACTCAGAATCCAGTAGCAGTGTTCTGGAATCCTATGTGAGGGACAAACACTGAGAACCCTGTAACAGTGTTCTGGAATCCAACGTGAGGGACAAACACTCAGAACCCAGCAGCAGTGTTCTGGATTCCTATGTGAGGGACAAACACTCAGAACCCAGAAGCAGAGATCTGGAATCCTGTGTGAGGGACATTCAGAACCAAGCAGCAGTGTACTGGAATCCTATGTGAGGGACAAACGGATCCCAGCCACTGTGTTCTGGAATCGCATCTGAGGGAGAAACTTTCAGACACTCCTAAAAGTGTTCTGTAACCCTATGTGAGGGACAAACACTCAGATACCAGCAGCAGTGCCCTGGAAACATTTGTGAGGGACAACAAAGAGAACCCAGCAGCAGTGTTCTGGAATCCTTGGCAGAGAAAATCATTCAGACCATCGTAGCAATGTCCTGTAATCCTACGTGAGGGACAAACACTCAAAACCCAGTAGGTGTGTTCCAGACTCCTATGTGAGGGACAAACACTCAGAACCCAACCATTGTGTTATGCAATCCTATCTGAGGGACAAATATTCAGATCATTGTAGCAGTGCTCTGGAATCCTATCTGAGGGACAAATATCCAGACACTTGCAGAAGTGTTCTGGAAACCTATGTGAGGGACAAACACTCAGAAATCAGCAGCCATTGTCTGAAAACCTTTGTGAGGGACAAACAAGCAGAACCGAGCAGCAGTGTTCTAGAATCCTATGTAAGCGACATACGAGAAGAACCCAGCAGCAGTGTTCTGCAATCCTATGTGACTGACAAACACTCAGAACCCAGCAGCAGTGTTCTGGAATCCCATGTGAGAGACAAACACTCAGAACACAGCAGCAGTTTTCTGGAATCCTATCTGAGTGACAAACAATCAAAAGCAAGCAGCAGTGTTCTGTAATCGTACGTGAGGGACAAGCCCTCAGAACCAGCAGCAGCGTTCTGATATCCTATGTGAACGACAAATATTCAGAACTTCATAGAATTGTTCTGGAATCCTATGTGTCGGACAAACACTCAGAAACCAAGGACTGTGTTCTGGAATCCTATCTGAGAGACAAATATTCAGATATTCGTAGAAATGTTCTGGAATTCTATGTGAGGGACAAACACTCAGAAACCAGCAGCAGTGCTCATGAATCCTTTGTAGGGACAAACATACAGAACCCAGCAGCAGTGCTTTGGAATCCTATGTGAGGGATGAACATTCTAAATCTTCTAGCAGTGTTCTGGAATTGTATCTGAGGGACAAACACTCAGAACCCAGCAGCAGTGTTCTGGAATCCTATGTAGTGACAAACACTCAGAACCCAGCAGCAGTGTTCTGGAAACCAATGTGAGTGACACCCACTCAGAAATGAGCAGCAGTGTTCTGGAATCCATGTGGGGGACAAACACTTAGAACTGAGCAGAAGTATTCAGGAATCCTATGTGAGTGACAAATACTCAGAAGCCAGCAACAATACTCTAGAATCCTTTGTGACAGACAAACATTGAGAACCTGGAAGCAGTGTTCCGGAATCCTATGTAAGGAGCAAACACTGAGAAACCAGCAGTGGTGTCCTGGAATCCCATGTGTGTGACAAACTCTCAGAACCCAGCAACAGTGTTCTGGTTTCCTATGTGAGAGATAAACACTCAGTACCCTGCAGCAGTGTTCTGGAATTATATGTAAGGGACAAACACTGAAAACCCAGCAGCAGTGTTCTTGTATTCTACATGATGGACAAACACACAGAATCCAGCAGAAGTGTTCTGGAATCTTATGTGAGTGACAAACACTCAGAACCCAGCAGCATTGTTCTGGAATCCTATGTGAGTGACAAAGACTCAGAAACCAGCAGCAGTGTTCTGGAATCCTATGTGAGGGACAAACACTCAGAACCCAGCAGCACTGTTCTGGAATCCCTGGTGGAGGACAAACCCTCAGAACCCAGCAGCAATTTTTTGGAATCCAATGTGAGTGACAAACACTCAGAAGCCAGCAGCAGTGTTCTGTAATCCAAGGTGAGGGACAAACCCTCAGAACCCAGCAGCATTGTTGTGAAATCTTAGGTAAGCGACAAACATTCAGAACTTCGTGGCAGGCTTCTTGAATCCTATGTGACAGAAAAACACTCAGAACCCAGCCACTGTGTTCTGAAATCCGATCTGAGAAACAAATATTCAGACACTCATAGAAGTGTCCTGGTACCCTATGTGTGGGACAAACACTCAGAAACTGGCAGCAGTGCTCAGGAATCCTTTGTGATGGACAAACATACAGAAACCAGCAGCAGTGCTTTGGAATTGTATGTGAGGGAAAAACATTCAGAACCTCCTAGCAGTGTTCTGGAATCGCATCTGAGGGACAAACACTCAGAACCCAGCAGCAGTGTTCTGGAATCCTATGTAGTGACAAACAGAACACAGCAGCAGAGTTCTGGAATCCTATGTGAGTGACACACACTCAGAACCCAGCAGCAGTGTTCTGAATCCCATGTGAGCGACAAACACTCAGTAGCAGTTTTCTGGAATCCTATGTGAGTGATGAACACTCAGAACCCTTGTAATGGACACTCAGTCCCTTGTAATGGACAAACATTCAGACCATCATAGCAGTGTTCTGGAATCCTATGTCAGGGAAAAACAGATCTCAGTAGCAGTTTTCTGGAATCCTATGTGAGGGAGAAACACTAAGAACCAAGCAGCAGTTTTCTGGAAACCTATGTGAGTGACAAACACTCAGAACCCAGCAGCAGTGCTCTAGAATCCTTTGTGAGGGACAAACATTGAGACCCTCGAAACAGTGTTCTGGAATCCTATGTGAGGGAGAAACACTCAGAGCTCAGCAACAGTGTTCTGGAATCCCTTATAATGGACAAATATTCAGACCATCGTAGCAGTGTTCTGGAATCCTATGTCAGGGAAAAACAGACTTCAGCAGCAGTTTTCTGAAATCCTATGTGAGGGAGAAACACTAAGAACCAAGCACAAGTTTTCTGGAAACCTATGTGAGGAACAAACACTCAGAACCCAGCAGCAGTGTTCTGGAATCCTATGTGAGGGAGAAACACTAAGAACAAAGCAGCAGTTTTCTGGAAACCTATGTGAGGGACAAACACTTAGAACCCAGCAGTAGTGTTCTGGAATCCTATGTGAGGTACAAACACTCAGAACCCAGCTACAATATTCTGAAATCCTATGTGAGCATCAAAGTCTCAGAACTCAGTCACTGTGTTCTGGAATCCTACCTGAAGGACAAATATTCAGACTCTTGTTGAAGTGTTCTGGAATCCTACGTGAGGGAAAACACTCAGAAATCAGCAGCGGAGCTCTGGAAATGTTTGTGAGGGAAAAACAAGCAGAACCCAGCAGCAGAGTTCTGGAATCCTATGTGAGGGAAAAACAAGCAGAACCCAGCAGCAGTGTTCTGGGATACTATGTGGGTGACAAACATTCTGAAGCCAGCAGCAGTGTTCTGTAATCCTATGTGAGTGACAAACCCTCAGAACCCAGCAGGTGTGTTCTGAAATCCTATGTGAGGGACAAACTTTCAGAACTTCGTAGCAGTGTTCTGGAATCCTATGTGGTGGAGAAACACTCAGAACGCTGGCAGTGTGTTCTGGGATCCTATCTGAGGGAAAAACATTCTGACACTCGTAGAAGTGTTCTGGCATCATATGTGAGGGAAAAATACTCAGAAACCAACATCATTGCTCTGGAAACCTTCATGAGGGACAAACAAACGGAATACAGAAGCTTTGTTCTGAAATCCTTTGTGAGGGAAAACATTCAGACCCTCATAGCAGTGTTCAGGAATCCCAAGTGAGGGACAAACATTCAGAACCCAGCAGCAGTGCTCTGGATTCCTATATGAGGGACTAACACACAGAAACCTGCAGCAGTGTTCTGAAATCCTATGTCAGGGACAATCACTCAGAACCCAGCAACAGTTTTCTGGAGTCCCATGTGAGGGACAAACATTCAGACACTCATAGCTTTGTTCTGGAATCCTATGTGAAGAACAAACCCTCAGAAAACTGTAGCAGTGTTCTGGAATCCTATGTGAATGACAAATATTCAGAACCCTGCAGCAGTATTCTAGATTCCTTTCTGAGATACAAATATTCAGACCCTTGTAGAAGTGTTCTGGACCGTATGTGAGGGAAAAAATCTCAGAAACCAGCAGCAGTGATCTGGAATCCTTTGTGAGGGACAAACAAACACAACCCAGCAGCAGTGCTCAGGAATCCTTTGTGAGGGAAAAATATTCAGACCCTCCTAGCAATATTCTGGAATCCTATGTGAGGGAGAAACACTCAGAACCCAGCAGCAGTATTCTGCAATCCTCTGTGAGCCACAAACATTCAAAAATTCGTAGCACTGTTCTTGAATCCTATATGAGGGACAAATACCCAGAACCAAGCCACTGTGATCTGGAATACTATATGAGGGTCAAAGTTTCAGGCCCTCATAGCCGTGTTCTGGAATCCTATCTGAGGGACAAACACTCAGAACCAAGCAGCAGGGTTCTGGAATCCTATTTGAGGGACAAATACCCAGAACCCAGCAGCAGTGTTCTGGAATTCTATGTGAGGGACAAACCCTCAGATCCTAGCAGTTTTCTGGAATCCTATGTGAGGGACAAACACTCAGAATGCAGCAGCTGTGTTCTGGAATTCTACATGAGGGACAAACCCTCAGAACCTAGTGGCAGTGTTCTGGAACCCTATGTGAGGGACAAACACTCAGAGACAGGCAGCAGTCTTCTGGAATCTTATGTGAGGGATGAACACTCAGAACCCAGCATCAGTGGTCTGGAATCCTCTGTGTGGGAAAAACGCTCATAACCCAGCAGCAGTTTTCTGGTATCCTAAGTGAGGGACAAACACTCAGAAACCTGTAGCAGTGTTCTGGAATCCTATGTGAGGTACAAGCATTCAGAACCTCATAGCACTTTTCTGAAATTCTATGTTAAGGAAAAATATTCAGACCCACATAGCACTGTTCTGGAATCTTATGTGTGTGACAAACACTCAGAACCAAGCAGCAGTGTACTGCAATCCTTTGTGAGAGACAAACTTTCATCCCTCGTAGCAGTGTTCTGGAATCCTATCTGAGGGACAAACACTCAGAACCCAGCAGCAGTGTTCCAGAATCCTTTGTGAGGGGCAAGCATTGAGACCCTCCTAGCAATGTTCTGGAATACTATGTGAGGGACAATCCCTCTGAACACAGCAGCAGTGTTCTGGAATTATATCTGAAGGACAAGCACTCAGAACCTAGCAGCAGTGTTATGGAATCCTATGTGAGGGACAAACCCTCAGAATCCCGCAGCAGTGTTCTGAAATCCTATCTGAGGGCAAAGATTCAGACCCTCGAATCAGTGTTCTGGAAACCTAGGTGAGGGACAAACACACAGAACCCAGCAGCAGTGTTCTGGAATCCTATATGAGGGACATACACTCAGTACCCAGCAGAAGTGATCTGGAATCCTACATGAGGTACAAACCCTCAGAAACCAGCAGAAGTGTTCTGGAATTCTATGTGAAGGACAAACACTCAGAACCCTGCAGCAGTGTTCTGGAATCATATGTGAGAGACAAAATCTAAAAACCCAGCAGCAGTGTTCTTGTATCCTACATGATTGACAAACACAGAGAACCCAGCAGAAGTGTTCTGGAATCCTAAGTGAGAGACAAACACTCACAACCCAGCAGCAGTGTTCTGGAATCCAATGTGAGGGACAAACATTCAGACCCTTGTAGAAGTGTTCTGGAATCTTAAGTGAGGGAAAAACATTCAGAATCCAGGAGCAGTGTTCTGGAATCCTATGTGAGGGACAAATACCAAGAACCCACCAGTAGTGTTTGGGAATTCTTTGTGAGGGACAAACCCTCAGAACCCAGCAGCAGTGTTCTGAAATCCTTTGGGATGGACAAACCTTCAGACACTCAGAGCAGTGTTTTGGTATGCTATGTGAGGGAAAAACGCTCAGAACCCTGCAGCAGTGCTCTGGAATCCTATGTGAGGGACAAGCATTCGGACACTCATAGCATTGATATGGAGTGCTTTCTAAGGGACAAACATTCAGACCTTTGTAGCAGTGTTCTGGAATCCTATGCGAAGGACAGACGCTCAGAACCCAGCAGCAGTGTTCTGGAATACTTTGTGAGGGACAAACACTCAGAACTCAAAAACAGTGTTCTGGAATCCGTTTGAGGGACAAACATTCAGAACCCAGTAACAGTGTTCTGGAATCCCTGGTGAGGAACAACTTTCAGAACCTCTGAGAAGTTTTCTGGAATCCTATGTTTGGGAAATCACTCAGAACCCAGCAGCAGTGTTCTGTAATCCTATGTGAGGGACAAATACTCAGAACAGACAAGCAGTGCTCTGGAATCCTTTGTGAGGGACATTTAGAACCTTGCAGCAGTGTTCTGGAATCCCATGTTGTGGAGAATCCCTCAGAACCAGGCAGCAGAGTTCCACAATTCTTTATGAGAGACAAACAATCAGAACCTAGTAGCAGTATTCTGCAATCTTATGTGAGGGAAAAACGCTCAGAATCCAGCCACAGTGTTCTGGAACTCAATGACAGGGACAAACTCTCAGAACACAGCAGCAGTTTTCTGGAATCCTAAGTGAGGGACAAACACTCAGAATCCAGCAGCAATGTCCTAGAATACAATGTGAGGGACAAATACTCAAAAACAAGCAGCAGTGTTCTGGAATCTTATGTGAGGGACAAACACTCACAACCCAGGAGCATTTTTCTGCAATCTTTTGTGAGAGAAAAACTTTCATACCCTTGTAGAAGTGTTCTGGAGTCCTATGTGAGGGACAAACATTCAGAACCCAGCAGCAGAAGTCTGGAATCCTCTGTGAGGGACAAACACTCAGAACCGAGAAGCAGTGTTCTTGTATCCTAAGTAAGAGTCAAACACTAAGAAATCAGCAGCAGTGCTCTGGAATCCAATGTGAGGGACTAACACTCGGAACCCAGTAGCAGTGTTCTCGAATCCTATGTGAGGGACCAACACTCAGAACACTGCAGCAGTGTTTTGGAATCCTATGTGACAGACAAGCATTCAGAACCTCATAGCACTGTTCTGGAATTCTATGTGAGGGAAAAATATTCAGACCCTCGTAGCAGTGTTCTGGAATACTATGAGCCTGATAAACCCTCAGAACCAAGCATCGGTGTTCTGCAATCCTCTGTGAGAGACAAACTTTCATTCCTTTTAGCAGTGTTCTGGAATCCTATCTGAGGGACACTCAGAACCCAGCAGCAGTGTTCTGGAATCCTTTGTGATGGACAAGAATTCAGACCCTCTTAGCAATGCTCTGGAATCCTGGGTGAGGGAGAAACCCTCTGAACCAAGCAGCAGTGTTCTGGATTTATATGTGAAGGACAAAAACTCAGAACCAAGCAGCAGTGTTACATAATCCTATATGAAGAACAAAAAAACACAGCCCAGTGGCAGTGTTCTGGAATCCTATCTGAGGGCAAAGATTCAGACCCTCAAATCAGTTTTCTGGAAAACTATGTGAGAGACAAAAACTCAGAACCCAGCAGCAGGGTTCTGGATTTCTATATGAGGGACATACACTCAGTAACCACCAGCAGTGTTCTGGAATCCTACGTAAGGGACAAATTCTCAGAGCCCAGCAGCAGTGTTCTGGAATTCTACGTGAGGGACAGTCACTCAGAATGCAACAGCAGTGTTGTGGAAACCTATGTGAGAACAAATATTCAGATCCTCATAGCAGTGTTCTGCAATCTTATGTAAATGACAAATACTCTGAAAACAGTAGCAGTTTTCTGGAATCCTATGTGATGGACAAACACTCTGAACCCAGCAAGAGTGTTCTGGAATCCTTTGTGAGGTACTAACATTCAGACTGTCATAGCACTGTTCGGGAATCCTAGGTGAGAGACAAACACTCAGAAACCAGCTGTAGTGTTCTGGAATCCTATGTAAGGGACAAACACTCAGAACCCAGCACCAGTGTTCTGGAATCCTTTGTGATGGACAAACATTCAGACCCTTGGAGCATTTTTCCAGAATCCTATGTGAGGGACAAAGACTCAGAACCCTGCAGCAGTGTTCTGGAATCCTATGTGATGGACAACATTGAGACCCTCATAGCACTCTTCTGCAATGTTCTGTGACTGACAAACATTCAGAATCTCATAGCAGTGTTCTGGAATTCAGTGAGTTACAACCCTCAGAACCCAGCAGCAGTGTTCTGGAATTCTACGTGTGAGACAAACACTCAGAACCTAGCAGCAGTGTTCTGGAATCCTACTTGAGGGCAAACACTCAGAACCCAGCAACAGTGTTCTGGTTTCCTATGTGAGGGACAAACACTCAGTACCCTGCAGCAGTGTTTTGGAATTCTATGTAAGGGACAAACACTGAAAACCCAGCAGTAGTGTTCTTGTATCCAACATGGTGGACAAACACACAGAATCCAGCAGAAGTGTTCTGGAATCTTATGTGAGTGACAAACACTCACAACCCAGCAGCAGTGTTCTGGAATCCTATATGAGGGAGAAACATTCAGACCCTCATAGCAGTGCTCTGGAATCCTATGTGAGGGACAGACAAACACTCAGAACCCAGCAGCAGTGTTCTGGAAACGTATGTGAGGGGCTAACTCTCAGAACCTAGCAGAAGTGTTCTGGAATCCTATGTGAGGGACAAATACTCAAAAACCAGCAGCAGTGTTCTGGAATCCTATGTGAGGCACAAACATTCAGACTCTCAGAGCAGTGTTCTGTAATCCTATGTGTAGGACAAACACTCAGAACCCAGTAGCAGTTCTCTGGAATCCTATGTGAGGGACAAGCATTCAGACACTGGTAGCAGCGATACGGACAGCTTTCTGAGCAAGAAATATTCAGATCCTCTTAGCAGGGTTCTGGAATCCTATATGAGGAACAAACACTCAGAACCCAGCAGCAGTGTTCTTTAATCCTCTGTGTGGGACTAACACTCAGAACTCAAAAGCTGTGTTCTGGAATCGTTCTGAGGGACAAACATTCAGACCCTCATAGCAGTGTTCCAGAATCACACCTGAGGGACAAACATTCAGAAACCAGCAGCAGTGTTCTGGAATCCTTGGTGAGGAAAATACATTCAGACCCTCTGAGCAGAGTTCTGGAATCCTATGTTTGGGACAACACAGCAGTTTTGTTCTGCAATCCTATGTGAGAGACAAACTTTCAGAACCCACAAGCGGCACTCTGGAATCCTTTGTGAGGGACAAACGTTCAGACCCCTGTAGCAGTGTTCCAGAATCTGAAGGTATGGAGGAACCCTCAGAAACCAACAGCAGAATTCTAGGATTCTATGTGAGAGACAAACCCTGAGAGCACAGCAGCAGTGTTTTGGAACTCAGTGACAGGGACAAGCCCTCAGATCCCAGCAGCAGTCTTCTGGAATCCTATGTGAGGGACAAACACTCACAACCCAGCAAGAGCAAGAGTGTTCCAGAATCCAATGTGAGGGAAAAACACTCAGAACCCAGCAGCAGTGTTCTGGAATCTTATGTGAGGGATAAACCCTCAGAAATCAGCAGCACAGTTCTGCAATCCTTTGTGAGAGACAAACTTTCATCCCTTGTAGCAGTGTTCTGGAAACCAATGTGATGGAAAAGGCTCAGAACACAGCAGCAGTGTTCTGGAATCCTTTGTAAGGGTCAAGCATTCAGACCCTCCTAGCAATGTTCTGGAATCCTAAGTGAGGATCAAACCTTCTGAACTCAGCAGCAGTGTTCTGCAATTAAATGTGAAGGACAAGCACTCAGAACCTAGCAGCAGTGTTATGGAATCCTATGTGAGGGACAAACCCTCAGAGCCCAGCATCAGAGTTCTGGAATCCAAAGTCAGGGAAAATCACTCAAAAACCAGCAGCAGTGTTCTGGAATCCTATGTGAGGGACAAACATTCAGATCCTCATAGCAGTGTTCTGGAATCCTCTGTGAAGGACGAACAATCAGAAAACAGTAGCAGTATTCTGGAATACGATGTGAGGGACAAACACTCTGAACCCAGCAGCTGTGTTCTGGAACCGTTTGTGAGGGAGTAAAATTCAGGAACTCTTAGCAGTGTTCTAGAATCCTAGGTGAGAGACAAACTCTCAGAAACCAGCTGTAGAGTTCTGGAATCCTATGTGAGGGACAAAGACTTAGAACCCAGCAGCAGTGTTCTAGAATCCTTTTTGAGGCACAAACCTTCAGAAACTCATAGCAGTGTCCTCGAATTGTATGTGAGAGACAAACATTCTGAGCTCAGCCACAGTGTTTTGGAATCCCTTGTGAGGGACAAACACTCATAAACCAGAAGCCATGTTCTGGAATCCTATGGGAGTGACAAACACTTAGAACCCAGTTGCAGTGTTCTTGAATCCTATGTGAGGGAGAAACACTCGGAATCCAACAGCAGTGTTCTAGAATCCTTTGTGAGGGACAAACCTTCAGACACTCGAAGCAGTGTTCTGGAATCATTTGTGAGGGACAAACTCGCAGAACACAGCAGCAGGGTTCTGGAATCCTATGTGAGGAGAAACACTCAGGACCCAGCAGCAGTGTTCTGTAATCTCATGTGAGGGACAAACACTCAGAATGAAGCAGCAGTGTTCTGTAATCCTATGTGAGTGACAAACAATCAGAACCCAGTAGCAATGTTCTAAAATCCATTGTTAGGGACAAAATTCAGACACTCGAAGAAGAGTTCTGAAATCCTATGTGAGGGAAAAACACTGAGAACCCAGGAGCAGTGTTCTGGAATCCTTTATGATGGAAAAATATTCAGACCCTCATATCAGTGTGCTGGAATCCTAAGTCAGGGACAAACACTCAGAACCCAGTAGCAGTGCTCTGGAATCCTACGTGAGGGAAAAGCACTCAGAACTCAGCAGCAGTGTTCTGGAATCCTATGTGAGGGACAAACAGTCAGAATCCAGCAGCAGTGTTCTGGAATCAATTTTAACTGATGGACAAACATTCAAAACCCAGAAGAATTGTTCTGGAATCCTTTGTGATGGACAAATATTCAGATTGTCATAGCAGTGTTCTGGAATCCCACGTGAAGGACTAACACTCAGAACCCAGCAGCAGTGTTCTGGAATCCTATGTAAGGGACAAACACTGAGAACCCGGCAGTAGCATTCTGGAATCCTATGTGAGGGACAAAACCCAGAACCCAGCCACTGTGTCCTGGAATCCTATCTGAGGGACAAACATTCAGACACTCAAAGAAGTGTTCTGGAATCCTATGTGAAGGACAAGCACTCAGAAACCAGTAGCGGTGCTCTGGAAACCTTTGTGAGGGACAAACAAAGAGAACCCAGCAGCAGTGTTCTGGAATCCTTTGTGAGGGAAAAACATTCAGACCCTCGTAGCAGTGTTCTGGACTCCTATGTGAGGGAGAAACCATCAGAATCCAGCAGCAGAGTTATTAAATTCCATGTGAGAGACAAACATTCAGAACTCTGCCGCAGTATTCTGGAATCCTATGTGGGGGACAAACACTCAAAACCCAGCCACTGTGATCTGTAATCCTATCTGAAGGGCAAACATTCAGACACTCATAGAAGTTTTCTGGAATCCTATGTGAGGGACAAACACTCAGAAACCAGCAGCAGTGCTCAGGAATCCATTGTGAGGGACAAACATTCAGAACCCAGCAGCAGTGTTTTGGAATCCTATGTGAGGGACAAACATTCAGAACCTCGTAGCAGTATTCTCGAGTCGCATGTGATGGAGAAACACTCAGAACCCAGCAGCAGTGTTCTGGAACCGTTTGTGAGGGAGTAAAATTCAGGAACTCTTAGCAATGTTCTAGAATCCTAGGTGAGAGACAAACTCTCAGAAACCAGCTGTAGAGTTCTGGAATCCTATGTGAGTGACAAACTCTCAGAACCCAGCAGCAGTGTTCTGGAATCCCTTGTGAAGGACAAACATTCAGACCCTCGGAGTCTTGTTCTGGAATCCTATTTGAGGGAAAAACACTGAGAAGCCTGCAGCAGTGTTCTGGAATTCTATGTGAGGGACAAGCCTTCAGACCCTCATAGCACAGTTCTGCAATGCTATGTGAGGGACAAACATTCAGACCCTCGTAGCAGTGTTCTGTAATCCTATGTGTGGTACAAACCCTCAGAACCCAGCAGCAGTGTTCTGGAATTCTATGTGAGGGACAAACCCTCAGAACCTAGCAGCAGTGTTCTGGAATCCCATGTGTGGGACAAACACTCAGAACCCAGCAGCATTGTTCTGGAATCCTAAGTGAGGGACAAAGACTCTGTACCCAGCAGCAGTGTTCTAGAATCCTTTGTGAGGGACAAACATTCAGATCCTTGAAGCACTGTTCTGGAATGTCACGTATGGGAAAAACACTCAGATCGCAGCAGCAGTGTTCTGGAATCCTTTGTGATGGACAAACATTCAGAACCTCGTAGAAGTGTTCTGGAATCCTATGTGAGGGACAATCAATAAGAACCCAGCCACTGTGTTCTGGAATCCTATCTGAAGGACAAACATTCAGACACTCGTAGAAGTGTTCTGGAATCCTATGTGAGGGACAAACAATCAGAAACCGGGAATAGTGCTCTGGAATCCTTTGAGAGGGACAAACACTCAGAACTCAAAAGCAGTGTTCTGGAATCCCTTTGAGGGACAAACATTCAGACCCTCGTAGCAGTGTTACAGAATCAACCATATGTGATGGACAAACATTCATAAATCAGTAGCATTGTTCTGGAATCCTTGGTAAGAAACAAACTTTTCAGAAACAACTAGCAGAGTTCTGGAATCCTGTGTTTGGGACAAACACTCAGAACCCAGCAGCTGTGTTCTGCAATCCTATGTGAGGGACAAACACTCAGAACCCACAAGCGGTTCTCTGGAATCCTTTGTGAGGTACAAATATTCAGACCCCTGTAGCAGTGTTCCAGAATCCTATGTGATGGAGAAACCCTCAGAACCCAGCAGCAGAGTTCTAGAATTCTATGTGAAGGACAAATCCTCAGAACCTAGCAGCAGTGTTTTGCAATCCTATGTGAAGGACAAACCCTCAGTCCCAGCAGCAGTGTTCTGGAACTCAATGACAGGGACAAACCATCAGATCCCAGCAGGAGTTTTCTGAAACCGTATGTAAGGGACAAACACTCAGAACCCAACAGCAGTGTTCTGGAATCCAATGTGAGGGACAAACACTAAGAACCCAGCAGCAGTGTTCGGGAATCCTATGTGAGGGACAACACTCAGGACCAAGCAGAAGTGTTCTGCAATCCTTCGTGAGAGAGAAATTTTGATCCCTATTAGTAGTGTTCTGGAATCCTATGTGAGGGACAAACACTCAGAACCCAGCAGCAGTGTTCTGTAATCCTTTGTGAGGGACAAGCAATCAGAACCCAGTAGCAGTGTTCTGGAATCCTATGTGAGGGACAAACTCTATGAACCCAGCAGCAGTGTTCTGGAATTACATGTGAAGGACAAACACTCAGAACTTAGTAGCACTGTTACAGAATCCTATGTGAGGAACAAACTTTCAGAGCCCAAAAGCATTGTTCTTGTATCCTATCTGAGGGCAAAGATTCAGACCCTTGAATCAGTGTTCTGGAAACCTTTGGGACGGACAAACACTCAGAACCCAGCAGCAGTGTTCTGGAATCCTATTTCAGGGACATACACTCAGTGTCCAACAGCAGGGTTCTGGGATCCTATGTAAGGGACAAACACTCAGAACCCAGCAGGAGTGTTCTGGAATCCTATGTGAGGGACAAAAAATCAGAACCCAGCAGCAGTGTTCTGGAATCCTATGTGAGGGACAAACATTCAGACCCTCGTAGCAGTGTTTTGAAATCCTATGTGAAGGACAAACACTCAGAAAACAGTAGCAGTGCTCTGGAATCCTATATGAGGGACAAAAACTCAGAACCCAGCTGCAGTGTTCTGGAGTCCTTTATGAGGAACAAACCCTCAGAACCCAGCAGCAGTGTTCTGGAATTCAATGTGAGGGACAAACCCTCAGAACCTAGCTGCAGTGTTCTAGAATCAGATGTGAGGGACAAACACTCTGAACCCAGCAGTAATTTTCTGGATTCCCATGTGACGGACAAACATTGAGAACCTTGTAGCACTGTTCTGGAATGCTATGTGAGGGACAAATATTAAGACACTCGTAGCAATGTTCTGGAATTCTATGTGAAGGACAAATGCTCAGAACATAGCAGCAGTGTTCTGGAGTCGTATGTGAGGGACAAACACTCAGAAACCAGCAGCAGTGATCTGGAATCCTTTGTGAGGGACCAAAAAACAGAACCCAAGAGCAGTGTTCTGGAAACTTTTGTGACGGAAAAACATTCAGGCCCTCGTAGCGATGTTCTGGAATCCTATGTGAGGGACAAACACTCAGAACCCAGCAGCAGTGTTCTGGATTCCTGTGTGAGTGACAAACATTCAGAACCTCATAGCTGTGTTCTGAAATCCTATGTGAGGGACAAACACTCAGAACCCAGCCACTGTGTTCTGGAATCCTATCTGAGGGACAAACATTCAAACCCTCGTAGCAGTGTTCTGGAATCCTATGTGAGGGACAAACCCTCAGAACCCAGCAGCAGTGTTCTAGAATCCTACGTGAGGGAAAAGCCGTCAGAAGCCAGCAGCAGTGTTCTAGAAACCTATGTGAGGTACAAAGATACAGAACCTGGCAGCAATGTTCTAGAATCCTTTGTGAGGGACAAACATTCAGAACCTCGTAGCAGTGTTCTGTAATCACATGTGAGGGACAAACACTCTGAAGCTAGCAGCAGTGTTCAGGAATCATATGGGAGGGACAAACACTCAGAACCCTGCAGAAGTGTTCTAGAATCTTTTGTAAGGGACAAACACTCAGAACCCCGCATCAATGTTCAAGAATCCATTGTGAGGGACAAACATTCAGAACTTTGTAGCAGTGTTCTGGAATCCTTTGTGAGGGACAAACCTTCAGACCCTCAAAGAATTGTTCTAGAATCTTATGTGAGGGACAAACACTCAGTTCCCAGCAGCAGTGTTCCGGAATGCTATGTGAGAGACAAACATTCAGAACCCAGTAGCAGTGTTCTAGAATCCTTGTGAGGGGCAAACATTCAAACAGTCGAAGCATTCTTCTGCAATCTTATGTGAGGAACACACACTCGGAACCCAGCAACAGTGTTCTGGAATCCTAGGAGTGGGAACAACACTCAGAACCCAGCAGCAGTGTTCTGGAATCCTAGGTGAGGGAGAAACACTCAGAACCCAGCAGAAGAGTTCTGGAATCCTACATGTAGGACAAACACCCAGAACCCAGCAGAAGTGTTCTGAAATACTACGTGAGGGACAAACACTCAGAAACCAGTAGAAGTGTTCTGGAATCCTTTGGGATGGACAAACATTCAGACCCTCATTGCCGTGTTCTGGAATCCTATGTGAAGGACAAACACTTTGAACCCAGCAGCAGTGTTCTGGAATCCTCTGTGAGGTACAAACCCTCGGAACCCAGCATTAGTGTACTGGAATCCTATGTGAAGGACAAACACTCTGAACCCAGCAGCAGTGTTCTGGAATACTATGTGAGGGACAAACACTCAGAACCTACCCACTGTGTTCTGCAACCCTATCTGAGGGACAAGCATTCAGAAACTCATAGAAGTGTTCTGGAATACTATGTGAGGGACAAAAACTCAGGAACCAGCAGCAGTGCTCTGGAATCCTTTGTGAGAGACAAACAAACAGAACCCAGCAGCACTGTTTTGGAATCCTTTGAGGGAAAAATATTCAGACCCTCGTAACAATGTTATGGAATCCTATGTGAGGGGCAGACACTCAGAAACCTGCAGCAGTGTTCCTGAATCCTATGTGACGGACAAAACTTCAGAGCTAATCAGCAGTGTTATGAAATCCTATGTGAGCGACAAAGATTCAGAACTTCGTGGCAGTGTTCTGGCATCCTATGTAGGGGACAAACACACAGAAGCCAGCCACTGTGTTCTGGAATTCTATCTGAGGGACAAACATTCAGACACTCATAGAAGTGTTCTGCAATCCTGTGTGAGGAACAAACACTCAGAAACCAGGAGCATTGCTCTCATGTCCTTTGTGAGGGACAAACATACAGAACCCAACAGCAGTGTTCTGGAATCCTATGTGAGTGACAAACATTCAGAAACTCTTAACAGTGATCTGGAATCATATGTGAGGGACAAACACTCAGAAACTAGCAGCACTGTCCTGTAATCCTAGGTGAGTTACAAAATCTCAGAACCCAGGAGCAGTGTTTGGAAATCCCATGTGAGGGACAAGCACTCAGAACACAGCCGCAGTTTTATGGAATCCTATGTGAGTGACAAACACTCAGAGTCCTGCAGGAGTGCTCTAGAATCCGATGTGAGAAACAAACATTTAGTCCCTTGAAGCAGTGTTCTCTAATCTTTTGTGATGGACAAACATTCAGAACGTAGTAGCCGTGTTCTGGAATCCTATGTGAGGGACAAACACTCAGAACTCAGCAGCAGTGTTCTGGAATCCTATGTGAGGGACAAACACTCAGAACCCAACAGCAGTGTTGTGGAATCCTATGTAAGGGACAAACCCTCAGGACCCAGCAGCAGTGTTCCAGAATCCAATGTGAGGGACAAACTCTCAGAAGCGAACCACTGTGTTCTGGAATCCTATCTGAGGGACAAACATTCAGACAGCTATAGAAGCATTCTGGAATCCTATGTGAGGAAAAAACACTCAGAAACCAGCAGCAATGCTCTGGAATCCTTTGAGAGGGACAAACAAACAGAACCAAGCAGCAATGTGCTGGAATCCTTTGTGAGGGAATAACATTCAGAACATCGTAGCAGTGTGCTGGAATCCTATGTGAGTGACAAACACACAGAACGCAGCAACAGTGTTCTAGAATCCATTCTGAGGGACAAACATTCAGACACTCGAAGCAGTGTTCTGAAATCCTATGTGAGGGACAAACATTCAGACACTCGAAGCAGTGTTCTACAATCCTATTTGACGGACAAACATTCAGAAAGCAGCAGCAGTGTACTGGAATCCTGTGTGAGGGACAAACACTCAGAATCCAGCAGGAGTGTTATGGAAACCTATGTGAGAGAAAAACACTCAGAACGCAGGAGCAGCGTTCTGGAATCACTTGAGTGACAAACATTAAGACCGTCATAGCTGTGTTCTGGTATCCTATGTGAGGGACAAACACTCAGAACCCAGCAGCAGTGTTCTGGAATCCTATGTGATGGACAAACACTCAGAACCCAGCAGCAGTGTTCTGGAATCCTTTTTGAGGGATAAATATTCACACCGTCCTAGCAGTGTTCTGGAATCCTATGTGAGGGACAAACACTCAGAACCCAGAAGTGTTCTGGAATCCTAAGAGAGCAACAAACATTCAGAACTTAGTAGCAGTGTTCTCGAATTCTATGTGAGGGACAAACACTCAGAATGCAGCAGCAGTGTCCTGGAATGATATGTGAGGGAAAAACACTCAGAACCCTGCAGCAGCATTCTGGAATCGTATGTGAGGGGCAACACTCAGTACCCAGCAGCAGTGTTCTGGAATCGTATGTGAGGGACAAACACTCAGACCCACCAGCATTATTCTGGAATCCCATGTGAAGGACAAACACTCAGAATCCAGCCACTCTGTTCTGGAATCCTGTCTGAGGGACAAACTTTCAGAAACTCGTAGAAGTGTTCTGGAATCACATGTGAGGGACAAACACTCAGAAACCAGCAGCAGTGCTCAGGAATCCCTTGTGAGGGACAAAAATGCAGAACCCAGCAGCAGTGTTTTGGAATCCTACGTGAGGGACAAACACTCAGAGCAATCAGCAGTGTTTTGGAATCCTATGTGAGGGACCAAACCTCAGAACCCAGCGAAAGTTTTCTGGAACCCTTGTGAGTGAGAAACACTCAGAATGCAGCAGCAGTGTTCCGGAATCCTATGTGAAGGACAAACACTCAGAATCAAGCAGCAGTGTTCTAGAATCCTTTGTGAGGGAGAAACATTCGGAACCTTGTAGTGGCGTTCTGGAATCGTATGTGAGGGACAGACAGTCCTATCCCAGCTGCAGTGTTCTGGAATCGTTTGTGTAGGACAACCATTCAGAAACTCGTAGTAGTGTTCTGGAATCCTATTTGAGGGACAAACACTCAATACGCAGCAGCAGTGTTCTGGAATCCCATGTGAAGGACAAACCCTCAAAATCCAGCAGAACTGTTCTGGAAAACTATGTGAGTGACAAACATTCAGAACCCTGCAGCAGTGTTCCAAAACCTTTGTGAGGGACAAACATTCAGACCCTCGAAGTAGTGTTCTGGAATCTTATGTGAGGGACAAACACTCAGAACCCAACCAGTGTGTTCTGGAATCCTATCTGAGGGACAAACATTCAGAAACTCATAGAAGTGTTCTGTATCCTATGTGAGGGACAAACACTCAGAACACAGTAGTGTCTTCCAGAATCCTATGTGTGGGACAAACTCTCAGAACCCAGGAGCAGTGTACTGGAATCCAATGTGAGGGACAACATCCAGAACCCAGCAGCAGTGTTCTGTATCCTTTGTGAGGGACAAACTCTCAGAACCCAGCAGCAGTGTTCTGGAATCCCATGTGAGGGACAAACACTCAGAACCCAGTTGTAGTTTTCTGGAATCCTATGTGAGTGACAAACATTTAGAACTTCGTAGCAGTGCTGTGCAATCCTATGTAGGGGAAAACACTCAGAACCTAGCCACTGTGTTCTGGAATCCTATCTAAGGGGCAAACATTCATACCCTCGAAGCAGTGTTCTACAATCCTATGTGAGGGACAAACACTCAGAACCCAGCAGCAGTGTTCTGGAATCCTTTGTGATGGGCAAACATTCAGACCCTCGTAGCAGTGTTCTGGAATGCTAGGTGAGGGACAAGCACAAAGAACACAGTAGCAGTGTTCTAGAATGCTATGTGAGGGACAAGTACTCAGAACCCAGCTGCAGTGTTCTGGAATCCTATGTGAGGGACAACACTCAAAACCCAGCAGCAGTGTTCTGGAATCCTTTGTGAGTGACAAACTCTCAGAACCCAACAGCAGTGTTCTGGAATCCCATGTGAGAGACAAACACTCAGAATCCAGTAGTAGTTTCCTGGAATCCTGTGTGAATAACAAATGTTCAGAAATTCGTAGCAGTGTTCTGTAATCCTATGTGGGGGAAAACACTTGGAACCTAGCCACTGTGTTTCTGGAATCCTATCTAAGGGACAAACATTCAGACCCTTGAAGCAGTGTTCTACAATCCTATGTGAGGGACAACCACTGAGGATCCAGCAGCAGCGTTCTAGAATCCTTTGTGATAGGCAAACATTCATACACTCATAGAAGTTTTCTGGAATGCAAGGTGAGGAACAAGCACAAAGAACACTGTAGCAGTGTTCTTGAATGCTATGTGAGGGACAAGCACTCAGAACCCAACAGCAGTGTTTGGAGTCCTATGTGTGGGACAACACTGAGAACCCAGCAGCAACGTTCTGGAATCCTAAGTGAGGGACAAACCCTGAGAATCTAGCAGCAGTGTTCTGGAATCCTGTGTGAGGGACAAACAGAACTCAGCAGCAGTGCTCTGGAACCGTATGTGAGGGACAAACACTCAGAACCCAGCCACTGTGTACTGGAATCCTATCTGAGGGAGAAACATTCAGACACTCGAAGAAGTGTTCTGGAATCCTATGTGAGGGACAAACACTCAGAAACCAGCAGCGGTGCTCTGGAAACCTTTTTGAGGGACAAATAAATAAAACCCAGCACCAGTGTTTTGGAATCCTTTGTGAGGGAAAAACATTCAGACCCTCGTAACAGTATTCTGGACTCCTGTGTGAGGGAGAAACCATCAGAACCCAGTAACAGTGTTCTGAAATTCTATGTGAGTGACAAACATTCAGAAATTTCTAGCAGTATTCTTTAATCCTATGTGGGGGACAAACACTCAGAACCCAGCCACTTTGTTCTGTAATCCTATCTGAGGGACAAACATTTAGACACTTGTAGAAGATTTCTGGAATCCTATGTGAGGGACAAACACTCAGAAACCAGCAGCAGTGCTCAGGATTCCTTTGTGAGGGATAAACATTCAGAACCCAGCAGCAGTGTTTTGGAATCCTATGTGAGGGACAAACATTCAGAACCTCGTAGCAGTGTTCTGGAATCGTATGTGACAGACAAACACTCAGAACCCACCAGCAGTGTTCTGGAACCCTGTGTGAGTGACACACTCAGAACCCAGCAGCAGGGTACTGGAATCCCATGTCAGGGAAAACACTCAGAACCCAGCAGTAGTTTTCTAGAATCCTATGTGAATGGCAAACACTCAGAGGCCTGCAGCAATGCTCTAGAATCCTTTGTGAGGGACAAATATTTAGATCCTCGAAGCAGTGTTCTGGAATCCAACGTGAGGGACAAACACTCAGAACCCAGCAGCAGTGTTCTGGGATCTTTTGTGATGGACAAACATTCAGACACTCGTAGCAGTGTTCTGGAATCATGTGGGAGGGACAAACACTCAGATCCCAGCCACTGTGTTCTGGAATCCTATCTGAGAGACAAACATTCAGACACTCCTAGAAGTGGTCTGGACCCTAAGTGAGGGACAAAAACTCACAACACAGTAGAAGTCTTCTGGAATCCTATGTGAGGGGCAAAAACTCAGAACCCAGCAGCAGCGTTCTGGAATCCTATGTGAGGGACAAACTCTCAGAACCTAGCAGCAGTGTTCCCGAATCCCATGTGAGGGACAAACACTCAGAACCCATCAGTAGTTTTCTGGAATCCTATGTGAATGACAAACCGTCAGAAGCCAGCAGCAGTACTCTAGAATCCTCTGTTAGGGAAAAACATTCACACCCTCGTAGCAGTGTTCTGGAATCCTATGTGAGGGACAAACACTCAGGACCTAGCCACTGTGTTCTGGAATTCTATCTGAGAGACAAACATACAGACACTCGTAGAAGTGTTCTGGAATCCTATGTGAGAGACAAACCCTCAGAAACCAGCAGCAGTGCTCTGGAATCCTTTTTGAGGGACAAACATTCAGAACCTCGTAGCAGTGTTCTGGAATCCCATATGAGGGACAAACACTCAGAATCCATCAGAAGTGTTCTGGAATCCCATATGAAGGACAAACACTCAGAACCCAGTAGCAGTGTTCCGGAATCCTTTGTGGTGGGAAAACTTTAACACCCTCATAGCAGTGTTCTTCGATCCTATGTGAGTGACCCACTCAGAAACCAGCAGCTGTGTTTTGGAATCCCATCTCAGGGAAAACATTGAGAAACCAGCAGCAGTTTTCTGGAATCCCATGTGAGGGACAAACACTCAGAACCCAGCAGCACTGTTCTGGAATCCTAAGTGAGTGATAATACTCAGAACCCAGTAGCACTTTCCTAGAATCCTTCGTGAGGGAAAAACATTGAGACCCTTGAAGCAGTGATCTGCAATCCTAAGTGAGGGACAAACACTCAGAACCCAGCAGCAGTGTTCTGGAATCCTTTGTGATGTGCAAACATTAAGACCCTTATAGCAGTGTTCTGGAATCCTAAGTGAGGGACAACACTCAGAACACAGTAGCCATGTTCCGGAATCCTATGTGAGAGACAAACACTCAGATGCCAGCTACTGTGTTCTGGAATCCTATCTGAGGGACGAATATTCAGACACTCGTAGACGTGTTCTGGACCCTATGTGAGGGACAAAAACTCAGAACACAGTAGCAGTCTTGCTGGAGTCTGAGTGTCCCCTACAAAGCTTCTAGAACACTGCAGCTGGATTCTGAGGGTTTGTCACTCACATAGCATTCCAGAACACTGCTGCGGTGTTCTGAGTGTTTGTCACTCACATGGGATTCCAGAACACTGCTGCTGGGTTCTGGGTGTTTGTCACTCACATAGGATTCCAGAACACTGCTGCTGTGTTCTGAGGGTTTGTCCCCCACAGGCGATTCCAGAACACTGCTATGAGGTTGTGAATGTTTGTCCCTTGCATAGAATTCCAAAACAGTGCTGCTTGGTTCTGTATGTTTGCCTCTCATGAACGATTCCTGAGCACTGCTGCTGGATTCTGAGTGTTTGTCCCTCACATAGGATTCCAAAAAAATTATACAAGTGTCTGAATGTTTGTCCCTCAGATAGGATTCCAGAACACAGTGCCTGGGTTCTGAGTGTTTGTCCCCCACATAGGATTCCAGAATACTACTACAAAATTCTGAATGTTTGTTGCTCACACAGAATTTCAGAACACTGCTGCTTGGTTCTGAAGGATTCTCCCTCATATCGGAGTCCAGAACACTGCTACAAGGGTCTAAATGTTTTTCCCTCACAAAGGATTCCAGAACACTGCTGCTAGGTTCTGTTTGTTTGTCCCTCACGAAGGTTTCCAGAGCACGGCTGTTGGTTCCTGAGTGTTTGTCCCTCACATAGGATTCCAGAATACATTGGCTGGGTTCTGAGTGTTTGTCCCTCACAAAGGTTTCCAGAATACTGCTGCTGGGTTCTGAGTGTTTGAACCTCACATATGATTCCAGAAGACTGCTACTGTTTTCTGAGTTTTTGTCCCTCACATAGGTTCCAGAACACTTCTATGAGTATCTGAATGTTTGTACCTCAGATAGGATTCCCAAAAACTGCTATGATTGTCTGAATATATGCCATCACAAAGGATTGCAGAACATTGCTGCAGGGATCCATGTGTTTGTCCCCCACCTAGGATTCCAGAACACTTCTTCGAGGGTCTGAATGTTTGACCCTCAGAAATGATTCCAGAACAGTGCTGCTGGTTTCTGAGTGTTTGTGCCTCACATAGGATTCCAGAACACTGCTACGAGGGTCTGAATGTTTTTCCCTCACATCGGATTCCAGAACACTGCTACGAATTTCTGAACGTTTGTCACTCACATGGATTCCAGGACACTGCTGCTGAGTTCTGAGTATTTGTCCCTCACTGAGGATTCCAGAAAACTGCTACGAGGGTTTGAATGTTTGTGCATCACACAGGATTCCAGAACACTGCTGCTCTGATCGGTGTTTTTGTCCCTCACTTAGGATTCCAAAACACTGCTATGAGGTTCTGAATGTTTGTCCCTCACAAAGGATTCTAGAACCCTGCTGCTGGTTTCTGAGTGTGTGTCACTCACATAGTATTCCAGAACATGACTTCTGGGTTCTGAATGTTTGTCCCTTACATGGGATTCCAGAACACTGTTGCTGGGTTCAGAGTGTTTGTCCCTCACGCACGATTCCAGAACACTGCTGCTGGGTTCTGGGTGTTTGTCCCTCACATAGGATTCCAGAACACTTCTACGAACTTCTGAATCTTTGTGGATCACACAGGATTCCAAAACACTGCAGCTGGGTTCTGAGGGTTTGTCCCTCATATTGGATTCCAGAACACTGCTGCTGGGTTCTGTTTGTCCCTCACAAGGGTTTCCAGAGCACTGCCGCTGGGTTCTGAGTGTTTGCCCTCACATAGAATATCAGAAAACTGCTATGAGGGTTTGAATGTTTTTCCCCAACAATTATTCTGGAACACTGCTGCTGGCTTCTGTTTGTCCCTCACAAAAGATCCCAGAGCACTTCTGCTGGTTTCATAGTGTTTGTCCCTCACATATGATTCCAGAACACTTCCCCAAGGGTCTGAATGTTTGACCCTCAGTTAGGATTCCAGTACACAGTGGCTGGTTTCCGAGGGTTTGTCCCTCAGATAGGATTCCAAGACACTGCTGCTGGGTTCTGTGGTTTTGTCCCTCAGATAGGTGTCCTGAACACTGCTGCTGGGTTCTGAGTGTTCGTCCCTCACATAGGATTCAAGAACAATGCAATGAGGGTCTCAATGTTTTTCTCTCATAGAGGATTTCAGAACACAGCTGCTGGTTTTTGTTTGTCCCTCACATAGTTTTACATAGCACTGCTTCTCTTTCTGAGTGTTTGTCCCTCACATAGGATTCCAGAACACTGCTGCAGCGTTCTGTGTGTTTGTCACTCACATAGGATTCCAGAAAACTGCTGCTGGCTTCTGAGGTTTTGTCTCTCACACTGGATTCCAAAACACTGCTACTGGATGTGAGTGTTTGTCACTCACCTAGGATTCCAGAACACTTCTACAAGTGTCTGAATGTTTGTCCCTCAGATAAGATTCCAGGACACAGTGGCTGGGTTCCAAGGGGTTGTCCCTCAGGTAGGATTCCAGAACACTGCTGCTAGGTTCTGAGTCTGTCCCTCACATGGGATTCCGGAATACAGCTGCTGGGTTCTGAGTGTTTGTCCCTCATATTGGATTCCAGAACAATGCTATGAGGGTCTGAATGTTTTACCCTCATGTCGGATTTCAGAACACTGCTATGAGGGTCTGAACGTTTCACCCTCACATACGATGCCAGAACACTGCTACTAGTGTCTGAATGTTTTACCCTCACATAGGATTCCAGAACACTGCTACGAGGGTCGAATGTTTTTCCCTCACATAGGATCCCAGAACACTGCTAGGAGGGTCTGAGTGTTTTTCCCTCCCAAAGGATTCCTGAACACTGCTGCTGGTTTCTTAGTTTGTCCCTCACATAGGATTCCAGAATACTTCTACAAGGGTCTGTATATTTGTCGCTCAGATAGGATTCCAGTACCCAGTGGCTGGCTTCTGAGTGTTTGTCCCTCACATAGGATTCCAGAACACTGCTGCTGGGTTCTGAGTGTTTGTCCCTCGCTTGGGATTCTGGAAAACTGCTTTGAGGGTCTAAATGTTTGTCCCTCACACAGAATTCCAGAACACTGCAGCTGGGATAGGACTGTTTGTCCCTCACATAGCATTCCAGAAAACAGCTTTGAGGGTCTGAATGTTTGTCCCTCACAAAGGATTCTAGCACATGGCTACTGGGTTCTGAGTGTTTGTCCCTCACATAGGATTCCAGAACACAGCTGCTGGGTTCTGAGTTTTTGTCCCTCACATAGGATTCCAGAACACTGCTGCTGAGTTCTGAGTGTTTGTCCTTCACATAGGATTCCAGAACACTGCTGCTGGGTTCTGAAGGTTTGTACCCCACATAGAATTCTAGAACACTCCTAAGAGGGTCTGAATGTTTTTCCCTCAAAAGGATTCCACTACACTGCTACTGGTTTCTGTTTGTTTGTCCCTCACAAAGGATTCCAGAGCCCTGCTGCTGGTTTCTGAGAGTTTGTCCCTCACATAGGATTCCAGAACACTTCTATGAGTGTCTGAATGTCTGTCCCTCAGATAGGATTCTAGAGCACAGTGGATGGGCTCTGAGTGTTTGTCCCTCACGTAGGAGTCCAGAACACTGCTCTTGGGTTCTGAGTGTTTTTCCCTCACTTAGGATTCCACAACACTACTGCAGGGTTCTGAGTTTTTGTCCCTCACAGAGGATTCCAGAACACTGCTGCTGAGTTCCAAGTGTTTGTCTCTCACATGGGATTCCAAAACACTGCTGCTGTGTTCAGAGTGTTTGTCCCTCACAAATGATTCCAGAACAGTGCTGAGAGGGTCTGAATATTTGTGCCTCACAAAGGATTCTAGAACACTGCTGCTGGGTTCTGAGTGTTTGTCCCCCACAAAGATTCTAGAACACTGCTGCTGGGTTCTGAGGGTTTGTCCTTCACATAGCATTCCAGAACACTGCTGGAGGGTTCTGAGTGTTTGTCCCTCACATAGGATTCCAGAACACTGCTCCTGGGTTCTGAGTGTTTTTCTCTCACATATCATTAAAGAACACTGCTATGAGTACCTGAATGTTTGTCCATCAGATAGGATTCCAGAACACTGCTGCTGGGTTCTGAGTGTTTGTCCCTCACATAGGATTCCAGAACACTGCTTCGAGGGTCTCAATGTTTGTCCCTCACAAAGGATTCTAGAGCACTGCTGCTGGATTCTGTGTATTTGTCACTCACATAGGATTCCAGAACACTGCTGCTGGGCCCTGAGTGTTTTCCCTCACATGGGATTCCAGAACACTGCTGCTGGGTTCTTAGTGTTTGTCATTCACATAGAATTTCAGAACACTGCTTCTGGGTTCTGAGTGTTTGTCACTCACATAGGATTCCAAAACACTGCTGCTGGGTTCTGAGGGTTTGTCCCACACCTACGATTCCAGAACACTGCTAAGAGTTTGTAAATGTTTGTCCTTCACATAGGATTCCAGAACACTGCTGCTGGGTTCTGTATGTTTGTCCCTCACAAAGGATTCCTGAGTACTGCTGTTGGTTTCTGAGTGTTTGTCCCTCACATAGGATTCCAAAAAAATTCTACGAGTGTTGGAATGTTTGTCCCTCAGATCAGAGTCCAGAACACAGTGCCTGTGTTCTGAGTGTTTGGCCCCCACATAGGTTTCTAGAATACTGCTAAAAAGTTCTGAATGTTTGTCGCTCACATAGAATTTCAGAACACTGCTGCTGGGTTCTGAATGGTTCCAGAACACTGCTGCTGGGTTCTGAGTGGTTTTCTTCCCAGCAGTTACAGATAAGGAATAGGGGCTGGGCTATTAATACATCTGCTACAAATCAATTTACCCCTTATGCTCCTTTTGGTGATCAACGATGTATTTAAAAACATTAGATGATCAAGATGGGCTGCAGAAAGGAGGAAACAGAAACAAACAACACACCTCTTGGTTTATTTTTATTTATTTCACCAGTTTCAAGGATAATTTGTTGGGAATTCCTGGCACAATGTAACAAAGACATGTTTTCAATAGTGGTGCTATCCCTAGGGCACAGAAGACCCAGAGAAAGCCCAAGTAGCTGCTGGAACAAAGTCAGACACCATGCCACCTGTCCACACTCCTTGGCTCTGCCATCATGTTGAAGATCAGTTTAAAGGACTGGCTTCCTTCCCCCCAAAATTAAAAGAGCACATATTGCGAAACTGAATGTAGGAGACAGCAGTGGATTATGCTGTTCTCAGGGGTCACCTCAGGTTTGGAAGCATTCTTTCAAATTAACCCATCTCAGGCCATCTTCAGAGAAGAAAGGTGGTACCTAACATTTTTTCTTGTCAGCATTTGGTAGGGGTGTATAATTGACCAAATATGTTCCCACAACCTAGTTTTTTTGTAACTAACTAAATATAGTAGATTTTTAAATTTTATCATAAAAATCTATAGACAATTTTTGATAAAAATAGACTCCACATCTATGTCTTGCTTTTCTTGTTATTATTAATTACATTGCTGTATAAAAGAACAAGACTTCAGAATCAAGAATATCTTTTCTCTTGGCATTGAATTCATACAAGGTTCTCTTCTATAATGCTGTCTCAAAGGACATATTTTTACTCATTAAAAAGGAAGATCGGAATCTAGTTGTATGCACTGCTCCAACATATTAATAATTAAAATTAGGAGGTAAATGTGGTCAAAGCTACAGAAAGACTTGAGATGCCATTTATATTGATTACTGTATAGCACTCTACAAACAGAAAATGTTAAATAATAGTTTATATAAATATTTTGTAGAATTTCAAATATTTTAGTGCCTGAACTTTCTCCTCTTACATAGTTCAGATTATCAATTTGAAGACTTACTCAGCTAGTTAATATGTTTTTAGTCTCGTTTGAGTATTATATAAAAGCAATTTCCGTTAAATGTGTTCCAGTTACATAAAACATTACAAATTAGTGAGTATTTAATTACATTTTCATGTTCCTTTAATGTCTTTAGAAGATTTTCTTATTATTGTCTATCAATATATGTATGCTTTGTCAAAGAAAAATCAAACATATGTATCATTGAAATTGAAAATGTTTAAAAGTACTTATTAATTCTATTGAAAAACCACATCCATAGGAACAATTACAATATAATATTGAGAACATGTAAATATATATCCTATGTCTATTTTATATATAAGCATATATGATTAAAAATATAGCTAATAATTTTTAAACCTAGTATTATAAAGTAAAAATTAGTTAACTTCTGATGATTATTTGTTAATTAAGATATAATTATTTCAATTTGGGTGATTTTAAATAAACAAAAATATTAAATTACATGAAAAAAAGTTCTTTATAAAATGTTTATGATTTTTACATTGGTTTTATCACTTTATTCCAGTATTTTAAGACGACCTGCCTTGTTTAAAACACTGTATTCATCTTAATTAAATTCCATTTGCAAAAAAAATTAACAAATGATTTGCTCTATTATACAGTGCAGTTATAAACTGAGTCAGTATCTCAAGATTTGATCCCCATTATTGTCATCTGTGGCCCTATTTGTTTTATAAATGTATTGTCTTTTTCCATGCCTGTCACATCTCTATTGCTCATTCATTTTTCCCTTTGTCCCTTATAGGGAAAATTGCCTATCTCGAGATTAAGCAAATTTGCATCTTAAAGAAGCACAATAACCTGCTCAATCTTTCTCACACAGAGAAATGTTTGTTAAGTAATTAAAGCGTAGATGTTAATACAAAGAACTTGATTAAATTAGATGCCAAAGTACTCTTGTGATTCAGAATATGAAAGGTATTTAATTTCTTTGAAATCAATAATTGCTGAGTGACATTAATTAATGCCAATATTTCAGAAGTTGTTATAGTTAGTGAAATGTATACAACATGCAAAAAATTCAGAACTCTGAAGGGCAACATTATTCTATAATTAAGATTTAAGAATTAATTCACATTAATTATTGGGGAGAAATAATTATTAAGAATTAATGACTGAGAAAATGTTTTTATTTTTTATTTAGAAAATTATTTTGTCCATGAGCATTACTGCAAGTTTTGCAAGAAACATAAATTTAAAGAAACAATTATGTGCACAAGATGAATTTAATAACATCTTGATATTTTCCATGATCACAGTTTTATTTGGTAAATCTTTAAATGCACATCATCTAAAGATCATAAACGAATCTTGGAAATCTTCTAGGTAAGGGTAAATATTAGGATGCATCCAATTACAGTTACTCACACGTACAATTACATTTACACACACATACATGCACACACACTCACTGATTCACATGTGTATATATATATATACATGAATTTACTAATTGATTTTAACTAATATATATAAGAGCCAGTAGGATTGATATATATTGTTGAACCTGAAAAATATTTATTATATGCATGTTTAAAATACACAAAGAAATAAATAGTAATTAAACTAGGCATTTGAAACTCTACTAAAATATAAGCTGTGAACATTTTGTGATCATTATAAATTATTACACTGAATAAATATTTTTATTTTTATATTAATATGTTTGATACATGTGTACATTTTTTACAATTTATTATTTTATTTTTGTCATAGAGTCATGTCATGCATAATAACATTTCAGTGAAAGATGGATTACATATACAAAGGTGGTCCCATGAGATTATAATATGTATTTTTACATACTTTTCTATGTTTAAGTATGTTTAGATACATAAACTCTTACCACTGTGTTCTTATTGCCTGCAGTATTCAGTACAGTAATGTAGTACACAGATTTGTAGCCTAGGAGAGAGAGGCTATACCGTACAACCTAGACGTGGTAGGCTGTACAATCTAGGTGTTTGTAATATTCTCTCTGATGTTTGCAAAATGATGAAATTGCCTATGGATGCATCTCTTAGAGCATATCCCTATCATTCAGTGATGTGTGACTGTACTAAAATGCTCAGTCTAAGTTTCAGTGCCCTCCATAAAATTGTTGTACTGTGAAATACAAGTCTCTCACCCATGTCCTGAATATGTTTGCAAACTAAGCAGATCATGGGAAGGAGAATGTGCTGGCATCGCTGGGATGATTTTCTCACACTACATTAATAATATCCCCAGACTTCATGAATGTGACCCACTTACATAGTGTTAAAGTAGGCATCTCTTTGCTGGGAAATTTATCAAATGGGAGTATGAAGTGTTTTTTAAAAGATACTTGCTTTTTTGTAGCCAGTAGGCCTACAGTGGCTCATGGCAATGGTTGAGGTAGCTAAGATTTGGGGGAAGGAGGCAAAATGAAATGGCCACTTATATGGCATATGGATCACTTGTTTCTGCTGAGTTAAGTATTCAGCTGGCTATTTCTCCCAATGTTAGTTATTTGGAGAAAAAAATCATGATAGTAATTTCGGGGTAACAAATACAGTATTTAATGAAAGCGAATTTGTTGAGTGTTAGACAAAGTACAAGATGCTTTAGGCTGCAAAGTCAACATGAGACTTCTGGCCCAAATTGTGCAGAGTTTGGGTCCAGCTGTAAAGTTCACAGGAAGAGGCCATATAAGACTATTCTCAATAAATAATTATTGAATAATGAGTAAAGTAATGTCAAGAATATGAAACAGTCAGCTTAAATCCTGCAAAAGAAGAGACAGAAGTATTTTATGTGTGGCCCAGGACAATTCCTCTTCTTCCAATGTGGCCCAGGGAAGCCAAAAGGTTGGACAACCCGATCTAAATGACAAGAATGACAGCAGACATCTCTCCCATGTTCCTAATTGCAATGGAAATGGCTTTATCATTCACTACTCAGTATGACATTTGTTGGTTGAAATATGAATAAATAAAACAATAAATAATAAATTAATCTATATTATACATGTATATATAATATTCATAATTATCTTAAAAGCATTATTATATTACATATTGCTGAAGGACTTATTTTGTTGGAAATTCTTCTGAATTTCATAAAATACACATTTAATTTTATCATATGGTATTTTTCTCTTTAGTAAACGTGAAGAGTTCTGTTGATAATCTTTCTTATGTTGAAATGTCTCTAATTCTCAGAATAAATCCATTTGATCATAGTATAACATTCTTCTAATATTCAGAAGCATTGCATTTGTTAATATTTTATTTAGAATTTTTGTACCTGTGTTCATAAATAAAACTGATCTCTATATAATAGTTTTGCCAATAAAGACTATTCTAACTTTATAAAAAAAAGACTATTCTCACTTCTGACACCAACTGCCAGTTCAGGGATTTCCCCAGAACACCCTCAGTTTCAAGAATTTACTAGAAAGACTCACAGAACTCATTGAATGCTATTGTACTCATGGTTTATAATAGAGAAAGAGTAGAAATTAGGACCAATCAAAGGAAGAGACATATCATATAAGATGGAATCTAGGAGGATTTTGAATGTTAAGTTGCCATTGTTTTCAGGACATATTACCTGTCATTGTTGTACAGCAATAAACATGGAGTACTACCAACCTGGGGAGCTCACCTGATGCTAAAAAGACACTATTTAGAAAATGAAAAGACAAATGAAAGGATGAGATAAGATCACTTTCCACATTAAGGCACTGGAAAAAATAGCAAACTAAACCTAAAGCAAGCAGAAGGAAGAAAATAAAAATTAGACAATTAATAATTTATAATATTAATAATATTTGTTAGTATTGAATAATTGATATTAATTCTTGACTAGCTTTTTTTAAAAAGAGAAATATTCACTTCCCAATTTATTCTGTGGGGCCAGTGTTACCTTGATACACAAATTAGTCCAAATAGCATAGAAAAATAAAACTACTATAAGTATAAAAGCAAAATTTCTTAAAAAATACTAACAAATCCAATCTAGCAACATATAAAAGAATTATATGCTATGACAAAGTGAAATTTACACTAGTAATCCCAGGTTGGTTTCACAGCCCATAATCCATTAAGGTAATATACCTTATCCACAGAATAAGAAACAAGAATTGCATGATCTTCTCGATAGATTCAGAAAAGACATTTAACAAAATCCAAATGCTTTAATGATTAAAAATAAAAATAAAAACTCAATGAACCAGGAATAGAGAACTTTCTACACCAGATACATGGCACCTGTGAAAAGCCAACAGCAAACATTAAACTTAATGGTGAAAGAAAGGATACTTTCCTGCTACGGTCAGAGATAAGAATAAGATATATACTTTTACCTCTTCTAGTCAACATTGTACTAAAGATTTTATGCAGGGTAAATCGGCAAGTAAAGAAATAAGAGTCACCCATATTGAACAGGAAGAAATAAAACTTTATTTGCAAATAACATTCTTACATATAGAAAATTTTAAGGAATCCACTGAACGATAGAACTAGTAAATTATTTCAGCAATATTACAGCATACAAGATAAATATACAAAAATCAATTGCACACATCTACAATGAAAACCCCAAAATGAAATTAAGAAAACACTTCAATTTACAATAGCATCAAAAAAATAATAATTAATTTGGAAAATGTGATACAATATTATATTCTGAAAATTAAAAATTATTGTTTAAAGAAGATTTAAATAATTGGCAAACATCTTACAGTCACGAATTGGAAGATTTAATATTGCAGTACTTTACAATTTGAACTACAGATTTGATGAAATCCCTGCAAGTATCCCAACAGACTTCTGTCTAGAAACTGACAAGCTGATTCTAAAATACACATGGAATGGTAAGGGACTCAAAATAGCCAAAATAACCTTGAAAAAAGAAAACATATTAGGATAATTCACACCCCCGTGCTCCAAACCTTACTGCAAAGCATCAATAATCAAGAAAACACAATAATGATGAAGGAAAAATACATAGATTGGTGGAAGAGAATTGAAAGTCCATATTTAAAACTATATATCTATAGTCAATGGATTCTTACAGTGGTGTCATGTGCAATTCAATGAGGAAGAGACATTCTTTGAACAAACTGGGTCAACAACGTACACGTGGATCACCACTTGCAAAATAATAAATTCGAACCCTTACCCCAAAGCATACAAAAATATTAACTCAAAAGAATTAAAGACATACATGCAAGAGCTAGAATAAAGCATATGGGAAAATCTTCCGGATTTTGGATCTAGCAAAGAAATAGCTGTAACACCAAAAATATGAGAAATAAAATAAAAATTAGATGTTTAAAATTTCTTAAAAATTAGACATTGTTGTTTCAAAGGCCAACCAAGCAAGTCAAAAGGCAGCTCAAAAATTGTGAGAAGATATTTGAAAAACACATATCTATATGTCTGTATATATATGCATCTTGAATATAGAAAAATTGTTTTAACTCAGTAACAAATATCCCAACTCAAAACTGATAAATGATAGGAATAGATATGTTTCCCAAGAAGATACACGAATGGTCAATAATCCCATAAAAAGATACTCAATAGCATCACTCATCAGGCAACTACAAATCAAAACCACAGTATATACTCTATGGCTAGAACTGGCCACTTTGGAAAATAGTTTGATGGCTTCTAAATATATTAAACATAGAATTGTCATATGACCTAGAAATTTATTCCTAGGTATACACTCAGATTATTGGAAAGAGGTGTACAAACACAAATTGTACACAAGTATTTTTAGCAGCAGTATTTAAAATAGCCAAAGGCTGAACACAACTCAAATGTCAATAAAAATATTATCGGATAGGGAACTCATGGACACAGGAAGGGGAACATCACATTCCAGGGACTGTTGTGGGGTGGGAGGTGGGGGGAGGGACAGCATTAGGAGATATACCTAATGCTAAATGACGAGTTAACGGGTGCAGGAAATCAACATGGCACATGGATACAAATGTAACAAACCTGCACATTGTGCACATGTACCCTAAAACCTAAAGTATAATAAAAAAAATATTATCGGACAAACAAAATGTTATATCCATGAAATTGAATGTTATACAGTTATAAAAAGAAATAAAGTACCAGTACATACATGAACCTTGATAGCATTATGCCAACTGAAAGAAGCCAGGCACAAAAGGCCACCTATTGTATGATTCTATTTAGATGAAAATAGAATAGGAAAATCTATAGAGACAGAAAACAGATTTGTAGTTGCTTAGGATTGAGTAGGGGATGAGTGCATAGGAGGTTAACAGCTAAAGAAGGTGGGGTTTTTATTTGAAGTGATGAAAATGCTCTAAAATTCATTGTGATGATGGCTCCACTTATCTGTGCATATACTAAAGGCCATTGACTTGTACACATTAATGTGTGCACTCTACACTATGTAAATTATATCTCAATAAATCCTTTCAAAACTATACAGAAGAGTAAGGGGTTTTGGAATGTTGCAGCTGGGATGCAGTTTGAAATACTGAATAGGTCTCATTGAGAATGGGAGGTTTCAGTAAAGACTTGAGGAAGTTGAATGAGCTGGTCAATGGATATACGGAGGGCTATCTTTCCAAGCCAAGAAATTAACTAGAGTCTTGGTCATAAGACAGCAGTATGTTGGCATGTCCAGAGGACAGTGAGGTGGCCAGGACCACTAATAAGATCAACGGTGAAGATATAAAAGAATTTTGGCCGTTAACATGGAGCAGATCATGATGGGCTTGCTGACCATTGTAAGAATTGTGGCTTTTAGTGTAAATGAAATGGGGAGACAAATCATTATCCCATTATCAATATTTTAATAAATTGGATCCATGAACCAAATCCAATGAGATTAAATCAGTTAGTAGTAATATGCAAATTTGTATTAAAATTACAAGAATTACTTGCACATTTCAGAACAGGAGAGCCATGATTGTTTATCAGCAATAATAAACATTGTTAATTTTAATTGTGATCAGCTAATTGAGGTTAATTGCAATACATCATGCTTTATAATGTGACTTGTAAAGGAAAATATGATTGTAATCTTATACTATATCTATCAATGTTTTTGATTCATAAGACTATAGAGTAAGCCCCTAGTTTTCAAAGCCAACTTATGAGGCAGTGACATCGTATGCAAGTCTGCTGCTTTCTGCCACAATGGTCCTTGGTCAGCAGGCACAAATTGTTTTAAAAACACCACTAGGTCTAAAAAAAGTTCGGATCACAATGAACACAAAAACACCATCCCTTCAGAAATACCTATCAATTACTTCCAATACAGAATGAAAAATTGACAAAGGAAATATGTTGATTGTAAAAACTCCAGTTAGCTTGCATCTACATGAAATAAAAATGCCATTTTTATTACATTAGATCATTGTTTTACATGAGTTTTGGTATAGCACAATGTTGAATCAAGGGCAAAGAGAGACGAATTAATTAAGTCTTAAGATATCAAGAATTTAAAAGAAAAGGAAGGTCATCTTTGAAGGTTAGTGACATAGCATTCATCTTCTGTTGTCACATTTTCCGTCATTCCCTGTATGCCTGATGGACAGCTTTCACTCAAGTTCAGAGAACAGCATGCAAATGTTAGCTACCAATTAATCTTTATGAAATGAGTTTAATTTCTAGACAGACTGAGCTTACGTTTTAGCAGGAAGCAATTTTGGGAAATGTCTATGTTAGAATTTGCCCTTCTTGACAAGGTGAGACATAAATGTCCACTTTATAGACATGAATTAAAATGGGAAGATATTTGGGGGAAACATTTACTTAAACTCTAAATAATAAAGGTACACAAAGGGCAAATTATACTAGATTTCTTTCCCACTTGTTTTCTATGTCTCATGCAATTCACTTTGATTCCCTTCAGTTTCTGTTTAATGTAGAAAGTGGCATTTTCATTATTTTAAGCTTCTAGCACAATGAAAGAATTTCTCTTTTTCATGAACTGGATCATAAATGAAAGGTAGGAAGAGTGTCTTATATCATATTTATTGTTCAACAAAACACTGCTCCACAGCTTAAATTCAGTTTAAAAAAGAGAATTTATTGAACATCTAACACATACATAAAAGGCAGTAAAGACAAATGAAAAGAGGGCAGGATATTGAAGTATACAGACTTTAATGCTGAGTTTTGTATCTTAGTAAGTTACTCCACCTTACAGAGGCTCAATTTCCCCTGATTTAGGAAGGTGATGCTAATGGGTATTGCATAGGTGCAAGTATAAAAATGTTGTATTTAAGAGAATCCCACAAGCTTGGTATAAGGCAGAAAATAAATAGCTGTACAATAAGTAGTTTATTACATTTGAATGCTACCTGCAGACTAGAGGAAGCAAGAAACAGTCACTATGCTTGATTAGCATTATATTCTAATTTGGAATATAAATAGAAAAAAGAAAAATAGAAAGCTATGCATAAACACATGCATTAAAATGAATTTTATGTGGACCCTTTCATGAAAATGTTCCTAAGGTATTTTTTGTTTTATTGTGGTAAAATACACATACCATAAAATTTACTCTGTTAACCATTTTAAGTGTACAGTTCAGTGGTACTAAATATAGTCATAAAATTTTGCAGCCATCCCTACCATCTATCTCCATAACTCGTTTCATCTTGTAAAACTGAAACTCTATACCCATTAAACAATATTTCCCCATTTCTTCCTCCCCCCAGCTTCTGGCAACCATCATTGTACTATCTCTATGATTCTGTCCACTTTAAGTCCCTTATACAAATGGAATTATACTGTATTTGTCCTTCACTGAATAGCTTATTTCACTTGTCATAATATCCTCAAGTTTCATCCAAGTTGCAACATATGTCAGGATATTTCCCTCATGTTTAAGGCTGAATAATATTCCATTGTATGTATATATCATATTTTGCTTATCCATTCATCTGTTGTTGGACACTTCAATTGCTTCCACGTTTTAGCTATTACCAATAATGCTACTGCAAACATGGATGTGCAAATATTTTTTCAAGACTCCGCTTTCAATTATTTTGCTATCCTGAGATGTGGCACTGCTGAATCATATGGCAATACCATTTTGATTTTTTGAGGAACTACCATACTGTTTTCCACAGCAAACATAGCGTTTGGCATTCCCTCCAATACTACAAAAGGAATCGCCACATCCTTTCCTGTGGATTTTATTCACAAGTCCTGTGGCTCTCTCTACATCCCGGCCAACTTGTGTTATTTCCTATTTATATATATGACATCACAGGTGCAAGAAGTAATGAATTAAATTGGAAGGATAAACATGTAGAAAAATAGAGGTAAATACTGACTACATAAAACCATCAGAATAACAATTTTGGATGATCTATCTATTATATACCTATTTATCTAACATCTATCTCTTCCTCCATCTGTAATTAAAATATATTACAGTTAGAGAACGAGAAAAAAGTAGGAATACATGAATTTAAAGTTTTAATTATTCTTAGATTGTCTCACAGCATGATTATATGAAAGAAAATAGGTCAATATCTGTTAACTATAAATGTAACATTCTTAAAGTATTCAAATACATTGAATTATAGCATGAATAATATGTTACAATCCATTCAAGTTTATTGTATTCCAGGAACACAAAAATACAAATTTCATTTGCAATTTAAAAAAAAACAGAAATCGATACATATGATTGATGTATATGCACATTTAATGTATTTTTAAATATACATTTTTTAAAAATAGAAATTTTTCTAGGACAAATACTTAAAATATCACTGAAAATACTGTTATTAGCTAATACCTTCCTAATAACTGTGGTATTACATAAGAAACCAAAATTAAAATTTCAGATAAACTTAGAAACTAAAAATTTTAAAAATATTATTCTGTTCTCCATATGTTCATATTTAGTCATATTATTTCTTGTTTTCATTCTTCTTCAGTGTTGCTCTACTAAAATATAACATACAATTCTAACTTTTGATTTATGTTCTTATTACTCAAAATTGTATACATTTTCTCATGCTCTTAATTTAGTTATGCTAATTTTCTGTACTCTTGGAATTTTCACATTTGTTCATTATCTTTTGAGTTCCCATATTATCAAATAAGCTTTTTTCCCTCTTTCTGATTTGAAGGTTCATCTTCTCATAATTATTTTGTCCACTCAGTTTCTTTTCATTCTCAGTTAAGTGCCTCTCATCTGACTTCTTTTCATTTATAAGATTTCCTTTCATCTTAAGCCAGTCTTTTATTTATATTTTGATTCTGTTTTGTGGAGGACACGCTTCCCTGAATTTTATGGAAGAGGTCAAAAGGTTTGTTCAAGTTTTTACCTGATACATTGGATTAAATTATCTAACGTACACACTCTTAATTTAAGTCTAGGGGCGACTGTCTACTCTTGATTTTGTATAGTATTATTTTTCTTAGCATCCAAGTCCATCTTCATCTATTTGTATATGACCAATAAAAATATATTTGCCCAGAACCTTGCTTTGGCGGAGTTACTTCTTTCTAAGTAGTAGAGGTAGCAGTTGGGACACGAGCTGGGTTCTGGGTCAGTTTAGAGGGCTGGGCTGTATGACTGAATGAATGCAGTTCTTGCTGTCTCGCTCCTCTCCTTAACACATTGAGCCATTGCAGCAGATGAGAATGAATAATCTTGATATGCCATTTAGATGGAACACATGTTCTCTCCAAGCACACCCATACGTTGTACTCACACTCGGCCAGAAGGTATCCTGTCAATGATTTGGAGATGTATCTATCTATCTATATAGATATCTACTTTGGTTTAAGCTCTCTGGTTTCCCGTAAATTATCTCCTTAAAGTGAATATCAAAAGAGAGCTTGGTGGTGGCAGTGTTATAAAATCCTGAAAATGCAGCACCCACACCGAGAGGAATTTGTAGATTCTGGGATTCTAACTCAGATACCAAACTATATAAAAGGGTAATTGGTCATTGAGGGTTTCTAGGTTCTTTATTGAGCATATTTGCTCTTTTCATGACTTTGAAATTATTTTAAAAATCTATCCTTTTACTCAGTGTGCTGCAAGATGATTTGACTTTAATGCATAAGCACTAATTCTCCCCTAAGATTTGTACAATATATTTGCTTTGACAAGCCATAGCCAGCAACTCACTTCACAGCAATTTATAGCATTTCCACGATAAGTTGAATTATTTTTTACTAGACTCTCTTTGCCTTAATAAAAATATGAAGAAGCAATATACTTGTTCTAATTAGTTTCAAAAGTTGGCAGTCTCTCTCCTGGAAAGAATAATAAACCTTTTCAGCAGCCTAATATGCATCTATAGACACACACACACACACAGACACGCAAGCACTATTCATAATATTTAAATCACATTCTGTTTTATGACTTCATTTGTCTAGCACAAAATAAAACGATCTCAGTATATGTCAAGTACCAATTTTTTCGTATGGCCAATTATAGATATTTTATTTTTCAAAGATTAGAGTGTTCTTGAAGCTCTTTATATTTCTTTGTCAATAAACTAAACATTGGCAAATATGTAGGGTTTCCCATATAAGAACATTATTAACATCAAAATAGAAAGCTGGTGGTAGAAATAATGATTGGGAACACAGAATCTCTACTCAAATTTCTAGTTCTGCCATACCATAACTTTGTGATCTCAGGAAATATCTCTCCATGTTGTCATCTCTATGAATAGTTCTGTCATTTTTCAATAAGAGCTTTTTGGTTAATTATGAAGTACTAGTTACTATAACCATTATTTTGAGCTTCATGTAAATCAAGAACACATTGACCCCACTTGCAAAACATTGAAAATGTAGTTAGGGATTGGGGGCATAAAGAAACATTTTAAAATGTGCAAAGACAAAGAGTAAGCAACAAAGTGTCCAATTTTTTAGGGGAAAGTTGCATACGTTAGGAAAAGGCAGGATTAAGTAACAGAGAATTTGAATGATAACTGGCCAATTGGTGTCATTTACAACTGCAAGTAATTCAAATGAAGTTTGCTTTCTTAAAGAGAAAAGGAGTTATTTAGAGTGGGTCAACCTATTGGGGAGGCAATGTAGTTAGAGACAATGCCCAAAACCATGTGAGCAAATGCACTGTAGAGCGCACCCCTGCAATGGTGCCATTGTGAGGCCAAGTCTCTCCTTGTCTTGGTACTGAGCCCTCCATTCTGCCTCCATCATTGCCACTGTAGCTGCCACAAAATGATCCTTCAACCACCACTGCCCAGGAACAAAGAAAGAATTCTGTCCTTCCATGCTCTCAGATCGATTTCCAACATGAGGTGATCCTTCGATGGGCACTATTCAGTTCCCTTATCCATGAAATAGATGCAGTAAAAACAGAGAAATTGCCTGTGTGTTTCCCAATAAGACACATATGGAAGCCTGTTTTCCCACAACAGGAAGGGGTTTGCACGATGGGTGTTCAAAGGAACAATATTCCCTGTAAACCACACTTTGCCCATATGAAGAAAAGCAATAAGGATTATTTAGTAAATAGACAGGGAAACTCATCCAGTGTTGGCTGATGAGAAGCTGGTTAGCAAGGGGTTCTGCCTTCACTTAGGACAAGGTCTGTGCTTCCCACGGGTCCTCTCCACAGCAGGAGGGATGCAAACATCCCTTTCCTCCCCTGCACCTACCCTCAAATGGCCCAGAGTTCTTCCGGTGCTAGAATTTCTCAATTAATGCTGCACAAAATAATAGACAGCCTTGACTGTCACAGTCGGTTCTCAAGAAGCTAGTCTCTGCTCACTACACAAAACAGGAGAGTAAGAACAAGGGTGTTTAACGCTACCCTAGCTCAAACATGTTTCTCTCTGTAGGATGCCAAGAACCTGGAAACCAGTGCATCTGCTGCTTTCCCTTCTCGGATTCTTGCCCAGAAAAAAGATGCAAGGGGTGTTTCTCCAGAAGCCTTGAGCTTCATTACACAATGACCCAGGCTCTACATGCACCTTCTTTATATATTTCTACGTGGAAAAAAATAATTTTATATAATATTAATAATATATATTTTTATATAATAAACATATGTTTATTTTATATATAGATATAGATACACATAGATAAAGATCTCTAGTCAGCCTTTTTTAAGGCTGGGCTGATTGTGGTGCCTCAAAACTATAATCCCAACACTTTTGGAGGCCAGGGTGGCCAGATCTCTTGAGTCCAGGAGTTGGAGATCAGCCAGGGCAACATGGTGAAACCTCATCTTTACAAAAATTAGCTAGTATGGTGTCATGCACCTGCAGTCCCTGCTATTAAGGAGGCTGAGGTGGGAGAATCGCTTGAGCACAGTATGTGAAGGCTTCAGTGAGCTCTGATCACATGACTGCACTCCATCTTGGGTGACAAAGTGAGACCCTCTCTCAAAAAAAATAAAAATAAAAATAAAAAGGCTACCACCATACTCACAGATAAGTGTGTCAGTTATATTTGCAGCTATCTTTCCTATATTCTATTTGGTAAAAAAAAAAAAATTGCAAAGAACTCTTCTCATTCTAGATTTTTGTATTAATTAGACATTTGAAGTTTATAGCAGAAGAGCTGTAATCATGTTTGGTATGTGTACTCTATAGACCAGATAGTGCAAACAGAATCAATGCTTTTTAAAAGTATATAAGGTTATAAGAAATATTTTAAACTACCTATAGTTATATATGTATGTAATTGAACTATCAAATGCAAGTAAGATTATTTCCTTAGTATGTGAAATCCACTCAATTTATTAAAATATTTTCTAATATCTATTACAATAATATTTCTTAATTAGCTAACAGAGGAGTTTTAAGACATTTATTTATATGTAGTTACTAGACTAAAATCGATTCCACTATTTTCAGAAATCATACCCTTAGACAAGTCCTTTTTTAAATCTATGTTTCTGCCTATATTAAAAGACAGATATGTCAATTTTGCCAATCATGCTGTTCCAAACCTCTACATCCTCATTATTTTTCTGTTTGTTCTACCAGTCATTCAGAGACTTACTTATATTCAAATTTCTCTCTAGGTTTAACATTTGTGTATGTCTTCTTGTGGTTTTGTCTATTTTTGCTGTATATAATTTAAGACATTTTATTGACATATATCATACATGCAGAAAAGTACAATGATTAAATATGGACATCTTGATTAATGAAACACATTTATTTGCTTATAACCATGTATGAAAATAGAACATTACTAAAAATAGTGATACTTCTCCTGCCCCTTTCCAAACACTAACCCTCATCCTCAATAGTAACAGATTTTTTTTATCATAGAGTAATTTGGTCTATTTTCAAATTTTTATTAAGTAAATCAGAGTATATACTCTAAGTCTATGTTTATTTCATTGTTGTTATTTTGCTTATAGTATTTATCTGCTAATGGACATGGTAGATTAAAGATGGCTACATACAACATTTTTAAATTAATAGATTTTTTGAGCAGTTTGTGGCTCATGCCTCTAATCCCATCACTTTGTGAGGCTGAGGTGAGTGGATCATGAGGTCAGGAGATCGAGACCATCCTGGCCAACGTGGTAAAACCCCTTCTCTACTAAAATACAAAAAATTTGCTGGTCATGGTGGCATACTCCTGTAATCCCAGCTACTCGGGAGGCTGAGGCAGGGGAATTGCTTGAACCCGGGAGGCAGAGGTTGCGGTGAGCCGAGATCTCGCCACTGCGCTCCAGCCTGGTGATGGAGCAAGACTTCATACCAAAAAAGAAAAACAAAAAAAAAAAGAAAAAACACTTTAGATTTAAAGGAAACTTGACCAGAAAGTACTAAAAATTTCCATATATTCCCACATGGCTTCCTGTTTCTGCTAATACTAACATCTCTCACTAGTATAGTGTATTTATTACAATAGATGACTCACTGAATTATAATTAATTAAAGCCCATAATCTACAATAGAGTTCATTCTTTGTGTTGTACACTCTACAGATTTTGACAAAGGCGTATATAATATCATGTGTCCACCATTACAGTATCATACACAATAGTTTTACTGCCCTAAAACTCTCCCATAATCTACCTGCTCACTCACCCTCCCCCTTAACCTTGATCATTATACTGTCTCCAGAGCTTTGCTTCCTCAAGAATGTCATATAGTTGAAATCATACAGTGTTCTTATGGTTTGATAATTCTTTTTTTTTTTGACAATCTCGCTCTGTCACCCAGGCTGCAGTACAGTGGCGTGATGTCCACTCACTGCAACCACCACCTTCCAGGTTCAAGAAATTCTCCTGCCTCAGCCTCCCAAGTAGCTGGTGTTACAAGCTCCCACCACTACACTCAGCTAATTTTTGTATTTTTAGTAGAGACAGTGTTTCGCCATGTTGGCCAGGCTGGTCTCAAACTCCTCACCTCAGGTGATCTGCCCAACTCGGCCTCCCAGACTGCTGGAATTACAGGCATGAGCCACTGTGCCGGCCTGATCGTTCATTTTTATTGCTAAATAATACTCTATTGTATGGATGCGCTACAGTTTGTTTACTTACCTATTTGGTTATTTCAAATTTTGTATTATAAAGAAAGATGCTGTAAATATTCATGTGCAGGTTGTTTTGTGGACATGTTTTTAAGTCATTTTAGCAAATGCCTTGGAGTATGACTGCAGGATAGTATGGTGAGAAGAGTACGTTTATTTTTATAAGAAACTACCACATTGTCCTCCAAACTGGCTGTACCATTTTGCATTCCCACCAGCAATGAATGAGAGTTCCTGTTATTCTACATCCTCACCAGTCATTTTAATTAATGTGTGATGGTAACTTATTTCTGCTGTAATTTGCAGTTTCCTAACGACATAGGCTGTTGAACATTTTTATATGCATATTTTCCCTCTGTATATCTTATTTGGTGAGGTGTCTGGTCATATGATTTTGCTAATTTTTCAAGTGAGTGGTTTTCCTGACACTGAATTTTAAATATTCTGTGTATATTTTGGATACCAATCCTCTACCAGATATGTGTTTTGTAAATATTTTATTTCATTCTGTGGCTCCTCCTTTTATTTTCTTAACAGTGTCTGTTGTAGAGAAGAAAGTGCATACACTTTGGCACTCCTTTTATGGAAAGATAAGCAGTTTCCTTTCCCTTTGAATTTGCATGGGCTCTGTGGCTTTTTTGATGAATAGAATACAGGAAAGTGAAGCTGGGCTTTTTCACAAGAAGCTTTTGGTCCTAGACATTAAGACAGGCAGCATTCACTTCCAGTCCCTTAAGACACTCTATCTGAGGGTCTTGAATTGTCATATAAGACCTCTGATGATGCTATGATGTGACCACCATGCTACAGAGGTCATGTGTATGTATGCGGATCAACAGTGCCAGCTGATTCAGCCTTCCAGTCATCCCTACAAATGTAACATGGGAATGAAGCCATGTTAACTTTCCCAGAATGAACCTTCTTCCTCCCAGCTGGGTATTTCATAGTGACCACAGCTGGCGTGCATGCCTGGAGCAGAATAATTGCCCAGGTGGTCCCATACTAAATTCCTGACCCACAAAATCTTGAGATAAAGTGGTTGTTGCTTTAGCAAGCTTATCCAACACACCTTGTTTTGTTGTTGTTTTGTTTTGTTTTAGGCTTTTAGCAGCCTGAAGCCATGGTTTTTAGCTTCCGTCTCTAGCGACAAGTGGAAAAGAGGCATGAGGAAGGGGCTTTATTGACCCAACCAGAAACACAAACTGAGAGCCCATGACTGTATTGTTTCCCTTGGACACCCTTGCAAGGCAGTCAGTTTTGTACTGGTTACTTATGCAGTGATGGATAACCAGAGAAATGGATATTGGGGGCATTTCCAGTTAAAAGGGAGCTTGTATACAGTGTGTGTGTGTGTACATCACACGGTCATTTAGTTTGGGTATATTATGCCAAATATTTGTCCCAAGTGGTATTGAGGTATAACGCAGGACTGGACTTGAGAGGTGGGGCTCAGACACTGGACCAGATGGAGGACTAGCTAAAACAGGGTAAGGATAGAAGAAGCTTTCCATCAGACACACCCACCAGTGTGCCATGTCAATTTACTGTTGCCATGGCAACTTCCAAGAGTTACTGCCCCTCTGCATGGCAATGACCCCAAAGTTACTGCCCCTTCCCTAGAAATTTCTGCATAAACTGTCCCTTAGTCTGCATGCAATTGAAAGTGGGTATAAATAACAGCAAAACTGCCCTAAACTGCTACTCTCAGCCTACAGGGTAGCCCGGCTCTGTGAGAGGAGTCAGAGAGCAGTAACACTGCCACTTCAATAAAACTGTTTACCTCTACCTCTGGCTGGCTCTTGAATTCTTACCTAGGCAAAGCCAAGAACCATTACTGGCTAAGCTCCGTTTGGGGGCTCACCTGCCCTGCATCAGTTTTTAACATTTTCCTTGCTACCAGCAGTATAGTTAATATAAAAGATCCAGTTGATTTACATCCTTTCAAGAGTTAGTATATATATATATATACACAAACACACACATATGTATATATATATATGCTTACAGCATGGTGGTCACATTATAACATCATAAGAGGTCATATACATATATATATAAAATATATATATACACCTTTTAAATATTAGCCATTATGTAGTGAACGAGTAGCGATGTCATTTCATGGCGATTTTGTTTTTCATTTCCTTATTTCCGACTGGGTGGAAGACGTTCCATGGGGAATTTGGAAATGTTTCTTATGAAGTACATGTGAACGTCTTCCTATTTATTTTTGATATGAAGTCTTTTGCCTGAAATGGCACACTAGACAATTTGGAAAAAAAATCTGAGATATGGATCTTTTAAAAATATATATTTGAAGACATAATGCTGACATGGCAGTGAAGAATTACAAATCCCAGGTCACAAGGAAAAGACTCACAAAGAGAAGAGGTCAGAATTGAGGACTAAATGTTTCCTGGGATCATTTTCACATGTTTCCTTTGAGATGGCAGACACCCTGAGAAGAGCTTTAAACAAAAGTATAAACAGGGAGAGGGATGGGCAGGGGAGGACCGGATTAAAAGCCCTGCCAAAGAGAAGGAAGCATTGGTAATTATCACAAGCCTTACATTGTACTAATTTGCAAGTCTGTTATGAGGGCAAGCAGCAAATAGCCCACCTTTTGTAGGGGCTAAAAAGTTGGCTTTGAGTCATCTCAATCCTTGATTCGTTGGAGACTAACAATGAACCAAAGCTTTGTGTGTGGTGAAAAGCAAACAGGAGGGAAATCACATCAATCTAAGCCTCAAATTACACCTGAAATTATTCATAATAAATAGATGGCATAAAATTGGAAAATATCCAGGCAAAAGAAGAGAGAACACAATATGACTAGAAATAAAGAAAAGGGATAAACATTGGTTATAAATGGACATAACTTTGCAGGAATAGTAAATTTGTTAAAACTGACTTTAATGACTCTTATTACAGTCAAATATATAAAAGATTGAGAACGTCAGCAAATACATTTTTAAGTATTACATGTGAAAAAGGAAAAGAATTCAATTTTTAGGACTGAAAAATACAATAGTGAAAATTTAGATAATATTTGATCTACTTTGAAGGCATACTAGAAAATGAAGTGTGAAATATAGCAAGTCAGAATAAAGCATTCAGTTTGGTGCACAGAATGACAAAAGAAATGAAAATTTAGAAAGATAACAGTACAGAGATAAAAGTAGAGAAAGTAGGATCAAATTCACACATAATAATATTAACTTTAAAAGTAAATGGGCTAAATGCTCCAATTAAAAGACACAGACTGGCAAATTGGATAAGGAGTCAAGACCCATCAGTGTGCTGTACTCAGGAAACCCATCTCACGTGTAGAGACACACAAAGATTCAAAATAAAGGGATGGAGAAGATCTACCAAGCAAATGGAAAACAAAAAATGACAGGGGTTGCAATCCTAGTCTCTGATAAAATAGACTTTAAACCAACAAAGATCAAAAGAGACAAACAAGGCCATTACATAACGGTAAAGGGATCAATTCAACCAGAAGAACTAACTATCCTAAATACATATGCACCCAATACAGGAGCACCAAGATTCAAAAAGCAAGTCCTGAGTGACCTACAAACAGACTTAGACTTCCACGCAATTACAATGGGAGATTTTAACACCCCACTGTCAACATTAGACAGATCAATGAGACAGAAAGTTAAAAAGGATATCCAGGAATTGAACTCAGCTCTGCACAAAGTGGACCTAATAGACATCTATAGAACTCTCCACCAAAAATCAACAGAATATACATTTTTTTCAGCACCACACCACACCCATTCCAAAATTGACCACATAGTTGGAAGTAAAGCTATCCTCAGCAAACGTAAAAGAACAGAAATTATAAAAAACTGTCGCTCATACCACAGTGCAATCAAACTAGAACTCAGGATTAAGAAACTCACTCAAAACCACTCAACTACACAGAAAATGAACAACCTGCTCCTGAATGGCTACTGGGTACATAATGAAATGAAGGCAGAAATAAAGATGTTCTTTGAAACCAATGAGAACAAAGACACAACATACCAGAATCTCTGGGACACATTCAAAGCAGTGTGTAGAGGGAAATTTATAGCACTAAATGCCCACAAGAGAAAGCAGGAAAGATTCAACATTGACACCCTAACATCACAATTAAAAGAACTAGAAAAGCAAGAGGAAACACACTCAAAATCTAGCAGAAGGCTAGAAATAACTAAAACCAGAGCAGAACTGAAGGAAATAGAGACACAAAAAACCCTTCAAAAAATCAACGAATCCAGGAGCTGGTTTTTTGAGAAGATCAACAAAGCTGATAGACTGCTAGCAAGACTAATAAAGAAGAAAAGAGAGAAGAATCAAACAGATGCAATAAAAAATGATAAAGGGGATATCACCACTGATCCCACAGAAATACAGTCTACCATCAGAGAATACTACAAACACCTCTCTGCAAATAAACTAGAAAATCTAGAAGAAATGGATAAATTCCTTGAAACATAAATTCTCCCAAGACTAAACCAGGAAGAAGTTGAATCTCTGAATAGACCAATAACAGGCTCTGAAAATGTGGCAATAATCAATAGCTTACCAACCAAAAAGAGTCCAGGGCCTGACGGATTCACAGCCGAATTCTACCAGAGGTACAAGGAGGAAATGGTACATTTCCTTCTGAAACTATTTCAATCAATAGAAAAAGAGGGAATCCAACCTAACTCATTTTATGAGGTCAGAATCATCCTGATACCAAAGCCTGGCAGAGATCCAACCAAAAAAGAGAATTTCAGACCAATATCCTAGATGAACATAGATGCAAAAATCCTCAAAAAAATACTGGCAAACCGAATCCAGCAGCACATCAAAAAGCTTATCCACCACGATCAAGCGGGCTTCATCCCTGGGATGCAAGGCTGGTTCAACATATGCAAATCAATAAATGTAATCCAGCAGATAAACAGAACCAAAGACAAAAACCACATGACTATCTCAATAGATGTAGAAAAGGCCTTTGACAAAATTCAACAACGCTTCATGCTAAAAACTCTCAATAAATTAGGTATTGATGGGATGTATCTGAAAATAATAAGAGCTATCTATGACAAACCCACAGCCAATATCATACTGAATGGGCAAAAACTGGAAGCATTCCCTTTGAAAACTGGCACAAGACAGGGATGACCTCTCTCACCACTCCTATTCAACATAGTGTTGGAAGTTCTGGCCAGGGCAATCAGGCAGGAGAAGGAAATAAAGGGTATTCAATTAGGAAAAGAGGAAGTCAAATTGTCCCTGTTTGCAGATGACATGATTGCATATCTAGAATACCCCATTGTCTCAGCACCAAATCTCCTTAAGCTGATTAGCAACTTCAGCAAAGTCTCAGGATACAAAATCAATGTACAAAAATCACAAGCATTCTTGTACACCAATCACAGACAAACAGAGTTCCAAATCATGAGTGAACTCCCATCCGCAATTGCTCAAAGAGAATAAAATACCTAGGAATCCAACTTACAAGGGACGTGAAGGAACTCTTCAAGGAGAGCTACAAACCAATGCTCAATGAAATAAAAGAGGATACAAACAAATGGAAGAACATTCCATGCTTATGGATTGGAAGAATCAATATCATGAAAATGGCCATACTGCCCAAGGTAATTTATAGATTCAATGCCATCCCCATCAAGCTACAAATGACTTTCTTCACAGAATTGGAAAAAACTACTTTCAAGTTCATATGGAACCAAAAAAGAGCCCTCATCGCCAAGTCAATCCTAAGCCAAAAGAACAAAGCTGGAGGCATCACGCTGCCTGACTTCAAACTATACTACAAGTCTACAGTAACCAAAACAGCATGGTACTGGTACCACAACAGAGACATAGATCAATAGAACAGAACAGAGCCCTCCGAAATAATGCTGCATAACTACAACTATCTGATCTTTGAGAAACCTGACAAAAACAAGAAATGGGGAAAGGATTTCATATTTAATAAATGGTGCTGGGAAAACTGGGTAGCCATATGTAGAAAGCTGAAACTGGATGCCTTCCTTACACCTTATAGAAAAATTAATTCAAGATGGATTCAAGACTTACATGTTAGACCTAAACCATAAAAACTCTAGAAGAAAACCTAGGCAATACCACTCAGGACATAGGCATGGGCAAGGGCTTCTTGTCTAAAACACCAAAAGCAATGGCAACAAAAGCCAAAATTGACAAATGGGATCTAATTAAACTAAAGAGCTTCTGCACAGCAAAAGAAACTACCATCAGAGTGAACAGGCAACCTAGAAAATGGGAGAAAATTTTCCAAACCTACTCATCTGACAAAGGGCTAATATCCAGAATCTACCATGAACACAAACAACTTTACAAGAAAAAAACAAACAACCCCATCAAAAAGTGGGCGAAGGACATGAACAGACACTTCTCAAAAGAAGACATTTATGCATCCAAAAAACATATGAAAAAATGCTCATCATCACTGGCCATCAGAGAAATGCAAATCAAATCCACAATGAGATACCATCTCACACCAGTTAGAATGGCAATCATTAAAAAGTCAGGAAACAATAGGTCCTGGAGAGGATGTGGAGAAATGGGAACACTTTTACACTGTTCGTGGGATTGTAATCTAGATCAACCATTGTGGAAGTCAGTGTGGCAATTCCTCAGGAATCTAGAACTAGAAATACCATTTGATCCAGCCATCCCATTACTGGGTATATACCCAAAGGACTATAAATCATGCTGCTATAAAGACACATGCACACGTATGTTTATTGTGGCACTATTCACAATAGCAAAGACTTGGAACCAACCCAAATGTCCAACAATGATTGACTGGATTAAGAAAATGTGGCACATATACACCATGGAATACTATGCAGCCATAAAAATGATGAGTTCATATCCTTTGTAGGGACATAGATGAAACTGGAAATCGTCATTCTCAGTAAACTATCGCAAGGACAAAAAACCAAACACTGCATATTCTCACTCATAAGTGGGAATTGAACAATGAGAACACACGGACACAGGAAAGGGAACATCACACTCCAGGGACTGTTGTGGGGTTGGCAGAGGGGGGGAGGGATAGCATTAGGAGATATACCTAATGCTAAATGATGAGTTAATGGGTGAGGCACACCAACATGGCACATGAATACTTACGTTACAAACCTGCCCATTGTGCACATTTATCCTAAAACTTAAAATATAATAATAAAATAAAATAAAATAAAATAAAATAAAATATGGTGGACATATCCATCAAAAGCAAAGATACAATAAAGAATTTCTCCCAAGCAGACACACAGGAGAGGAAATACTAAAGATTATTCTTCAAGTAGAAGAGCCATGATCCGTGATGAAAATTTGCAGTTAGAAGAAAAATTTTTTTAAATGAAAGAAATAAACATGGAGAGAAATTATTTGGATATCGACTGTATAACAGAATGCTATCTCATAAAGTTTAAAATGTATCTTCCACACAACAGCAGAAGCATATAAGTTGTTAGTTTGATAAACTAATTTTAAAATATTATCAACTTTTTTTTGCAAATAGACAAATGTACCAATTATATTAGACCCTGAAGTCAAGAATGCACGTTGCAATAAACCAGTTAAAACATAATCAGACCAGATTTATTTAAATAGGCTCTCTTATAGTTTTTATAATTTATATTTTTATTTCACATATGTTGAAACTAAATAGTGGAAAAGCATGCAGTGCTAATATTAACCAAAATATAGCTTTAGTTGTACTTATATTCACATTTAAAAAGTTTGACACAGTTAAGTCTCGGTGATTTTTTTACACAACAGAGGCAAGCCATGCAGTTATAACTAGTATTATATTATGCTCTTGGCCTGATTACAGAAGGGAAAGGGGCGATCATACCAGGCAATGGCAGAATGAAGCAACAAAGAGTAGAGTTACAGAACATGATGCTGTAACTGGGACTGGAGTTACTCTTTTAGAGTTAAAGAATAGTAAACTGGACAAAATATATCAAACATTTTTTTGAAGTACTGAACATCAGGCAGCACAGGACTGTGCTCTACAAGAGAAGAGAAGAAGCCAGAATGAGTCCTGCTTTATTCCCAGGTTCTCCATGACAGCAGTAGAGAGGATTCCCAGAGAGAGCAGACATTGTCATTGCATTGAGGAACCAGATAAAAATCAAAAAATGTTAAGCAGCTGGAATGTGTAGTAGAAGAGAACGTTTACAGAAAAAGGAACCAAGAATCAGCATAAGGTTTCTGCCAAGTCCCTAAGCCAAATGTACATAGGATGAAATTCTAAGGAGTTCAGCAAAGGACTCTACCAGGGAGTTGGAAGAAGAATACTTCCCTGGCATCACATGACAAGAAGACATGTTAGCTCTGACCAGCCAGAGAAGGGAATCCCATCTGTACATCCAGGATATTCAGTAAAGACCACTGGAGGTTCATGCCCTAGTGACAGTGCTCATTTAGCTCCAAATTACAGATGGCTCTAGACTAACTCAACAAAGTTTGAAAAGAAAATTTAAAACAACAACAGAAAAAAATACTCATCCTGAAGTTACTGAACTGCCTACCGCAACATTTTTCAAAGGTAGCCAATAAAATCTAGATATTCAATAGCATAACATCAAAATACGCCCAAAAAAAACTCTGACATGCAAAGAAGCTGGAAGATATATATTATGAAGATATATATTTACAGGATAAAAATAAGTCAAATATAAATGACAGAGAAGAAGGAATTTTCAAGGTCCTTAAAGTAAATATATTTTATAAATACATATAGATAAATACATATGTATATCAAATTACTTAAATGAAAATTGAACATAGCAGAAAAATAGAAGTTATAAAATGAAAAATGTGACATGTATAGATGAAAAAATAAATATTTGAAATAAAAATTCCATGAGATAGAATAAGTAATGGATTTTACCCTAATATCAGAAAATTTATAGAAAAAATAGAAGTTTACAAACTAAAGGACAAAGGGTAAACTAAAATAAGAAAGCCAGAAACTCACTGATACTTGAGACAATATGCAGCAGTGTAACATACATGTAATTAATATATCAAAAAGGATGGGTGGGGGAATTATTGTTGAATATAGAATGGTACACTCATTCCCGAGGGCACCGAGGAGGGATGATAGCTTGAGATTCCTAAGGGAGGGTATTATCCATTCATGAAGGTCCATCCCCATGACCCAAAACCTCCCAGTAAGCCCCACCTGCAACATTGGTGATCAAATTTTAACATGAGATTTGGAAGGGGCAAGCATTCAAACCATAGCAAGAGTTAAATTTCCTTTTAAAAAAATCGCTGATATGATTCAATTTTGCCATAGATAAAAACTAGTATTTCAGCCTACCATTGAGTGTACTTATAGCTAACCAAAAGGGCACTCTGTCTCAGGAATACAGATTTGCCTAGAGGTATCCTACTGCAGTCAAAGAAAGAGCAATGAGGGATAGAAAATGTTAGTGATGGAGACACCAATGCTACATTTTACAACAAACAATGTAAAAACTTTACGGATTGCTTCTGCTAACTTACTACAGTTTACATTCCTTCATGTGGGAGAATTGTTGAGTTTTTTCTTAAGATAGAAAAGCAATTCAGATAATCTGAAATCTCCACAAGAAGGATAAGAAGCACAGCAGAAACTATTCTAGGCAGGAAGTCAATCCTTTCAACTGTCTGTGCTCCATAGACACAATTGTCTGCACTGGGAGTCATATGAGGTACAGACAACAGCCAGAACTCTAATCCTCTCATTTGTGATTTCAGAAGAAATTACCCATCAACTGAGTAATTCATTGAGTAAAGTAAACTTTGAGCACTGAAGGAGGTTAGATGGATAACTATTTGTATCACCATATTCATGAAGCTGGAATATTTTCCATTACTGGTATCACATCTGAATGGAAGATGTTAAAAGGTCTCTCATCTTGTAAGATGGATATGAAAGAAAATTTACTGAGAAATAAAATTATTAATACACCTGCGAGGTGGATGGAAGAGAAAAAAAGAATAATCAGATTCAGTTCTTCTCTTTGATAAGACAACTCACTAAAAACATAAAGAGAAAAATACAAGTTTAAAATAATTAACCAGAAGAAGACGACTCTAGATTTTTTATTTTTATTTTTTTATTTTATTTTTTGTTTTTATTATACTTTAGGTTTTAGGGTACATGTGCACAATGTGCAGGTTTGTTACATATGTATCCATGTGCCATGTTGATTTCCTGCACCCATTAACTCGTCATTTAGCATTAGGTATATCTCCGAATGCTGTCCCTCCCCCCTCCCCCCACCCCACAACAGTCCCTGGAATGTGATGTTCCCCTTCCTGTGTCCATGAGTTCTCATTGTTCAATTCCCACCTATGAGGGAGAACATGCGGTGTTTGGTTTTTTGTCCTTGCGATAGTTTACTGAGAATGATGTTTTCCAGTTTCATCCATGTCCCTACAAAGGACACGAACTCATCATTTTTTATGGCTGCATAGTATTCCATGGTGTATATGTGCCACATTTTCTTAATCCAGTCTATCGTTGTTGGACATTTGGGTTGGTTCCAACTCTTTGCTATTGTGAATAGTGCCGCAATAAACATACGTGTGCATGTGTCTTTATAGCAGCATGATTTATAGTCCTTTGGGTATATACCCAGTAATGGGATGGCTGGGTCAAATGGTATTTCTAGTTCTAGATCCCTGAGAAATCGCCACACTGACTTCCACAATGGTTGAACTAGTTTACAGCCCCACCAACAGTGTAAAAGTGTTCCTATTTCTCCACATCCTCTCCAGCACCTGTTGTTTCCTGTTTTTTTAATGATGGCCATTCTAATTGGTGTGAGATGGTATCTCACTGTGGTTTTGATTTGCATTTCTCTGATGGCCAGTGATGATGAGCATTTCTTCATGTGTTTTTTGGCTGCATAAATGTCTTCTTTTGAGAAGTGTCTGTTCATATCCTTTGCCCACCTTTTGATGGGGTTGTTTGTTTTTTTCTTGTAAATTTGTTTGAGTTCATTGTAGATTCTGGATATTAGCCCTTTGTCAGATGAGTAGGTTGCAAAAATTTTCTCCTGTTCTGTAGGTAGTACCTGTTCACTCTGATGGTAGTTTCTTTTGCTGTGCAGAAGCTCTTTAGTTTAATTAGATCCCATTTGTCAATTTTGGCTTTTGTTGCCATTGCTTTTGGTGTTTTAGACATGAAGTCCTTGCCCACGCCTATGTCCTGAATGGTATTGTCTAGGTTTTCTTGTAGGATTTTAATGGTTTTAGGTCTAACATTTAAGTCTTTAATCCATTTTGAATTAATTTTTGTATAAGGTGTAAGGAAGGGATCCAGTTTCAGCTTTCTACATATGGCTAGCCAGTTTTCCCAGCACCATTTATTAAATAGGGAATCCTTTCCCCATTTCTTGTTTTTGTCAGGTTTGTCAAAGATCAGATAGTTGTAGATATGCGGCATCATTTCTGAGGGCTCTGTTCTGTTCCATTGATCTATATCTCTGTTGTGGTACCAGTACCATGCTCTTTTGGTTACTGTAGCCTTGTAGTATACTTTGAAGTCAGGTAGCGTGATGCCTCCAGCTTTGTTCTTTTGGCTTAGGATTGAATTGGCAATGCGGGCTCTTTTTTGGTTCCATATGAACTTGAAAGTAGTTTTTTCCAATTCTGTGAAGAAAGTCATTGGTAGCTTGATGGGGATGGCATTGAATCTATAAATTACTTTGGGCAGTATGGCCATTTTCACGATATTGATTCTTCCAACCCATGAGCATGGAATGTTCTTCCATTTGTTTGTATCCTCTTTTATTTCATTGAGCAGTGGTTTGTAGTTCTCCTTGAAGAGTTCCTTCACATCCCTTGTAAGTTGGATTCCTAGGTATTTTATTCTCTTTGAAGCAATTGTGAATGGGAGTTCACTCATGATTTGGCTCTCTGTTTGTCTGTGATTGGTGTACAAGAATGCTTGTGATTTTTGTACATTTTGTATCCTGAGACTTTGCTGAAGTTGCTAATCAGCTTAAGGAAATTTTGGGCTGAGACAATGGGATTTTCTAGATATACAATCATGTCATCTGCAAACAGGGACAGTTTGACTTCCTCTTTTCCTAATTGAATACCCTTTATTTCCTTCTCCTGCCTGATTGCTCTGGCCAGAACTTCCAGCACTATGTTGAATAGGAGCGGTGAGAGAGGGCATCCCTGTCTTGTGCCAGTTTTCAGAGGGAATGCTTCCAGTTTTTGCCCATTCAGTATGATATTGGCTGTGGGTTTGTCGTATATAGCTCTTATTATTTTGAGATACATCACATCAATACCTAATTTATTGAGAGTTTTTAGCATGAAAGGTTGTTGAATTTTATCAAAGGCCTTTTCTGCGTCTATTGAGATAATCATGTGGTTTTTGTCTTTGGTTCTGTTTATATGCTGGATTACATTTATTGCTTTGCGTATGTTGAACCAGCCTTGCATCCCAGGGATGAAGCCCACTTGATCATGCTGTATAAGCTTTTTGATGTGCTGCTGGATTCGGTTTGCCAGTATTTTATTGAGGATTTTTGCATCAATCTTCGTCAAGGATATTGGTCTAAAATTCTCTTTTTTGATTGTGTCTCTGCCTGGCTTTGGTATCAGGACGATGCTGGCTTCATAAAATGTGTTAGGGAGGATTCCCTCTTTTTCTATCGATTGGAATAGTTTCAGAAGGAATGGCACCAGTTCCTCCTTGTACCTCTGGTAGAATTCAGCTGTGAATCCCTCAGGTCCTGGACTCTTTTTGGTTGGTAAGCTATTGATTATTGCCACAATTTCAGAACCCGTTTTTGGTCTATTCGGAGATTCGACTTCTTCCTGATTTAGTCTTGGGAGGGTGTATTTGTGGAGGAATTTATCCATCTCTTCTAGATTTTCTAGTTTATTTGCATAGAGGTGTTTGTAGTATTCTCTGATGGTAGATTGTATTTCTGTGGGATCGGTGGTGATATCCCCTTTTTCATTTTTTATTGCATCTATTTGATTCTTCTATCTTTTCTTCTTTATTAGTCTTGCTAGCAGTCTATCAGCTTTGTTGATCTTCTCAAAAAACCAGCTCCTGGATTCATTAATTTTTTGAAGGGTTTTTTGTGTCTCTATTTCCTTCAGTTCTCCTCTGATTTTAGTTATTTCTAGCCTTCTGCTAGCTTTTGAATGTGTTTGCTCTTGCTTTTCTAGTTCTTTTAATTGTGATGTTAGGGTGTCAATTTTGGATCTTTCCTGCTTTCTCTTGTGGGCATTTAGTGCTATAAATTTCCATCTACACACTGCTTTGAATGTGTCCCAGAGATTCTGGTATGTTGTGTCTTTGTTCTCGTTGGTTTCAAAGAACATCTTTATTTCTGCCTTCATTTCATTATGTACCCAATAGTCATTCAGGATCAGGTTGTTCAGTTTCCATGTAGTTGAGCGGTTTTGAGTGAGTTTTTTAATCCTGAGTTCTAGTTTGATTGCGCTGTGGTCTGAGAGACAGTTTGTTATAATTTCTGTTCTTTTACATTTGCTGAGGAGAGCTTTACTTCCAACTATGTGGTCAATTTTGGAATAGGTGTGGTGTGGTGCTGAAAAAAATGTATATTCTGTTGATTTGGGGTGGAGAGTTCTGTAGATGTCTATTAGGTCCACTTTGTTTAGAGCTGAGTTCAATTCCTGGATATCCTTGTTAATTTTCTGTCTCGATGATCTGTCTAATGGTGACAGTGGGGTGTTAAAATCTCCCATTATTATTGTGTGGGAGCTTAAGTACCTTTGTAGGTCACTCTGGACTTGCTTTATGAATCTGGGTGCTCCTGTGTTGGGTGCATATTTATTTAGGATAGTTAGCTCTTCTTGTTGAATTGATCCCTTTACCATTATGTAATGGCCTTCTTTGTCTCTTTTGATCTTTGTTGGTTTAAAGTCTATTTTATCAGAGACTAGGATTGCAACCCCTGCCTTTTTTTGTTTTCCATTTGCTTGATAGATCTTCCTCCATCCCTTTATTTTGAGTCTATGTGTGTCTCTGCACGTGAGATGGGTTTCCTGAATACAGCACACTGATGGGTCCTGACTCCTTATCCAGTTTGCCAGTCTGTGTCTTTTCATTGGAGGATTTAGCCCATTTACATTTAACGTTAATATTGTTATGTGTGAATCTGATCCTGTCATTATGATGTTAGTTGGTTATTTTGCTCATTAGTTGATGCAGTTTCCTCCTAGCCTCGATTGTCTTTACAATTTGGCATGTTTTTGCAGTGGCTGGTACCGGTTGTTCCTTTCCATGTTTAGTGCTTCCTTCAGGAGCTCTTTTAGGGCAGGCCTGGTGGTGACAAAATCACTCAGCGTTTGCTTGTCTGTAAAGTGTTTTATTTCTCCTTCACTTATGAAGCTTAGTTTGGCTGGATATGAAATTCTGGGTTGAAAACTCTTTTCTTTAAGAATGTTGAATATCGGCCCCCACTCTCTTCTGGCTTGTAGAGTTTCTGCCGAGAGATCAGCTGTTAGTCTGATGGGCTTCCCTTTGTGGTTAACCCGACCTTTCTCTCTGGCTGCCCTTAACATTTTTTCCTTCATTTCAACTTTGGTGAATCTGATAGTTATGTGTCTTGGAGTTGCTCTTCTCGAGGAGTATCTTTGTGGCGTTCTCTGTATTTCCTGAATCTGAATGTTGGCCTGCCTTGCTAGATTGGGGAAGTTCTCCTGGATTATATCTTGCAGAGTGTTTTCCAACTTGGTTTCATTCTCCCCGTCATTTTCAGGTACACCAATCAGACGTAGGTTTGGTCGTTTCACACAGTCCCATATTTCTTGGAGGCTTTGTTCATTTCTTTTTATTATTTCTTCTCTAGACTTCCCTTCTCGCTTCATTTCATTCATTTCATCTTCCATCAGCGATACCCTTTCTTCCAGTTGATCGCATCTGCTACTGAGGCTTCTGCAATCTTCACGTAGTTCTCGAAACTTGGCTTTCAGCTCCATCATCTCCTTTAAGCCCTTCTCTCCATTGGTTATTCTAGTTATCCATTCTCCTAATTTTTTTTCAAAGTTTTTAACTTCTTTGCTATTGTTTTGAATTTCCTCCCGTAGCTCAGTGTAGTTTGATCGTCTGACGCCTTCTTCTCTCAATTCGTCAATGTCATCCTCCACCCAGCTTTGTTCCATTGCTGTTGAGGAACTGCGTTCCTTTGGAGGAGGAGAGGTGCTCTGCCTTTTAGAGTTTCCAGTTTTTCTGTTCTGTTTTTTCCCTATCTTTGCGGTTTTATCTACTTTTGGTCTTTGATGATGGTGATGTACAGATGGGTTTTTGGTGTGGGTGTCCTTTCTGATTGTTAGTTTTCCTTCTACCAGACAGGACCCTCAGCTGCAGGTCTGTTGGAGTTTACTAGAGGTCCACTCCAGACCTTGTTTGGCTGGGTGTCAGCAGCGGTGGCTGCAGAACAGCGGATTTTCGTGAGACCACAAATTCAGCTGTCTGATAGTTCCTCTGGAAGTTTTGTCTCAGAGGAGTACCCGGCCGAGTGAGGTGTCAGTCTGTCCCTACTGGGGGGCTGCCTCCCAGTTAGGCTGCTCAGGGGTGAGGGACCCACTTTAGGAGGCAGTCTGTCCGTTCCCAGATCTGCAGCTGCGTGCTGGGAGAACCACTACTGTCTTCAAAGCTGTCAGTCCAGCAGGGACATTTAAGTCTCTGGAATTTCCTGCTGGCTTTTTCTTTGTCTGTGCCCTGCCCCCAGAGGTGGAGCCTACAGAGGCAGACAGGCCTTCTTGAGCTGTGGTGGGCTCCACCCAGTTGGAGCTTCCTGGCTGCTTTGTTTACCTAAGCAAGCCCAGGCAATGGCGGGCGCCCCTCCCCCAGCCTCACTGCGGCCTTGCAGCTTGATCTCAGACTGCTGTGCTAGCAATTAGCGATACTCTGTGGGCATAGGACCCTCCGAGCCAGATGGGGGACACAGTCTGCTAGTGTGCCGCTTTCCAGGCCCGTTGGGAAAGCGCAGTATGAGGGTGGGACTGACCCGATTATCCAGGTGCCGTCTGTTACCCCTTTCTTTGACTAGGACAGGGAACTCCCTGACCCCTTGCACTTCCCGAGTGAGGCAGTGCCTCGCCCTGCTTCGGCTCGCGCAGGGTGTGCTTCACCGACTGTCCTGCACCCACTGTTTGGCACTCCCTAGTGAGATGAAACCGGTACCTCAAGCAGAAATGCAGAAATCACCAGTCTTCTGTGTCGCTCGGGCTGGGAGCTGGAGACCGGAGCTGTTCCTATTCGGCCATCTTGGCTCCACCCCGACTCTAGATTTTTTAAATTGCTGATAAGATTTTAATTTGCTCCAAGTTGAAAATAACCATATTGCTTGTGTTTTAAGGCACATAATGAGCAATTATGTCACACATGATAGATTCAGCAGTAAAATATTATTCGTTAACAGCTGGAACTCATGAAAGCATAGCACAATGTGAAGGTGGAATTGGCTAAATAAACCATCTGCTGAAAAATACTATTCTGCAAATTTAAAAATGAAGTTTAAATGTTATTTGTCTTATTTAATAGGTCTGTGAAAAAAATGAGATATTTGAAAAGTAGGTGCTACCTTAATTAGTTCTTTATATTAGACAGTTGGTTACAGTAATGCACAGTAAGGTGCTACATACAAATATTGCTAAATTTTCTGCATATACTATGTATTTAGCTTAAATTATTTGAAATTTTATAGTTAAAGTAGCAAATGTATATTTAAATATTTTGACACAAATTGCAAATATACCTTTAAAATGCATCTTACACTCTAAATATTATTTGTCACATATATATTTTTCTTTATAGGGAAGTTAAAATTTTTCCCTTGAAGCCTTAATTATTTGAGTCTATAAAACAAACTGATAATGTACAAATTAACAGGAAAAAAGATTTACAGATATAATTATGTGCACAAGTATGCACTTGGAGTTTACATAATATATAAAAATGCATATATACAAATATTTGTATATTATAATTAGATATACAAATATATACTATATATATAAAGACTCCAGGAAAGGCAAGGTAGTTCACACGTCTATGCTCTCTTGAGGTTACAGAAAACACAGAGCTGTACTTTGGTAAATCAGGCTTTGTGGAAGACAGGTGACGACAAGGAAGAAAGAGGAGACTGGCAGCAGAGGTGGTCTTGTTACATGGATGAAACCTCCCAGGGAGCAACCTTCCTCTTGGGAAGTATAGATAGGAAATGGTTTTTAGAAATTTAAACGTGCCAGACTCAGTTAATCTTTCCTAAACCCAGACAAGGGAGTATCTCATGGAAAGCCTGTCAATATCAATGCAGATTTTCTCTACAAATTCAAATCTCCCCAACAAACACAGCTTTTCAGCTATTCTTCTAGAAGAAGCTATTTCCAGTCTTCTGAGTAGCCATCCTGAAATATGTCAAAATTTGGCCAGGTGCACGCCTGTAATCCCAGCACTTTGGGAGGCTGAACTGGGTAGATCACCTGAAGTCAGGAGTTCGAGACCAGCCTGACCAACATGGTGAAACCCCGTCTCTACTAAGTACAAAAAATTAGCCGAGTGTGGTGTTGCATGCCTGTAATCTCAGCTACTTGGGAGGCTGAGCTAGGAGAATTACTTGAACCTGGGAGGCTGAGGTTACAGTGAGCCAAGATTGTGCCGTTGCACTCCAGCCTGGGCAATAAAAGCAAAACTCAATCTCAAAAAAAAATGTATTTTAGGGTAATATTTTGAATATCTTTACCTCCATATGTACAATAAATATTATTGTGATTTTTGATCTTTACTCTTCTGTGGAGAAAACACAGGTGTGATTTCTAGTGTAGCTGAACATCACACGTTTATTTGACAATATTGCACGTGTGTGTGTAGCTATTCTTTACTTTCGTTCTCACTTAATGATTAAATGTTAACAATTAATTCAGTAAAATGTATGTTTTGCAATATTTCTCCATGTTATTATGCTTTAAATTAGTTTAATCATGCCCCTATAATGTGTACATTTTAACCTTTTACTATAGGTCTCAATCTTACTTTGGTTCCTGTATTTGAATTTATGCTAATAAAGTCCTACAGCTAAAAAGGATTATATAAACTTATCTACATTTTTACTAGTATTCTGGTGTCATTTTATATTATGTAATTAAATCAAATTTTAATTTGGATTATTGTTATCTGAGTTAAGGATCTAAATTTTTTATTTTCTTATAAATATTACATAATTATTTCTGAACCATATATTGACTAATCTGCCCTTTATATGATATGCATTATAAGCTTGAGATTGATTCATTTGCAAAGATGAATGCTTGAGAAGTATATATTTAATCATAACATTTCAAAATCTACTGGACATCCTATAATTGAAAAATAACTTATAGGTTGAAAAACTCCTGTAGTGAAGAAAGAAAATAACTAATATACAGTGACAATATAAATATTATAAGTATTTATTTTATTATTGCCCTGAAATTTGGTAATAAAAACATGTAATATCTACATATCATCCACATATCAGGTCATAAAAAATCAATACATTCTTCAAAAATTTAGCATAGCAGAAAATGCACTTTCTCTCCTTGATGGAATTAAGTTACAAATAAAAGTGAAAATAAGCAGATAAGTAGATGGAAGTAGATGTTTAAAAACAAAGAAAAATATTTGTTTTGGCTAACATAAAAACTCAATTGACAGTTCCAATATTTCAAGAACTTTGGCTGTCAACTGGTGGAGAGTTTCCCCCAGGAGACATTTGGCAATGTCTAGGGTTATTGTGGGGATGTCAAGACTGGTGGAGGTGTGAAATTTAGAGGGCAAACGAAACATCTAGCATTGCTAGGGCAGCCTCCCACAACAAAGAATCCTCTGGTCCTGAAGGTAAGTAGCACCAAGGTTGAGAAACCATAATCTAGAAAGTAAACACTATGTAGCTATTCCAAGTGCTCTGGAAAATACGTCAATGCCCTCGATGGGAAAAGTGTAAACATTTTAATTGCTGTACATGGTGACACAAATCCATGTTGTTAATCTAAGTGGAGGAGGCTGAAGCACAAAACGTAATTCAAACAGTTTACTTGAGCCAAAATGAGGACAGCTGCCTGGAAGAAACAGACCCAAGTATCCTTGGATATGAACTCCATTTGGAGCTTTGCAACAAGCAGTTTGTTAAAGGCAAAAAAGGGACAAGAAGTGGGATGATGCAAAGAGGTTTGTCACAAATTCTCATTGGCTTATGGAAATAACATTTATTAGTGACTGGCTATACACTGTTACACTATTATTGGGTGTGGATTGTAGTGTCTGGTGTGGCATTATTGGTTAATTTATAGCTACTGTGGCAACAGCAAGCAGCTGTTGAATGATGAACACACAGCTCAAAGAGGAGCAGGACAGAACTGCTGTCTCATTTTAATATCTCTCTGGGCCTGATTTTTAAAAGGACTTGCATTTCTCACATGAAAGTTATTTTCTTTTCTCAATGTCAATAAATGAGAATAAATAGACGTAAAATAGATCTTTTCAAGGATGAAGTAAATGGAATAAAAAACAAAACCCAAGCTGACCAGAAATCATAGAGGGAAGAAAAGGTTATAAATATATGGGTTTCTCAAAGTGATTTTAAGTTATTAGGAATCAGTTAAATGTTGGGGGATTTTGTCTGAGTATGGGCTAATGGAGAATGTCCCTTTTGCCTTCTGAAGTTTCCCTGAAAATCACTAATAGGAGGCAGATAAATGGTAGAAAAGGCATACAGGTTTCTGCAATATGTGTACACTGGAGCCCTCAGAATGAAGACCCAGACACAGGATGGGTGCAGAAGCTTATCTACCACATGAAGTTTACAGAAAGAATGGGGTCTTGGATCACAGGGGAAAAAAAAAAGGTTATGTGAGAAAAAGACCCTGGCTAGCAACAGTGGACTTATTACGTAGGTGAAACCTCACTGGCAGCAGTCCTCAGAGAGAATGGACAGAAAATGTTTCTTTCAGACCTTTGGAGACCTCAGACTCTCAATTAACCTTTCCTAGATCCAGACAAGGGGGCAGACCTCAGAGAAAGCCTGGCTGCATCAAGGCAGATTCTCTACCGATGCAAATCTCCCCAAGACAGCTTTGTAGCTATTTTTGCATTTCCAGCCCTTATGAATAACCATTTTGAAATACATCAAGGAAATATATTTTGGGTTAAAATATATTGGTTTCCTTCATACAGCTTTAAAACATACAGCAACAATTTTTGTCAATGTCTACTACAAATCCAATATAGCAGTAATTATAAAACCCACCAGATATTGAAGAAAAAATATGTAGAGTACACCACTTACAAATATTGATACTAAAATGCCAAATAAAATAAAAATAATATCCAACAGTATTTGAAACAGTAAGACAAGAAATTAGCAAAAAAATAAAACAAATATCCACCTTGGGGATGAAAGTGTGATTCCAAATTTGGTAATCCAATAATATTAATAATCATATTGATTAGCCCAAATAAAAAATAAATAGGGGATTCTCAGTACATGCTAAAATATATTTGTTAAAAGGTAATATTCATGTCTTTAAAGATTTTAAATGCTATAAAGAGTCTGATATTCTGTATGCAAACATGTGTATGTCTATTAGAAGAAGAGAGGCCTGATTTTCATATATTACTACATAGAGATAGAGAAGTGGGTAGATTAATTTGCATATGCATAGAGAAAGCATAAAATAGAAATTTACTATCATACTTAAAGGAATTTAAATTCAACAATAAATTCAAACGTAAAATTTTAAATATTTTTAACAGTTACATTATTAATATTAGATAATATTTATAATAATTGTGAAAATGTTCAATGCTAAAATAAGATAGACTGTCTAAACATCAGCATTAAAACTAGTATAAATATTTGCTTGTTTATACAAGGAAAATTCAAGCTCAACCTAAAATTATATAGGAAATAAAAGAAAATTTTTAAGGGAGCTCTTTAATAACACAAACATATATGTATATATACACACACATATACCATGTATATATGTTATATGGGATAGATACAGATTTAACATGTTATATCTATATTTGTATCTATCTATAACTACAGCTGTATGCATCTACATTTCTATATATTTACTCAGTGATATAAATATAGACTGGAATAAATATAAAGGCACATATGATTCTTGGATAAAAAGGATTTAGCGTCATAAAGACAAATTCTTTCCAAATTCACCTATCAATTCACAACAATATACAGTTTCGTTAGTATAATTTAAAATTTTTAAATAAATTCCAAGATTCATTTAAAGGAATATACATATATACCGACAGTAAAGGAAGAAGCAAGAGTGTACTAAACTAACTTGCTATTAAAATACATTTTTAAAATTAGTAACTAAAACTGAGCAGTACTGATTTGGAGTACCGGAATTTAGGTATATGGGATCTCAAAAGCATAGAGCTCAAAGGAGACTTCTGTATGTACGAGAGCTTAGGATGTGCTTTAGAAGGCATTACCAAACCACGGGCAAAGTTACTTTAGTGTCTTACTCTTACTGGGATTGAAAAGCCAGAGAAAAGACTCAAGGCCACCATATAAGAGCAAAACAAAAGGAAAGGGAGAGAATGTAAAGATACTGAAACATTTTACATAAAGTTGTATAAAACATACTTTAAAGAAAATGTAAAGTTTAGGATATACATCAAAATCAGCAGAACCACTAAATAAATAAATAGGCATTGTAAAATAGCAAGAGAAAATTTAAATGGATTTCTATAAAATATTGACACCTATGATTTTTAAAATATGTTTAAGAAATCCCATATTTCACAGGGCAGCCTTTCACAACATAGATATATTAGGACATAAAAATCCTTCTGTTTTTAATTTACTAGTGTTTATAGGGTTAAAAATGTCTTCTACCCTGGTCTTTTGTCTGATGGTGCAAAAAATTTTCATAAGCATGTAATTCTGAATGCCTCATGGATTGACATATATAATATGCTGCTAGTATTAAAATATGTGATGGAAAACGCATCCAATCTTCTCACCGTTTACATAAATTCTAGGTTTCTCCTATTTACCTCAAGCACGTATGGAGTGAATTCTTACATTTTATTATTGCCATGGCATTCACATTGAACGTAAGTTGAACTCTCTCATATAGCTGGGTTCAGATTCCCTTGACTATTTCCAGTTCTAACCCTCACAGTTCCTTAGTGTGGCTGGCCCAGATATTGACCTTACACAGTTGCCTCCTCCTGGTGACTACCTGCTATGGAACCATTGGATACAACCTACCTGACTCACCCCACAGACCTCACAGCCCACATGGACAGCCCCCACACGCCAAAGTGACCTGCTCAGTTGCAGCGGGAGCCAAGAAATGTACCTGCTGGCACACATCCCACCAACTAGAGCTCTGTGGAAAACTTATTTTGGTAATGTTCTGGGCCCAATAAAGGCTGGAGTCCCACAGACCCCTTTTCTCTCTCTTGCTCCCCACTCATCTTCCCAATTTTGTTCAGCCCTATGAGGTGTGCCACTGCATTTGTCCCTTTTCACACCGCTGGTAAAGACATGTCCAAGACTGGGTAATTTCCAGAAGAAAGAGGTTTAATAGATGCACAGTTCCACATGGCTGGGTAGGCCTCACAATCATGGTGGAAGGTGAAAGGCACGTCTCACATGGCAGCAGACAAGACAAGAGAGCTTGTGCTGGGAAACTCCCCTTTATAGAACCATCAGATCTTGTGAGACTTATTCACTATCAGAAGAACAGCATTGGAAAGGTCTGTCTCCATGATTCAATTATTTCCCACCTTTTCCCTCCCACAACATGTGGGAATTCAAGATGAGATTTGGCTGGGGACACAGCTAAACCCTCTTCTCAGCTACCCTCTTCTCTCTGGATCTGTGAGGAATAAAACTACTTCTGTGATTTCCCATGTTTTGTCCTGTGGCCTCCATGTGTCTGATCTGACCTACACTGGAACCTAACTCTCCTCCTGGCCAGGGTCTCTGAGAGTGGCTCTTGTCAGAAATACACTGGACACAGGTCAGGCAACAGCCACCAGGCACCTCCTAGTCTCAACAGATATTCTGTGAGAGGGAGGCCTGGTCGTGGGATGCACATCTGGCCACTGCTGGGGTAAGGAAGTGTCCTGTGAAAGGCACATGTAAGGCATCCACAACCCCCTGCCCAGAACCCCAGAAAGGCAGGGCTCCAATTGACAGCCACTCTCCAGAGACAAATCTCAAGCCCTAACTGGAGGAAAATAAAACAATGTAAAAATTTAAATTTATCTTACTATTTCAACGATCCGGTAAAGACATTCTATGCCTGTACACCACATATTTTCTTCAATTGTTGATATATTTTAGATAGATAGACTTTTATGTCTGGCTTTCACTTTAGCCTGGTCCCTACCTCAAGCATAAGGTAAAGATTTTCCATGGGTTCTTTTCTGGTACTACTACCTGCCAGTGTGGGGTCATTTCCTAGTCTATCTTGAGGGAACCCCCCTATTCATTATTGTCAGAGTGAGACTGTTAAGTCTTGATTTCCCTGGACAAGTTCATTGCATGACTTTTAATATGATTTTTATATATACCCTTTACTGGACAATAAATTATATAGTTATCTGAGTAAGAGATATGGTCAGGAAGAGGCATTGCCGCATTCAGCTTTTCTGTTTAGTGAACTCGCATATGTTCTCCTCACCCACCAGTCACCTCTAAACCATATTGTTCCAAGACAACAAACAGAACTCGAGTGTGTATCTTTCACCACTGGATTTGTCTTTGCTCCATAAAGCTTAATGGGATTACGAGATTTCCCGAGTGAAAGGAATCTCGGGGTCTAGCACTGAGGGGCGGCAGCCCTTTTGGTGCAGGAAACCTCTCACTCCGAGGCCCAGGGTCGCCCTGAGAGGGGATGGGGACTTGTTCGGTTGCTGGGGCGCTGGCTACGGGGTTCAGGCCTCCGATTGCAGGGGGCCAGGAGGCTCGCCCAGGACTGGGACCAGGATTGGTGACTCCGATGGGATGTTTGGGCAATTTCCCTGCGGACCAGGCCACTGCGAGAAGCCGGTTTCTGGGACCCGGACCCCTGAGGAGGGAAAGGGAGAGGAGGAGGGACATCGCAGGGGACGCATTGCGAGGCCGGAGCAGGAGGGACTAGGGGATTTGCAGCAGCAGAGCTTCCTTCCCCGGGACCCAAACCTTCCTTTCTCTTCTCTAACCCAGGACTTGGTACGAAGGGCAAATGTAAACCACATCCCTTTCAGTTTGTCTTTGAGGGGGGAGTTTGCTTCCCAGAGTGGCTTCTGGCTGCAGAGTAAAAGGCCAGCAGACAACAAGGTACCACCGAGATTTGAACTCCAATCGCTTGATTCGGAGTCCAGAGTGCTCACCATTAACCCATGGAACCAGCTGTTGAGAATATTCTCAGTTATGGGCATTTGACAAGTGAATTCTCAGCCTCCATAGTCACCAGACTTTCCTTTTCAGGTATTTTTTTTCTCTTTGTCACACAGGACTTGAGTACCTTTAATCTACAATAGGAGGAGTCGCCCCAGACTTACCTCTCTCTGCCCTTCTCTTTAGGTTTCTATCTCAGAGAATGAGATTAAGCACCTTTCAGGATTAGAGACAGAGAAGAGCTATATTTAGGCCTCCACTAAAGCCAATAGTTCTGCCTGGGTTGCCAGAGTTTCCTGCCCTGAAATAAACGTTCTGCCGAGACCCCCTACCTGCTGGGTTTTTTTTCTTTTTCTTTGCAACTCTCCTTTTCCCTTTATCCATGGAGTACTGATGAACATTTCCGGAACAAGATTTGGGATATGCTGGAATTTCTGCTCTTCTTATTCTGCCTTCTTCTCCTCCTCTTTCTCCTCCTCCTCTCCTTCTGTTTCCAATCCCCTCTTTCTCCTGCTCCCTGTCTTCCTCACACTACCCCCACACCCATTTTCCCCAGCTCCCTCCAGCTTTCCATACTTCCTGCCTCCTCCTCCTTCTCTGCTCCTTTTTGGCTACCGTTCCTCTTCCTTCTCTAGGCTCCCACCCTACCCACCACCAGCCTCCCACACGCAGCCTACACTAACAGAAGAATGGCTACCACGAGCTGAGAGGAAGTTGAGGAATATGTTTCGAGTCAGGACACTTTGGGGGATTTTTGCTGGGGAGTGTGAGTGTGGTGACACCAACCGAGATGATGAACATCAGCCAGTCCTTGAGGCCTGGGGAGGACTGGCAGATCCAAGGCCACCCCATACCTGGGGTGACCCAAAAGAGTCATGTTCACATTCCAAAAGGTTAAATCTGATTGCCAAATCCAAGGAAATTGAAAGCAGCAGGAGCCATCGTCTTTGCAAGTCCAGTTCCAAGTGGAAGGATCATGGTGCTTCCTTCCAGTCACCACAAGGTCAGCACACAGGCATTTGCATTGCCTAGGACTCAGCCAGTACCCTGGATCCCTGGCTAGGGCCTGTCCAGAGAAAAGCTAGGCGTGGGGCCCATTTCCACCTAGGCAGAAGTTCCTGGGAAGGTAGGCGCTCACTAAGAGATTGCCCCTTACCATCCTCCTGAGGTTGTGTGGAGCCTCAGTGCTGCTACCTCTTGGACTCCACCCTCCGGATGCCACCAGCTCCCACTGTCCAGGGCTTCCAGTGAAGTCTCCAAGGCTCTGATTTTTGAATCATCCTGATTTGGTGTGTCAAGAGCTGCCTCCCACAAAGTGAGCAGATGTGGAGAGCTGCCAGATCTAAAAGGTAAAATCGCAAGTCATTGCCAGCTAGATAGGGACAGAGTCCCCTCTCTATTTGATGATTTGGATTCAAAGGGTAGATGTCGTGGCCCCTAAACATCACAGCATGACCAGGGCATGCCACCCACGACCTGCAGTGCCCTTGCACCTGGTTAGGTGTAAGTTATTTTACTTAAGCAGACAAGTGTTCTCTTCTGGAGTTTTTCCTTCCTTAGTGGCTAGATCTCTCTCTCTCTCTCTCTCTCCCCGTGAGTCCCCCCATTCTCTACCCACCTTTATTTTCTCTCTATTTCCACCCTGTTGCCCCACTTCCACCTGCTTTCTCCTGTTCAGCTTTCATGGTTCACCCCTTCCTTGCCCACTGGCATCCCCCAAATTAATGCTGCTGCACTGTCCTGGGTGGGGAGGTGGGTATGGCTGTAAACAGTGGCCTCCAGACATGTCCAGGATGGTGAAACATGGTGCAGCTGCCAGCATAATGGTTTAAAAGAATGGCCACTTTCAAAAACCTTTCACATCTCCTAATCTGGGGTCTTTTGGGACTAAAACTTTATGGACCATAGTGGAATTCTTCATCCTCCAGGACCTTGTGATGGATGCCTTCTTTCACTGAGCTTTCATGGTGTGGCTATTAAGTGCCAGTCCCTGCTCTTGGACAGGGACATCATTGTGAGCAAGTCTTAAGTCACTACTCATGGAGCGGGTCTGGAGCTCACCTCTGCAGGCATCAAGAGGTATCAGAGAGAAAGGGGCATGGCCAGTTTGTGTCTTTCCCATGTGGCCACTCACTGGGTCCTCGGGAGTGGACGTCAGTGCAAGGAAAGAAGCCCAGTGAGAAAGCAAATGGACAACATCAGACCTGGGGCTGAGGCCCCCACCTGCAGCAGGGCAGCCTCTGAAGCAGGCAAGGGGCAGCAGGGAAGGTCCTGGCCTGGTGTAATCTGGTGTCGGGTGCCCCAGCTCATTCATGTGGATGCCCAAACTTACCCAAAGGCAAGATTCAATACCTCTGTTCTTCAGAAGAAAATGTGTCTTCAGAGGAGAATGGAGAGGTTGGGGAACACTTTCTCACCCCCATGCTAACTGTATTTGATGTTACAGTATGGTATCTCTGTGCTATAATTAGTTATCATGTGGTCACTAATGGAAACGATTGATGGTTTAAGCCCATTCCCAGATATTCTAGTCTTCATCTAAGTTCCCTCTCTTCCTTCCTTCCTCCCTCCCTCCGTCCCTCTTTCCCTCCTTTCCTTCCTTCCTTCTCTTTCTTTTTAAACAGACCACTTTGCACTGAAATCTAAGTTCTTTTTCTGACTTTTAATTCTCTCACAAAATTTGCCAAAATCTCTGAAGCTGCCTTTATCTTTCAGTCAGGGAGCTCATTCTGTAGCCTGCAGTTCCTCCCTGTCTCCTTCTCCTTTGATCTGTGGTTCCAAGTATTTAGCAAGTTCTGCCCTCCAAGGTGATTTCACCCTGTCCTTACTGGAACCTACACTGTCTGGAGTGCTGATGCCACTATGACTTAACTGATCTGCCATCTGGATTCTAGGGGCATCCCCAGGCACAGAGGGTGAAGGCACAGACATTGAAATCTTCAACTGCTCTGACTCCAGTTTGGTGCATCTCAATGCCAAATATTAAAGACATGAAATCAGTATGCCACCAAAAATTGAATTTGGAGCTTTCACATTCTAAGTTAGAAAAATTAATAGATATTACTTTATAGAACAGTTCTAGGCTTACAGATAAATTGAGCAGCTACTATAGAGAGTTCCCATGTGCCTCCCTGTCCTTCAATACACAATTTCCTCCATTAGTATCTTGCAGTATTGTGGTACATTTTTTACACTGGATGAACCAATATTGATAATTATCATCAACTGAATTCTATAGTTCACATTAAGTGCTTTGTCTTTTATCTTTTTTTTTAAAACAATTCTTTGGGTTTTGAAAATTACAGTGTCATGACTCCCAAATACACTATCATGTAATAGTTTCACTGCTGAAAACTCCCTGTGCCTCACTAATTCATCCCTCCTTTCCCTCCTTCACCCTTGGCAACCACTGATCATTTTACTGTCTCTATCTTTTTGACTTTCTCAGAATGTCCTACAGCTGGAATGATACAGTATGTAGGTTTTCAGACTGGCTTCTTTCAGGCGTTATGAACTGAATGTTCCTTTATGTCTTTTCATAGCTTGATAGCTCATTTCTTTTCATCACTGACTAATATTCCATTGTATGGATACACTACAATTTGTTTATCCATTCACTTGTTGAGAAGGACATCTTGGTTGCTTCCAGTTTTTGACAATAATAAATAAAACTGCTGTAAATACTTGTGTGCAGGTTTTTGGGTGAACATAAGCTTTCCTCTCATTTGGCTAAATAAGTCAAACTGCCATTGCAAGATTATAGGGTAAGATTATGTTTAGCTTTGTAAAAGAAGAAAAGAAACTCCCAAATTATTTTCCAAAGTGATTGTACCATTTTGCATTTCCATCAACAATGAATGAGAGTTCCTGTAGCTCTGTTTGACAGCTTTTGGGATTATCACTTTTTACAGATTTTAGCCACTCTAATAGGTGTGTTCTGTTATCTCATTGTTTTCATATGCAATTTTCTAATGACAAATGACTTTGAGTATCTATTTCATATACTTATTTGCTATCTGTATATCTTTTCAATGAGGTGTTCAGATCTTTTGCCTAGTTTTAAATTGGGTTGTTCACTTTCTTATTATTGAGTTTGAAGAGTTCATTTATTTTCGACACCAGCCCTTCATCAGATCTGTATTTCGCAAATATTTTCTCTCAGTCTGTAACTTGTTTTTTCGTTCTCTTAACAGTGTCTTTCACAGAGCAGAAGGTTTTAACTGTAATGAAGTTCAACTTTTCAATTTTGTTTCTTTCATGGATTGCACTTTTAATGCTGTTTCTAAGAAATCATCACCAAACCCAAGGTCACCTAGCTTTTCTCCCATGTTATCTACTAGGAGTCCTGTGGTTTTGAACCTTACAGGTAGTTATAAGATCCATTTGTGAAAGTTATAAGATCTGTGTGTACATTTATTTATTTTTTCATGTGGGTGCCCAGGTGTTCTAGCACCATTTGTTGAAAAGGCCATCCTTGCTCTGTTAAATTGCCTTTGCACCTTTATCAAAGATCAGTTTATTATATTTATGTAGGTCTATTTCTGGGCTCTGTTTTTTTTTCCATTGATCTATGAGTCTGTTTTACCTTTTTTCACCAACTCCATACTGTTTTGGTTACTGTAGCTTTACCATATGTCCTGAAGTTGGCAGTGCCAATCCTCGGGGATTTTTTCTGATCTTCACCATGAGAACCTTGTTGGGTTTCTAGTGGTCAGACTTAGGAAAGTGTGCGATCCCCCCATGACTGGTTCTCAGAGAGTTTTTAATGCTCAAGCCAGGCCACCCTCAGCTTCTAGTAATCTGTCAGTACTATTTAAGTGCTCCTCCCAGGTGCTGGCTCCAGCAGCTTCTGTTCCTGGTAAGCTGTGACTCCCTGTGTTTGCCTGTCTTTCTAGTTTTCAGGGTGGCAGTGACCTCAATTCTCTGGCCATCTAAGAAGAGTTGTTGGTTTTCAGTTTGTTCAGCTTTATTCTTGTGAGGACAAATGGTGACTTCCCACCTCTTTATATGACAGAATTGAAACCGGAAATTTCATATAAAAAGTTACTTGTGGCCAGGTGTGGTGGCTCACACCTGTAATCCCAGCACTTTGGGAGGCTGAGGTGGGTGGATCACAGGGTCAGGAGTTTGAGACCAGCCTGACCAACATGGTGAAACCCCGTCTGTACTAAAAATACAAAAATTATCCAGGCATGGTAGCATGTGCCTGTAATCCCAGCTACTCAGGAGGCTGAGGCAGGAGAATCACTTGAACCCAGGAGGCGGAGGTTGCAGTGAGCCAAGATCACGCCATTGCACTCCAGCCTGGGCAACAGAGTGACACTCTATCTCAAAACAACAACAACAACAACAACAAAAACAAAAAAAAGGTTACTTATAATAAAACCAATTATGCTGCCATCAGCAGTGTCACATTTTAGAATATTTTTGTCTTTCCCCAAATTCCCTCAAGCATCTGCACAGGCATTTCCTAATCTCTGGTGCCCATGACTGGGCCCCAACAAAATAAAAATTTGGAAAACCGACATCATTAAATTTCAACCTTTCTTAGATTAGGATTTTTAATAGTGAATCATTGTCTTACTTTTGTGACATTTAGAGGAAATATTGCATTTTAGGGACTTTTTTGAGGAACTTAATAATAATAGTCCTGTTCATTGCTCTTCATGAATTGTTTCATTTTTACCGATAACTGATAGTTGCTACCAAACCTGGTCTGGCAAGCCTAAATGAATGAGCTAAAAAAGAAAAAAATCTGCTATAAGAAATAGAGATAGAAGATGAATTTGCACATAAGATTATGTGGAGTTAGTATTGTACCACCTTTATTCTTTCAGAAATTTGGTTGGTAACATTAGAGATACACCTCACGTGCTTGGAATGCCTCTCATTATCTTCTTCAGGTTGCAAGGGCTCCAGAATAGTAACATAAAGGTGAGTGCAAGATTTCTGCTGTAGTTCTTTGCTTTTTTTTTTCTCTTAGAGGGATTAGCATCCATGTATCTGAAATAATAAATCAAGAGTAGAGATAGGCATCTGTACTAGTTTTCTATTGCTGCCTATTAACACATGCAACAAACTAGTGGACTGAAACCACAGACATCTGGAACAGAGGCTGAGTTCTCTGATAAGGGTTTTAGGAAGCTGAATCCAGGTGTGTCTGGCTATGTAATTATGTGGAGCTCAGGCTACTTCTCCAAGTTCACTTCAGGTGTAGGAGGAATTCATTTTTGGGGGGTTGAAAGACTGGGTTCTCTTTTTCTGTGCTGGCTGTCGGGCAGGAGACACTCTGACTCCAGAGGCCACCTGCATTCCTTCTCGCCCAGCCTTTTCCATTTTCCAACCAATAACAGCTCATGGAGTCCTTCTCAAGCTCCCATTCTTTCTGACATCACCCTCTCCTGACAGCTAGAGAAACCACTGGCATGTGTGCAGTGATGTGATTAGATCCAGTTTACACAGGTAACCTCACCATCTTAAAGTCATATAACTGGCATATGACAACATAATCACAGGAATGATGTCTCATCACCTTAACAGGCTTTAGAGACAAGGGTGTGGCATGTTTGGGGACCATTTCAGAAATTCCGTCTACCACAGTTGGACACTCACATTCCCCCATCTGCAAAATACATTCACCCTCTCCCCTAAGGTTTCCAAATTTCATGTTGTTAAAGCATTAGTTTAAAGTGAAAAATGTTATGTAGACCACACCAGATCAAAAGTTTAAAATCTTATCTTAGTCATCTACACCAAGTGTGAATGAGGCTTCTGAGGGTGTCCATTAAGTCCAGATCCTTGATATAATTCCCTTCCCTCTGTCAATCTGTGAAACTGAACAAACAGCTTACCTGCCCTCATTGTGCAATGGTGGGATAGACAAAGAAAAACGATTCTAGTGATTCTTGTTCACAAAGAGGGAACGTGGAAGTAACAAAGAAGTCACTGATCCAAAACCTTTTTGAAATTGGGCTGAGCAAAGTCCAGCAGGAATTTCTTGGTTAGGATCCACAACCTGGAACTAACCCTCTGTGACATGGGGCTTGCCTCTGGGCTCTGCCTTTCTTTCTGTCTTTATAGAAATCATTTTATTTTCCTTCTTCTCCTACTCCCTTGGTTCTTCCCCTTTCTCCTTATGGCAGCATCCTCTCCTTAATAGTTGGCACATCATACCCAGCAGAATTGGTCAAATGTTGCCCATGTCACGGTCCTGACCATCTCCATGAGGGGCTGTCCTTGTGACCCCCTGCTCCCCTGGGACCCTCTTCACTGACCTGACCTCTCTGTCATGATTGCTTTCAGCTGACCTGGCTGGTTTAGGAGAAAACCTAGAATTGTGGAGACCCAGAACCAATCTCTGCCCTCTCTTATCTCCAAGAGAGGAAGAAAATAACAGGTATCACCATGGAGAAATGATCCATATGAGGGCTGAGACTCTCCAGCAGTTTCAGCAGAGGAAACTCAATCAAGAATGGAGGAGCTGAGATCCCAGGCTGGGAAAGCAGGCTTGTGTTAAGCATTACTTAATCTTAATGTGCTCCCTGCCCCAATCTACCAGCCAGCGAATGACAACTGACTGAGTATAAATACTAGGACTACAGAACTGTGATAAAGCCTTTGTCCAAGGAAAAGCCCTTTTACTTTATTTGTTTTCACAGTGGAAATTGCTGTTTTTGATCCAAAGTTTTCTGAAATGCAGCAGTGAGTTCCTGGAGGGTGAGTTAGGTGCTTTGGACCTGGGGCTGAGGCCAAGGTTTGTGTGGTCGATCTGCTGCCACCATGTGGTGAGGGAGCCTGGGAGAGTCTTTTTCTTGGCTTCACTTTCCTCATCAGTAAGGTAGGGGCTCATTATTCCTCTCTGAGGTCCCTTCCCGCTGTGTTTTCTCTGAGTCTGAGGAACTGAGATGGTTTTTAATGCCACCCATGACCTGCAGCTGAGACCTGACTCTGTGTGTCTCCTGCAGGAGCCTGAGCTGAGTCCACACACTGGAAGCCCAGAACTGAGGGAACAGATCGAAGAAAGCAAGTCAGCAGGTTTAGGGGATAAGAACAACCCACAAAGGACAAGCCATTGGTAAATGAAAACCAAAGAAGGGGGGAATAAGGACAAATTGGGACAGAAGCCTCAGGAGAAATGGGCAATGCCTGTCACCATCCAAACCCTCAAGGAGCAGCACGAGCTGAGCAGTGGGGACTGAGAGAGAAATTTACTCCAAAGGAGTCTCCTGCCCCTGGCCAGGGAGAGCCACAGGATGGATCAGATCTGGTTTATGGTAAGGGGCAGCAGCAACTCCAAGAGGAGGAAGATGCGACCATGAGCCCCACCCCAGACCCAGGAGCCTCGACCTTGGGGCTGCCATAGCAGTGGATGCTCTTCAGGTCAGTGTGGGTTAGAGGGAATAACCATGCTGGGAGAAGGGTTGGAGACATCCATTCTTACATAAAAAGCTCTGCCCTAGGTCAGGTGCCAGAGTAAGTGTCCCTTGCTAGTATACAAAGCAGTGATACTCATAACATTCTTCTGTACTTACAGTTGAAGGAGGTTTCCAAATGATATCTCATAAATATTTGTTGGATGTTTATTTTCTTTATGCTGTGTTAAACACTTGGGATTCAGATATTAATGTCTCCCCAAAGGAACTCAAGCCCATGAGAGAAAGAACACAAACATAGCATTTTAAGAAAATATGGAAGTTCCCCCACATTGGGGTGCTGTGGTAATCCAGAGAGTGGGAGTTTAGGTGAAGACATTGCTCCTAATGACAGGGGGAACCACAAGAGGACTCATTTTCCTCCAATGTCCCACAGAGAGGGATCCTGGGGCATGAATGGTGTAAGGCAAGGGCCGGTCTAAGGAAAGGGATTTGCTGCATCCTGGGAGAAATCTCAGCACCCCCGACAGGACATTTGGGACAGGAATGCAGGTGAGAGGAGGTTTGCAATTGCTTTTATTCAATAATTGATGAACACTCTCCTGAGAACTCCCTCAGTGCTAGACCCTAAGCTGGGAACCATGAACACAGAGATCAGTAAGACAGGATCTCAGCTTTCACAGAACTCTCAGTCTAGTGACCAGCGATTCATGAGAAGTATAGTGATGGTGGGTTCATTGGAACCAGTGGTCCATGCTGCATGGAGATTACCTCAGGGGATGGCCTGGTCTCTCTTCTGTTTTTTTTCAAACAGCTGAATTATATATATATATATACATATATTTGTATATAATATATATTATATATATACATATATTTGTATATAATACATATTATATATATTTATATATTTGAATATATATATATTTGTGATAGAGTTTCGCTCCTTTTGTCCAGGCTAGAGTGCAATGGCATGATCTTAGCTCACTGCAACCTCTGCCTCCGGGTTCAAGTGATTCTTCTGCCTCAATCTCCTGAGTGGCTGGGATTACAAGCATATGCCACCACGTCCGGCTAATTTCCTATATTTTCAGTAGAGATGGGCTTTCACCATGTTGGCCAGGCTGGTTTCGAACTCCTGACCTCAGGTGATCCACCCACCTCAGCCTCCCAAAGGGCTGGGATTACAGGTATGAGCCACTGAGCCCGGCCTCTCTTTAGTAATTGAAATGCTTTGCAGACTTCAAGATTCACCTGTGTCCAAAATAAATTCTATATCAGTCATAGTACTAGCATTTAGAAATTGTGTGTTCTATCCTCTAATTATAGATTAAATACCTAAGGCGGAAAGGAGTAAAGCAGCTTCCATGAATGTAGTGAGAATGTAGGGGGGCCAGGGACTAAAGTCCTGCCTTAGGATTCCCCAGCAGTTGCCAGTCACAGTTTTTGTACTCTTAGAAACAACAACAACAACAACAAAATGACAACCTAGTTTGTTCCTCCGCTTACCCCATCCAATTCTCCACACCATAACATCTCTGCTTATCGAGACAACTTGGATTCTCAATTTGTTGAGCTCAACAAATGCATCTCCTGAGCCCCTGTGAGTAAAGCATTATGCTAGTTATGGCGGGTGATACAGCGGAAGCACAGAAGGGTCCTTAGTGACAAGAGCTTCAGATTTCTGCTCCCAGCTCAGCCTGAGTTGCCTGGAGGTGAGAAAATCAGTAGCCGACACCCACAGATGCATTCTGGTGAAAGGGTCAATGATAATGAATAGTGGTTCTGACAGGGCTGGGCTCTTAACCTCCCAAAGATGCTGGTCAAACAGGATCTGGAGGATCTCTGCACATAGTGTCTGACTGCCGACTGTCATAAGTGAATGTCACCAAGTCTTGGCCTGGATCCCCTCCCTTTGTTTCATTTCACAGATTACATGCTGACAGCAGGAAAATCAACAGAAAGACCATGAGGCTAGACTCCAAAAGACTTAGTCATGCTGCTGGGTGGGCCATGAATTTTTAAATACTCGTGAAGGGCCTTCTCAGAAGTGAAGTTTTAGGAAATATAAAGTGCATAGCTGGGATACATTATAGTGTACTCATAGAAAAAACTTGTATATAGCAGCATCTAATAACTTCTGGAGGAAAAAATATTTTTCACATTACTCCAATTATGGCCTTATACGTCAAAAAAAAAAAAAAAAAAAAAACAGCAACAACAACAACTAAGAGAACCACTAACATCCACTGGTTTTGCAGAAACAGGACACCCTCAGTGCACCTAAAGTTGGAAAAATGGCTCTGCCTTTAGGGCCATGCAATGAAACAGACTGTGTGGTAGTTGACACAGGAAGAGCAGAGTGGAGTTTATAACAATGGCCACAAGACAGTGAAGAAAATGCTTTGGGGTTTTTAAGCAGCAGCCGAGGTGACTCAGAGGAATGTTAGACAATCCCAGAAAAGCAACTTTAGCAAAGTTTTCGATTCAGTGGGCACTGCATACTTAGTCCGTGCTCTGCATCCGTTCTTTCACAGTCTGTCCCTTCATCGACTTGGGCCTACAGTGACTTTTCTGGGAGAGGAGAGGGATCAACACAACAGCATGCACACACCTGAAATAAAGAATGAATTTCTAATTTTCCGATTTTAGTCTCTGACTTAACCAAGTAAGTGACCACCATAGATGTTAACTATTAATAACATAAATGATGCTCACAAATATGCAGATCTTATAATAACGAGGTAAAACAGCTTAAAAAATAGATGGTAGAACTGTAGTCCAGGGACGCTAATAGAAGTGACCCATAATATTACATCATCTCCACTTCCAACAAAAATCAGGTAAAAGAAGGAAGGAGACTGGCAACCCAATGTACAGAACTATATATAACAGGCATACTATTTATTGGTTGGTTATAAATCAGTGGGAATAAATCTTTTTATATACTGACTCTTGGTTTCTATCACAGAGGCACAGCATGGAACAATAGAAACCAGACTGTAAGATAAATTCACTTGAGTAACTGGACTCTTGTAAACCATTAGACAGACATTTGAGAAACCAAATTTAAAGCTGTTTGTGAGCCATGTTAGCCTGTCAAGGTTGAAATTCAGGAGAGATACATAATGACAAATAAATGCTTTTTGTGTGTGTGACACAGTGATCTGATGCATTGGGAATGTGATCTTGTGAATCACTCAGGTGAGCAAGCCTGACATGAGTGGGTATAAAGGTCAGTAAGTGAAGAGGTAGCAAAATGTGCTACATGTGTCAGTTGTGACCTAAAGAACTGAAGGCATTCACCCTCCCTTGAAATAATGAAGCTGACACAGCAGGGGGCTGCAAATTCCACTGCAGATCAGGGTCTTGAAGCTGACACACTGAAGAGTGGACTCCCACTTGAGATACAGAGTAGGAACTACTGTTTCCTATGGCTACTGAATATCCCACAAACTAATCTCCTCAGCATGCCATTATTAATTATTTTATTTTATTTTTTTATTAATTTTTTTTTGCACACAAAACAATAAACATTTTCTAAAAATACATACAAACAAAAAGATGCGTATCAAACATATTAGGAAGGTTGCACATGGGAAGTCGGGGAATAGAAATGGGGGGTGGGAATTAAAATAAATGAGAGAGGGACTTTATATGGATCAGTGATAATAACTCAATCCTCTATTTGACAAAGAAGAAGGAGAAGGAAGAGGAAGAAAAAGAAAGTGGGATAAAGGATCAGAAAGGGAGGAAAATAGAAAAAATTAGAGTATGACTCCAGGGTAGACCTGTTTTGTTGTCACTGAGTTGGTTGGTTGGTCTGTCTGTTTTATTTTTCATGTTTCGCCATGTTGGCCAGACTGGTCTCGAACTCCTAGCCCGAAGTGATCAACCCGCCTCGGCCCCCCAGAGTGCCGGGACCACAGGCGTGAGCCACCACGTCCAGCCCCCACATTGCTTCTGGCCTCCGTGGTAGACCTCCCAGATGGGGCGGCCGGGCAGAGGTGCTCCCCACATCCCAGACGGGGCAGCCGGGCAGAGGCGCTCCTCACTTCCCAGACGGGGCGGCCAGGCAGAGACGCTCCTCACTTCTTCCCAGATGGGGCAGCTGGGCAGAGGTGCTCCTCACGTCTTCCCAGACGGGGCGGTCGGGCAGAGGTGCTCCTCACTTCCCAGACAGGGCGACCGGGTAGACGCGTTGCTCATTTCTTCCCAGACGGGGCGGCTGGGCAGAGATGCTCCTCACTTCTTCCCAGACGGGGCGGCCAGGCAGAGGTGCTCCTAACTTCTTCCCAGACGGGGCGGCCGGGCAGAGGCGCTCCTCACTTCCCAGACGATGGGTGGCCGGGCAGAGGTGCTCCTCACTTCCCAGACGATGGGTGGCCGGGCAGAGGCGCTCCTCACTTCCCAGACGATGGGTGGCTGGGCAGAGGCGCTCCTCACTTCCCAGACGATGGGTGGCTGGGCAGAGGCGCTCCTCACTTCCCAGACAATGGGTGGCTGGGCAGAGGCGCTCCTCACTTCCCGGACGGGGCGGCCGGGCAGAGGCGCTCCTCATTTCCCGGACGGGGCGGCCGGGCAGAGGCGATCCTCACTTCCCGGACGGGGCGGCCGGGCAGAGGCGCTCCTCACTTCTTCCCTGACGGGGCAGCCGGGCAGAAGCGCTCCTCACTTCTTCCCAGACGGGGCGGCCGGGCAGAGGCGCTCCTCATTTCCCAGATGATGGGTGGCCGGGCAGAGGCGCTCCTCACTTCCCAGACAATGGGTGGCCGGGCAGAGGCGCTCCTCACTTCCCAGACGGGGTGGCCGGGCAGAGGCACTCCTCACTTCCCAGACGATGGGTGGCCGGGCAGAGGGGCTCCTCACTTCCCAGACGGGGTGGCCGGGCAGAGGCGCTCCTCACTTCCCAGACGATGGGTGGCCGGGCAGAGGCACTCCTCACTTCTTCCCAGATGGGGCGGCCAGGCAGAGGCGCTCCTCTCTTCCCAGACGGGGTGGCCGGGCAGAGGCGCTCCTCTCTTCCCAGACGGGGTGGCCGGGCAGAGGTGCTCCTCACTTCTTCACGGACGGGGCAGCTGGGCAGAGGCGCTCCTCACTTCTTCCCAGATGGGGCGGCCGGGCAGAGGCGCTCCTCACTTCTTCCCAGACGGGGCGGCCGGGCAGAGGTGCTCCTCACTTCCCAGATGATGGGTGGCCGGGCAGAGGGGCTCCTCACTTCCCAGATGGGGCGGCCGGGCAGAGGCGCTCCTCACTTCTTCCCAGACGGGGGGGCCGGGCAGAGGCGCTGCTCGCTTTTTACCGGACGGGGCGGCTGGGCAGAGGCGCTCCTTGCTTCTTCCCGGACGGGGTGGCCAGGCAGAGGCGCTCCTCACTTCCCAGACGATGGGTGGCCGGGCAGAGGGGCTCCTCACTTCCCAGACGGGGTGGCCGGGCAGAGGCGCTCCTCACTTCCCAGACGATGGGTGGCCGGGCAGAGGCACTCCTCACTTCTTCCCAGATGGGGCGGCCAGGCAGAGGCGCTCCTCTCTTCCCAGACGGGGTGGCCGGGCAGAGGCGCTCCTCTCTTCCCAGACGGGGTGGCCGGGCAGAGGTGCTCCTCACTTCTTCACGGACGGGGCAGCTGGGCAGAGGCGCTCCTCACTTCTTCCCAGATGGGGCGGCCGGGCAGAGGCGCTCCTCACTTCTTCCCAGACGGGGCGGCCGGGCAGAGGTGCTCCTCACTTCCCAGATGATGGGTGGCCGGGCAGAGGGGCTCCTCACTTCCCAGATGGGGCGGCCGGGCAGAGGCGCTCCTCACTTCTTCCCAGACGGGGGGGCCGGGCAGAGGCGCTGCTCGCTTTTTACCGGACGGGGCGGCTGGGCAGAGGCGCTCCTTGCTTCTTCCCGGACGGGGTGGCCAGGCAGAGGCGCTCCTCACTTCCCAGACGATGCGTGGCCGGGCAGAGGCGCTCCTCACTTCCCAGACGATGGGTGGCCGGGCAGAAGCGCTCCTCACCTCACAGACGGGGCGGCGACCGGGCAGGGGCTGCAATCCCAGCACACTGGTAGGCCAAGGCAGGCGGCTGGGAGGCGGAGGCTGCCGCGAGCCAAGACCACGCCACCGCACTCCAGCCCGGGTGAGCGAGACTCCGTCTGCAGTCCCAGCACCTCGGGTGGCGTGCAGAGCACTCGGGGTCAGGAGCTGGCGAGCAGCGTGGCCAAGATGGCGAAACCGCGCCTACAGGGAAAGGAGAAAAAGCAGGCGGCGAGCGCCGGCAGTCACAGGCAGTCCGCGGTGCGGGGCAGCAGCGAGCCGAGTAGACGGGAGGCTGGGCCACAGAGGGAAAAGGAAGGAAGGAAGGAAGGAAGGAAGGAAGGAAGGAAGGGAGGGAGGGAGGGAGGGAGGGAGGGATTATTTTAAAGCTCTTAAAGTTCTCATTTTATAATAGATCACATTAGAAATAAGACTAATAAGGATCAGGTACAAACTCATATTTGCTGGACATATCATTGCACATCATCCCAAAGTTTCTGGCACTACATAATGGTGGAGTAAATTCTTGAATATTAAATTTCAAACTAAGGGAGAATATTGGCTTCTAAATTTTACAACTATAATATTGCAGCTAAACACAAGTGCAAATGGGCAGCCTTATCAACTGCATGAGTAATCTTAATGAAAACTTATTGGCAAACATACAGAACATTTCACATGCATTTATCTACAAAGTACAACTCTTCCCAACCTCAGAACTTGATATGCGTTAGGACTTTCCTCTCCTTTGGGCTGGTGATAAAGCTCCAATTGAAATGAGAAAGATTCTTCATGCTGGTAAATATGCAAGTTTCCAAAGATATTGCCACTGGCCAATCAAACCTGAATCCAAAAAGCATTTGTTTCTAGCAGGATATAAGATCGATACGCAAAAATAAATTGTATTTATGCAATTGCATGGCAGAATTTAAATGTAAAAGGAATACCATTTACAATAATGTCAAGTGTATAAAATCCATAAATATGAATATGACTGAAAATTAGAACATATTTCACAGAGAACATAGTGCAGGCCTTATAACTGGAAAGATATTGTTTGTTCATGTGTAAGAATATTGTTGAGATGTTCATTTCCCCTAATTTGATCTATGAATTCAATGCAATCCAACTCAAAATTTCAGCATGCATCGTTGGTAGAAAATGGTCAGCTGATTCTAAAATTAACATGAACTAGCATAACCAAAATGCCTGTATAATGAAGAGCAAAATTGGAGGGCTAGCTCCACCTGATTTAAAGAACAATCATAGAGTTGTAATGGCCACAACAGAGCTTTGGTATGTGATCAATTAAGTGGATCAAAAGAAAATAGAGTCCAAATATAAACCAATACATATACTGAGAACAGATTTTTGACAACCTTGAAAAAGCAAGGTATTTAAAAACACATAATATTTCAACAAATGATTGAGGATTTTCTTTTTAAGCAATTGATGTGACATATTTGTAACCATATAAAAAACAAGTAGAAAAAATTGAATTCGTGTGTCATATCATATATAAAAATTAGTGGTTACAAGAGGCTGAGGAGATAGGGGATAGGCTGAGAAGGAGATAGGGGAGAAGGAAGAAAAGATATTGGTTAATGCATATAAAATATAGTCTAAAATATAGTTAAATAGAAGGAATAAGTTCTAGTATTTGATAGTATATACAAAAATAACTTCTTGTATATTTTAAAATAACTAGAAGAGAGGAATTTGATATTCCTAACATAAAGAAAAGATAAAGTTTTGAGGTGACAGATATACTACTTACACTGATTTGATCATTACAAATTGTATATGTTTTTCAAAATATCATGTGTATCCCCAAAATGTGCACAACTATTATACATTAATTAAAATAATGAAAAGTACATCTTTGACAAATTAACAAAGATTCCAATCCGATCAATTATCTTTTCTGACCACAATGGTATGAAACTAAAAATATAAGGAAAACTGGAAAATTCAAAAATACATGGAAATTAAACAACATATCTCTGAACAACTGATTGATCAAAGAACAAATCAAAAGGAAAATTTGATTGAGGCAAACAAAAGTGAAAACAAACAACACAATCTTTGGAAACAGCAAAAACAGCTCTAAGAGTCAAGTTTATAACCATAAATGCATACATTAAAAAAGAAGAAAGACTTCAAATAAACATTACACCTCAAGAAACCAGGAAAAAAACAACAAAATAAATCCCAAGTTCACTGAAGAAAGGAAACAAAAATCAATGCAGAAGTCAATCAACTGAAGAATAGAAATACTACAGAAAAATAAAACTGAGTTGTTGGTTTTTTGTTTTTTTTTTTCCTTTCCCTTTCTCTTTCTCTTTCTCTTTTTAGGAGAGCCAACGTCTTACTATTCTTCCCAGGCTGATTGGGAACTATTGGCCTCCAGTGGTGATGCAACGTAGGCCTCTCACACCCAAGTTGTTTTTCTGGAAAAAGTAAAATTAACAAACACTTGGCTAAACTAACTAAGAAAAAAATAGAGAAGACAAATAACATCCGAAATGAAGGTGGAGGCATTACAACAGAAGCCTCACAAGTAAAAAGGATCGTAAGAAACTATTCTTAACAGCTCTATACCAACCAATTGGATAACCTAGAGTAAATGGATAAATTCTTAGAAACACACAACCGACCAGGATTGAATCAAGAAGAAACCGAAAGCCTGAACGACCAATAACAAATAAAAGGACTGAAGAACCTCCCAACAAAGAGAAGCCCAGGACCAAATGGCCTCACAGCTGAACTCTTCCAAACATTCAAAAAAGAACCGGGCGCGGTGGCTCACGCTTGTAGTCCCAGCACTTTGGGAGGCCAAGGCGGGCAGATTGCCTAAGGTCAGGAGTTCAAGAACACCCTGGCCAACATGGTGAAACCCCGTCTCTACTAAAAAAATACAAAAGTTAACCAGCGGTGGTGGTGAGTCCGTGTAATCCCAGCTACTTGAGAGGCTGAGGTGGGAGGATTGCACGAGCAAGGGATGTTGAGGCTGCAGTGAGCTGAGACTGCACCACTGCAATCTAGCCTGGGCAACATAGAGAGACCATGTCTTAAGAAAGAAAAGAAAAGGAAAAAAGAAAGAAAGAGAAAAAAAGAGAGAGAGAGAAAAAAAGATAGAAAGAAAGAAAGAAAGAGAAAGAAAGAAAGAAGTATTGCTGACGAAACTGTAGCCTCTTTCACAGCTCAACAAAAAGCTATTCATTCACTGGCTAAGGTTGTACTAGATAATCGCATCACTTTAGATGATATATATTTTCAAAGACACTATTAACCTTATTTAAAAATGGGTAGAACCTGGGCTCGGTGGCTCATGCCTATAATCCCAGCATTTTGGGCAGCTGAGGTGGGTGGATCACCTGAGGTCAGGAATTTGAGACCAGCCTGGCCAACATGGTGAAACCCCAACTATACTAAAAATACAAAAATTAGCTGGGCACAGTGGCATGTGCCTGTAGTCCTAGCAACTTGAGAGGCTGTGGCAGGAGAATGGCTTGAACCCAGGAGGCAGAGGCTGTAGTAAGCCGAGATCGTGCCACTGCACTCCAGCCTGGGAGACAGAGAGTCTGTCTCAAAAAAATAAAAACAAAACAAAAACAATACAGCAGCACGTACAAGAGTTCATAAAAGGAATTGTACATTGTCAACTGATAGTGTGGAGAGAGCAGCCCCCTGCCCACCTGGTTGTGATCTCTGCACAATGCTTGCCCACAACCACCTTCTCCACTTAGTACAACGCAGCCCAGAACACCAAGGGGAGAGCCCCAGCAACAGCAGCCTCTGCAGCCCACTTTAGATGATAGATTTAGCTGAGCAGGGAGGTGGATGTGTGGTGTTTACAACCTCTTGTTGCGTATACATAAATAAATACTTCCCATGAAGTAGAACCTCATCTAGAAAAAATTAGAAGTCATTTGGCTACAAGAAATCATGAAAGAAGAACTGGTATGTGATGTTTTCCCTGATGTTTTTAGTTGGCTCCCTAATGGAATAGTTTCCCTTACTGTTCTGGCATACAGATTCTCTTTGTGATTCTCATTGTTGTGTGCATTGTATGTGTACTATTCAAATTATTAATGTTACATATTTCTTGTTTTACTTCTGAGAAAACTGATTTTATGGTATCTGAACACTAGAGATGATTCAACAAGTGATAGCTTTAGACTTAACTGAGGTCTCTTTCTACTGTCCTCCCCTGCCCTCAGTGTGGGAAAGACTATCTAGGAATGAGCCTTCCTGGCAAACAGGGACACATTGGCTGAGCTTTTAATCATCAATGCTTTCAAGAAGAAAGATTTTTTAAAGAATTTTTATCTGAGGAATGTGAACCACTTCACATGATCAGAGAGACATTAAATCAAGACAGCAACCACTTTCTGCTTCCTTCCTTTTGAGCTATGTATTCAACTGTTGAAACTGCTTGCTATCACCCCAGGTAGCTGTAAATTAATCCAATAATGCCACACCAAACACTGTATCCCACACCGTTTAACAACGGACAGCCAAGCTCTCATCAGTGCTATTTCTGAAAACCAATGAGAATTCCTGACAGGCACCTTTCCATCAGCCCATTGTGCATCCCCGCTTTTGACCTTTAAAAACCTGCTTGTGACAAAGGCCAAAGGTAGCTCAGATCCAAGGTTCTTTGGGCGTCAGTCTTCCAGGCAGCTGTCTTCGTTGGCTCAAGTAAACTCTAGATTCTGTTTTGTGCTTCAGCCTCTTTCTTTTAGGTCAACATGTTCAGCAACAGTAGAATAAATAGATAAGTTGGCCTATATTCATACAAAGGAATACGCACAGAAACAAATAACCACATGAATAACATGAAAAATTCATAGATGTACTACTGAGTGAAAGAAATCAAACCTATGCCTCTGCTCCTGAGACCGACTTTGAAAAAATTATGACTGGGACAATTATCACAGCGAAAGAGATTTGACCTAACTGCTTCCATCTTGCTTCCAACATCCAAGCTGTCCTTGTTCATTCCTGGGCACAGGCCAAAATAACTTTGAGAGGAACTTAGTTTATGGTTTAGCTGTGAAACAAAGATGATAACAGCTCTTTCCCAAAACAAACCCCCTTCCTGCCTGGGGACTAGACTGCCTTTGCAGGACTAAACAATTAGCCACGAGATTAGAAATGATGGTTTAGGAGTCATGCAGCCTCCTGCTTACAAGATTCTAAACCTCCCCAAGTTGTTCCTGGGGATCACATCACTATTGTAAAACCTAAGATCGGTGCGTGAGGTATTTTGTAGCCCTGCACTCGATGCATCAGCTGGCTCCACCCAGATGGATAAACCAGCTCATCTGATCTTGTGGCCCCCAACCAGGAACTGATCCAGCTCAAGAGCGTGCTTTAGCTCCCTATGAGTTCATCTCTGAACTGTCCAATCAGAACTCCCAACTCACTGTCCCCCACCCGCCAAATTATCCCTAAAAACTCTGGTCCCAGAATGCTCAGGAAGACTGATTTGAGTAATAATAAAACTCTGGTCTCCCACACAGACAGCTCTGGGTAAATAACTTTCTTTATTGCAATTCCTCTGTCTTGATAAATTGGTTCTGTCTAAGCAGCAGGCAACGGGAACCCACTGCACAGTTATACTCCCCCAAAACACACTACACACTTTATGATTTGATTTATATGAAAGCAAAGGACAGGAAAAACTCGCCTGATAGATTTGGAGTCTGTGGAGTATTATCAGAGTTTGGGATTGTATTCTACAAATTAACAGTAATCAGTTAAGCACCTCAGATAAAATTTCCCCTCAATTTTTTTTTCTCCAAATTTGGACCACCTTGTTTCTCTCTTTGCAGAATATAAAGTACTAACATGAGGTAAGTGCTAACGTCTAGAGAAGGCCATGGAAGAGATGACAAACTCCAGCACCAATGCCTGAGTGTCCAGTGTGCTCTGCTGGGGCAACATATTTGTACATTGCTGTATTTGAAAAAAACCCTACAAGATTCATGAAATTGGACCACCGTCTTTATAGCACTACTAATGGTAAAACAAGTAAGGATGGCTGGTTTGCAGTCATCTGAGCAGCATCTCTAGTTTCATAGATATGGTTTCTCTCTGATATTGAACGGCTTCCGATTTCAAGTAGAATGCTACATCACAAGGATAACGATGGGAAGAGAACCAGTTTCTTGTGTAATCCTACATGTTTTAGTCTGCGCATTACAAGCCATTCTTTGAAGAAGGGTGGATAGGCTCCAGCTGTCTGCCAAAGAGGTCCTCGGCAACACATGCTAAGAACCGACTTCTGGGCGGGCGTGATGGCTCAGTCTGTAATCCCAGCACTTTGGGAGGCCAAGGCCGGCGGATCACCTGAGGTCAGGAGTTCGAGATCAGCCTGGCCAACATGGTGAAACCCCGTCTCTACTAAAAATACAAAAATTAGCAGGGATTGGTGGTGTGCTCCTGTAATCCCAGCTATGCAGAAGCCTGAGGCAGGAGAATCGCTTCAACCTTGGAGACCGAAGTTGCAGGAATCAGAGATCATGCGACTGCACTCCAGCCTGGGCAACAGAGCAAGACTCCGGCTAAAAACAAAAAACGACAACAGAAGCACCTGCTTTTTTGTTAAGATTGGGGCGGGGAAGGGAGTGAAAAGAAGGAGAAGCAGACGTCACTGTCCTCGCACGCTCTGGTAGCCTGTTGTTCAGCTGAGTGGCAGAAAACGAAATGGAAAAGCAGAGCCGGACAGGAAAGGCGCTGTCGGTGACATCACGGATAGGGCGACTTCTATGTAAATGAGGCAGCGCAGGGACTGCTGCTTCGCCACCGGCTGCTTCGCTACGAAGGAGTTCCCGTGCTGTGGGAGCGAGTCCAGGACTGCTGTTCGGACATGAAAGTCCCAGCTGTGTGTCAAGGCTAGGAGGGCTCCGGGGTGCGCTGACCGTGTGTGTTAAAAGGGTGAAGTATGTAGAACAGTAGCAGTGCGGAAGCGTTGTGAGTTTATAATCATCTGGGAGCGGTAAGTGATGACATGAAGGGGTTTTTTTTTTTTTCTTCTCTTTATCGTTGCTCTCCGGATGTGGTGACCCTGCGATTAATCCAAATGTGGGGAATTTGGTTGTATAATAACAAGGGAGCACTGCGCTAATGCTTTCCGCTGAAATCTCGTAGTGCAAAAAGTGGATTCTACAAAACTTTCTACAGGTTTGTTGCTTTGTGGACATGGTAAGTGTTGTCCTTACAGTCGCAAGCATAAGAAAGAGAAAGTGTTGTGTTACCGTCCTCTCCGCCCCTGTCGTGAGCTTGCTTAACACAAGCTAAGTGGCCCCAGTCTTTTCTCTTCCCTTTCTACGTGGGGCTGCTTTTTCAAGATTGCTTCATTGTCTCCAGTGTCTTGGGTTCTCACCCTCTGTGAAAACCTTCGTGTTTTTTCGTAGCCCCCAGAGTCAGCTTTCACACAGCCTGTGCTTCTAACCGCAGCCCCCACAGAAGTTTATAGGATTTCTGTGCTAGCGGGGAGTGTGTTCTCACCTCCTAGAGCCAGGTAGAAACTCTAGGCAGACGGGTGCTGTTCTTTGGGATGAAAGCAGGGCCTTTGGTGCTGTTCTTTGGGACGAAAGCAGTGTCCCCGTTCGGTTGTAGACACAACACGCTTGCTTTCTGTAGGGGAACGGCTCTCCCCGCGCCCAGGTGCCGTTGCTCATGTTCACCGAGGCCCTCAGGTCAGAACCGCAGTCTCACTTGTCGGCAGAATGTGGGGCGATCTACCCGAACTACCCAGCAATAAAATGGGACACATTACAGAAACATGAGATGGCATGGATTATCTCCAAAACATCATGCCAAGTGATGAAAAGAATGCATCCTGTGTGGTGCCATCAAGGTGAATTTCTAGAACAGGTAAAACTAACCTGTATAGTGACAGAAAATACATCATTGATTGCTAGGGTAGGGGGAGCGCGGGACTGACTTGCAAAGGGCACAAGAGGACCTTTTAGAGTAATAGACACGTCATCAAACCTGAAAAGGATGCATTGTACCATAGTCAACTCACACCTTAATCAACTTGGTTGTAAAAAGGAATAAGAAAACCACTCCAAATCTTAATGTCTTCTACTTAATTCAATGTATGTTTACCCTTAGAGGAGTCGTTTAGAAAAATGTCTTTCTAACTGTGCTATAGGGAGTTCAGGAATTCCTTCATTTCTGTTTCTGTCTCTTTGTCTGCAGTTAAGTTCATGCACTATTAAATGGAATATTTGTAAAATAAAAATAGAGTCTAAGCTCAATTTTATAAAAGCATAATATATATGTTTTTATATTTTTATATTTTAAATATAGAATTATATATAATGTATAATTTTTATATATTATTAAATATATATTTTATATATTTTTTATTATTTTATAATTTTTTCAGGTATATATATCCTTCTTTATTATTTTTTCTTCTTTTTTCTTTTGTGGGGCCTGGGGGGAACAGTCTAGCTAAAATATACATTCTTCTCTCTGTAGATATAACAACACCATGACTCCAGTGTTGCCCGAATGTTATGAGAAGTTATTTTTGAACTTAAGGTGATGAAAAATTTTACATATGTTTACATTTTCTCTACTGTTAATACGGTCTATACTTAGCATGTATAAATTTTTTTAAAAAAAGACAATAGCTTAACAATGATTCGGAAGAAAAATATGTAGATATGTTAACAGTAGCTAATTCCAGGAGGTGTGAATATGGATGACCAGTTATCTTCCTCTTTATGAATTTTTTATATTTTTAAATGAAAAATCCTCAATGACCTGGAAGTGAAAGAACAGATTAGATTTGGGTGTGGGGCAGGTGAGAGGAAAATGTAAAGGGAAGGACAAACCCAGTTCTGGCAGGACCGTGTTTAAGTTGAAGGTTTCTGGGGAGAAGTTGTTGGGATAAGAAGGAAATGAAGGAGGCAGGAGAATCACGAAAATATTTAGGACAGAGGACAGTGTATTACCTGTCTTATCGTTCCTCCTCCTTTTGTGTTTCTTCAAAAGAAATACACAGACTTACATTTCTTTTCAAGCATGCTTACAATTTGTGTTTCTCTCTTATTAGTGTAACTGCCCGGTAGGTTTATTTTGCCCATTGCCCAGATAAGCCAATGGAGCTGAGATCAGCAGGTTTTCTATAATAGAGAAATAATTTAATAAATGCAGAGGCAGCTGATGGACCAGAACAGGGGTTTATTATTACTCAAATCTGCCTCTCTCAAAATTCAGAGACTAGGGTTTTTGGGGTTTTTTGTTTTTTGTTTTTGTTTCTGCTTTTTGTTTTTTAAGGATAGTTTGGCAGGCAGGGGGCTAGGGAATGTGCAAAGCTGATTGGTTGGAAATCACAGGGTATAAGAGCTTGTTTACTTGCACTGAGTCAGTCCCTGGATGGGGGCCACAGGACCAGATGAGCCAGTTTACCAGTCTGAGTGGCACCAGCTAGTCCATCACAAGGCAGGGTCTGAAAAATATCTTAAACACCAATATTAGGTTTGACACGAATAATATTATATATAGGCACAATTGGGGATCTTAGGAATCATGTGGCTTCTGGCTGCACAGCTCCTGAGCCATAATTTCCAATCTCGTGCCTAATTTGTTAGCTTTGCTAAGGAGGTGTCTCAGGAAGCGGCAATCATCTTTGTTTCAGACTTAGACTAAACTAAACTCCTCTCATAGTTAGCCTGGCCTATGCCCAGGAATGGACAAGGGCAGCTCAGAGATTAGAAGCAAGATGCATTCAGGTCAGATTTCTTTCACAGTCATAGTTTTCCTATGTCAGGTTTTTCTCACTGTCATAATTTTTGCAAGGGTGGTTTCGTTAGGAGCAGTAGAAACACAGTGGCTCTGAGAATGTCTTCTGGAGCCAGGCTGCCTTCACTTCAAATTCCTGCTTTCAAATTCTTCCTTGCTGGCTGAGTGACCCTGGACAGGTCACTTAACATCTTTGTGCATCTCAGTTTTCTCATATGGAAGATGAAGGTGATGGTGTGACCTCGGCCTGAGGTAAGGACTAAATGAATAAACATATGCACACTCATCAACTGTGCCTGACATGTGGCACTTTGTGTTGCAGGCACAGTTGATGATGTGCATATGTTACTCATGTGCATGTTAGCTCTTGTATTTTGCCTGCAAGACTGCATGCACAAAGAGCAGATGTGATGAAAACCGGTTGTACTGAAGTTACAGCAGTGATACTTTCCAATGGCCGTGCACCCTCCCAGGGAGACTGCAGCAATCCTCTCACCAGCAGTAACCTCCTGGGCTGGGAGATCCCAGAAAGGCCCCTCAATCTCCAGCAGGTTTGACCCTCTAGGAGCTACAGGGAATGAGCTAGAGAAGTATTTCTATCTGGGGGGAACTGGGAGTTTATTAGCTCATCTGTTCAGCTCATCCAAAGGTGAATAATGATGCAGTTTCTTGCTTCAAATCTGCCCCAATAAAATTTTTATAGTTTTACAGTCGAAGACATTTGTACAAGTAAGAGAGGAAATATGACTTTTCCTCAGCCAGCCTAGGTTCACTGATGAGACCCTTGCAGCAAAAGACAAACTAGAGAAGAGCAGATGTATATATTTAATGTAAGTTTTACGTGACAGGAAGGCCTTCCAAAGGAAATGAAGGCCCGTGGAAACAGCTAAACCTCAGTTTTTTGTTTGTTTGTTTGTTTTTAAAGAGTAGTTTTATTGAAGAATGCATAGTCATGGAGAAGTATGATAAGACAATAGAAGTATGATCTAACAGTAACAAACTGGGGAAAACGTAGCCAGGCCTCTGTGTTCAGGCTCTTCTCTGTGTCCCTGTGTCGTCACACTCCAGGATGCACCTTTCCTCTGGGTACAGAGAGGGCACCTCTCACATAAGGGTCTTAGAATCGACTTCAGGAAAGAAGGGCAGGGGGAGGGTGATAGTGACCTTCCTGCTTCTGTTGTTTATTCAAATTCCCTTAACATAAAATATTCAATACCCCAAGATGTTATATTTTGGAGTAGCATGTCCTGAATCCCATCATGCACATGCAACAAAACCCAGAATCTTTGAAGAGTGATGACTACAAAACCTTTAAATTCAAAATACAATTGACGGCCAAGTGGGGTGCCTCATGCCTGTAATCCCAGCAGGGAGGTGTAGGGAGGCCCAGGCAGGTGGATCACTTGAGTCCAGGCATTCGAGAACTGCCTGGACAACACGGCAAAAGCCCCTCTCTACTAAAAATACAAAAATGAGCCCAGCACGTGGTGCACACCTGTTGTTCCAGCTACTTTCAGCAGGTGGGGAATGGGTGGGCTGAAGATCAACTGAAACAATATCATATTTACAAATAACTTCTTTTCCTATAAGGCTAGTCAAGTGAAGCAGTGGAAGTGGAGAAGGAACAAAGAAATCCGTAACTGGTTGTGATCAATTATTTGTAAACAGCAATGAATTTTTTATGCACTATACACTGTTTTCAAAGTTACATATGCTGCAAAGCTGGTGGTGAATAGCAGTGCCCTGGTCCCTTCCTACACTTATCTGTAGGGATAACAATTTTTAATGAATGCAGCCAACCTCTACATAAATACTGTTACTCTTTGACTGTCCAGTTTTCCATCCCAGGCCCTGCAGTCCAGCCTGCAAGGGGAAACGGAGTCTGTGTTTCCTTACCTGCCAGTCCACTCCAAGGAGCCAAGAAGGCGTCCTCTCCCACACCCTCATCCTCCAAGCTTAGCGCCTCAAATACTGCAGTGTTTTTCAGTCCTTCCTAAACGCTCTCAGCCTGAAAATATGAAAATCAGAGGGATGGTCCTGAGCGCCTGGAGGGACATGTTAGTTTGCTCCCAAGACCCATCAGGAGCCTTAT